>NC_041384.1:6946714-6966092 GCF_002162155.2 Triticum dicoccoides | reverse complement strand
ATATATATATATATATATATATATATATATATATATATATATATATATACACGCAACCATGTAGCGACGGACGTGCTCGTCCTCCTTGCTGACACGGTGAAGTACCACCTCCGCAGTGTCCGAAAGCCTAGGCACCATCACTGGCCCACGCGACCGCCACCAAACAAGGATCGGTGAGGGAGTCCTGGATTAGGGGGTGTTCGGGTAGCCGGACTATACCTTCAGCCGGACTCCAGGACTATGAAGATACAAGATTGAAGACTTCGTCCCGTGTCCGGATGGGACTTTCCTTGGCGTGGAAGGCAAGTTTGGCGATGCGGATATTCAAGATCTCCTACCATTGTAATCGACTCTATGTAACCCTAACCCTATCCGATGTCTATATAAACCGGAGGGTTGTAGTCCGTAGGCAATCAACTCCATATACAGCAATCATACCATAGGCTAGCTTCTAGGGTTTTGCCTCCTTGATCTCGTGGTAGATCTACTCTTGTACTACCTATATCATCAATATTAATCAAGCAGGACGTAGGGTTTTACCTCCATCAAGAGGGCCCGAACCTGGGTAAAACATCGTGTTCCCTGCCTCCTGTTACCATCCGGCCTCGACAGACAGTTCGGGACCCACTACCCGAGATCCGTCGGTTTTGACACCGACATTGGTGCTTTCATTGAGAGTTCCTCTGTGCCGTCACAATCAGGAAGGATGCCTCCTCCCATCTTTAAAGACGACGCCGTTGCTAAGGGAGCCTTGGCTGTCGGCCAGACCCTCCGGCTAGGTGGTTTCCTCATGACCGCCTGTTCGGCTGTTGCGCCGACGGTGACCTCTCGGGTCATCAAAAGCAACCTACACATCAGCTCGGAGCTCGTCGAGCAGCTAGATCCAATGGAGCTGTCTTCCGTAAACAAGCTCTTGGATCGCATCGCCGCCCTGGGGGTCGCTATGGATTACGACCAGGTTGGGCTTAAACCCGATCTAAGAGAAATTAACTCTCCCCAAGTCACCCACCACGTTGCCGTGGTAGAGACGTAGTGCGGCGACCCTTCATCTATTTTAACGACTAGCTATGTCCGAATTCCCGACCCCTCCAAGCCGGATACCCGCGGAGGGGGAGATGTAACTCAAGACCTGAGCTTAGGATCAGGCAACGGGCCAGATTCACTGGACAACATCCAAGAATCCGAACATCAGAGTTCGGAAACTCTTCGGCCTCCGAATCTTGGATTGGGTGAGGTTTCAGATTCAACGACACCCGCCCACCCGATCATAAGCGATCTCTCCCAAATCAGGCAGAGGCCTGAGGAAACAGTACATCATTACTGGGCCAGATTCCTCCTGGTTATGAACAGGATAAAGGATTGCCGTGAGGAAGACGCAATCTCAATTTTCTAAAGTAATTGCACGGACAAGGGAATCCTTAATGCCGTAAGTCGTCGTGATATCACACGCTTCGCTGGCTTGGCGTCCATAGTACAAAAATACTGTGCGATGGAAAGCGCCTGGAAAACCGAAATAAATTTTTGGGATAATCCGGCCTTGAATAGTAATCCCGTCCAAACTAAGAGGGTGCATTATCACAGGACACTCGGGATAAACACCAAAAACCAAAATCCTCTACAGGGCATGGAACCGTACTGGAAAGATGGCTTGATGGACCCTGTAGAATTCACAGTACAGAGGACGCCACACCAACTCACAGCCTTAGAGCATGTTGGATACTCCGGCAGGTGGCCAAAATCGGCGAGGACCTCTTAATTCGGAGGCCGCAGAAAGCGAGCCCAAGGACACCAGTACCGTTCTCACAGTCTTCGAGACTTTCGCATCAAACAATGTGCGAAAAAGAACACTCCGCAGCCTCGCCGAAGTCTATCAAGTTGCAACAATAAATCCATGGAGCGACACTGCCATTACCTTCAACGCAAGTGATGAACCTAGATTCCGAACAGCCCGAGCACCAGCCGCATTGGTCCTCAGTCCCATAGTGGACGGCTTTCGCCTCACCAAGGTGCTCATGGATGGAGGCAGCGGACTGAACCTCATTTATGAGGAAACCCTTCAAAAAATGGAAATAGACTGGAACCGCGTCGAGCGAAGCAGCACAACCTTTAGAGGAATAATCCCCAGTCGGGAAGCGCGCTGCACAGGAAAAATCACACTAGATGTGGTGTTCGGCACGCCGGATAATTACAGGTCCGAAGAAGTCACGTTTCAGGTGGCCCCGTTTAAGAGCGGATATCACGCTTTACTAGGGCGGGAAGCATTCACAATCTCCCAAGCAATACCCCATTACGGGTACATGAAGCTTAAGATGCCCGGGCCCAATGGAATTATCACTCTAGCTAGTGATCCGGACATAGCACTCCGCGCCGAAAACAAGACGGCCGCATTAGCCCTTGAGGCGCTATCCGAAGCCTTAGCGGCCGAGGAACTAACTGCGCTGCGCTCCATGGTTAACAGGGATGATGTGATACTCGATAAGAGATCCAAATCCACGTCCTTCAAGCCAGCTGACGAAATAGTCAAATTCCAGGTCCATCCAACGGACCCCAATAAAACAGCTTCCATCGGGGCACGACTGATCCCTGATGCAGACGCCGCACTGCGAGAGTTCCTACGAGAGAACTGGGACATCTTCGCCTGGCACCCTTCAGACATGTCAGGGATCCCACGCAGGCTGGCCGAACACAGCTTAAATATCCTAAAAGGATTTAAACCTGTGAAACAAGCCCTTTGGCGTTTTTCCGAACCCAAGAGACAGGCTATGGGAGAGGAGCTAGCCAAGATATTAGAGGCCGGATTCATCAGAGACATAAAACATCCGGACTGGCTAGCAAACCTGGTGATGGTACCAAAGAAGGACAAATCCTGGCGCCTATGTGTCGATTTTAAAGACCTTAACAAGGCTTGCCCAAAGGATCCCTTCCCCCTCCCCCGTATCGATCAAATTATCGATGCCACCGCAGGACACGATTTGTTGTCTTTCCTCGACGCATACTCCGGTTACCATCAAATCAAGATGGCAGAATCAGACCAAGCTGCAACAGCATTCATCACACCATACGACCCATTCTGCTTCAACACAATACCCTTCGGGCTGAAAAACGCCGGCGCAACATATCAGCGCATGATCCAGACATGTCTGGCAAACCAGATCGGCAAAACAATGGAGGCGTATGTGGATGATGTGGTCGTCAAATCAAGACATGTCGAATCCCTAGTAAATGACTTGAGGCTTACATTCAATAACCTCCGAAAATATGACATCAAGCTCAACCCAGAAAAATGCGTCTTTGGCGTTCCAGCCGGAAAGCTCTTGGGCTTCATTGTATCCGGTAGAGGAATTGAAGCAAACCCAGCCAAGATCCGAGCTTTGTCACAATTGGATGTCCCAAAGGACCTTAAACAAATACAAAAATTAACCGGATGCTTGGCGGCTTTAAGCCGCTTCATCTCCCGCTTGGGAGAAAATGCACTACCCCTTTATCGCCTCCTTCGGCGGACCGAACACTTCGAGTGGACGGATGCCGCCACAGCCGGACTTGATGAAATAAAAGCCATATTGGCAACAAACCCAGTCCTAGCCGCGCCAATCACCGGCGAACCAATGTTATTGTACATTGCAGCAACACACCAAGTTGTCAGCGCAGTGCTCGTTGTTGAGCGGGAAACGGACGGACACAAATTCCCCCTTCAAAGGCCGGTCTACAATGTGTCCACTGTCCTCACTCCATGCAAATCACGGTACCCGCATTATCAAAAGATTGCATACACGGTATTCATGGCGTCCCAGAAGCTACGACACTACTTTCAAGAGTGTTCCATAACAGTAGCCTCGGAAGTGCCACTAAACGATATTATCAACAACCGCGATGCAATGGGCCGGATTGCAAAATGGGCCATCGAGCTTCTCCCGTTCGATATAACCTATAAGCCACGGTGAGCTAGTAAATCGCAAGTTTTGGCTGACTTCGTCGCAGAATGGACGGAGGCCGAGCTCCCTAAAGAGTACGGCACATATTCGAACTGGATTGTGCATTTCGACGGCTCCAAAATGTTGGCCGGACTGGGGCCGGCGTCGTCCTAACGTCCCCCACAGGAGACACAGTCCAATATGTGCTCCAGATCATGTACACGGATTCCAACAATGCAGCCGAATATGAGGCCCTCCTACATGGCCTCCGGATAGTAGTATCCATGGGTATCCAACGCCTAGAGGTACGCGGGGATTCAAACCTTGCGATATCCCAAATAAATGGAGACTTCGACGCCAAGGACCCAAAAATGGCAGCTTACCGCGACGCCGTCCTAAAAATGTCAGCTCGGTTCGAAGGGCTGGAGTTCCACCATATAGCCCGAGAAAACAATCAAGCGGCGGACGTCCTAGCACGCATCGGAGCAAAACCCGATGCAGTCCCCCCCAACGTCTTTTTGGAAAGATTGTTCAAGCCATCCGTAACATTGGAGGGGGAACCCGCAAATGACAGCCCGAACCCAGCCGCACCACTCGACGCCGAACAATCTGACACAATCGGAGGCTCTGCCAACGAAATTACACTTTCAGCCCACGTAATAATTGCGGTTACCGCCCCGTGGACAGAACCATTCCTAGACTACCTTACTAGGCAGGAACTCCCGGAGGACCAAAACGAGGCCCGCTGCATAGTGCGGCGATCTAAGGCCTACAGAGTCCATGAGGGAGAACTTTATAAGAAAATCACTACCGGAGTCCTTCAAAGGTGCATCTCCGAAGAGGAAGGGCGGAACCTCCTGGCTGAAATTCATGCCGGACTCGGTGGTCACCACGCTGCTGCTCGGTCCCTTGTTAGCAAGGCTTTCCGTACAGCCTTTTACTGGCCGACGGCCCGAGCAGACGCTCAGGACCTAGTCCAATGATGCCATGGTTGCCAACTTTTTGCCAACCAAAGCCATATGCCACCCACCGCACTCCAAACTATACCCATCACCTGGCCTTTTGCGGTCGGGGGGCTTGACATGGTCCGACCCCTTAAAGGTGGAACCCATAGGAAAAAATACTTACTGGTCATGGTGGATAAGTTCACCAAATGGATAGAAGCCAAGCCTATTAAAACGGCCGAATCCGGACCTGTGATAGACTTCATATCCGGGGTTGTACACCGTTATGGCGTCCCCCACAGCATCATAACCGACAACGATACAAACTTTACCGCCGACGAGGTAAAACTCTGGTGCAAAAACATGGGCATCAAGCTCGATTATGCTTCCGTCTATCACCCACAAACCAACGACCAGGTCGAACGTGCAAATGGTCTTATCATGAGCGGCATTAAACCTAGACTGGTGCGGTCCCTTAAGGAATCTAACACGCACTGGGTAGACTAGCTCGACTCCGTGCTATGGGGGCTGCAGACCATGCCAAATCGCACCACCGGACACACACCATTTTTTATGGTGTACGGCGCAGAAGCAGTTCTGCCCTGCGACATAATTCATGACTCACCTAGAGTGCGCATGTACGAAGAAAGAGAAGCCGAGCTCGATCGGCAGGACAACTTGGACGCCTTGGAGGAGGAGCGCGATGTGGCAAAAGCCCGTTCCGCATTTTATCAACAGCAGGCCCGAAGATACCAAAGCAGAGAAGTACGGGCCAAAAATTACAATGTTGGCGAACTAGTTCTATGCCTGCCGGATAAGAAAAAGGACAAAAACTCAAGCCCAAGTGGGAAGGTTCGTCCATAATCGACCAAGTCCTGACTGGTGGGGTGTACCGCCTGCGAGATGCGTCGAACAACCGACTCGAGCCGAACCCGTGGAACCCCTCCCGTCTCCGAAGATTCTATGCCTAGCGCCAGACTCTGTGTTCGTATCCTTCCTCTGTCCATCCCTTTTTTGTATTTTTCTGTCCTACATTTCTCTCCTTCCCATTTTTTTTCTTTCATAGCCCTTAAAGGCTCATCTAGTGACGCGCCACTCGCGCTCATTAAACCTGGGGGCTTCTTTAACAGAAGCTTATTTATACGGGCTTGACGCCCAACACATGCGTCAAACTTCCGCATGTACCTTTTTTCTTCACCATTATATGCATCGATATGACTTAAGTTTTGGACAAGCTGGGTTGCCTGGCTCCTGTGCTTACCCCTACGTTCCCGATTGTTCGGCTAGGCGGTAAAGGGAGCACCTCTGCGATTGTTACTGCCGGGTCAGCCGGATGTGTACCTCAGACTGGGTGAAGCCGAAAGCTAGCATTATTAAGGGGATATTCTGTCGGTGAAATAAAAGATGATCTTTTTTCTCATTTTATGCGCCCCCAGATGCTTTTTTTTTCTGCGTCTCTTCACGCAGTCCAGACATGCACCTTAGGGCATGCCTCCTAGCGAAAGGAACCCTTAATGGAACTATTCTCTCTGGAAGATGTTTCTTACTAACCATGTAATATAACATAACTAGTTGGGCACTTGTCTGATAAAGCACTGATGACCCCTACGCCTGGTCTCCACGCATACCCCGGTTTTCATATAACTGCTAGGGTATTCGGACACACTCCGGACGGTCAGGTCCCGAGGTTGAAGCGAAAAGGTCGGCAACGACAAACGATCTACAATCCGGCTATAAGGCATTAGACATGTCAATTCAAAATTACACAGTCATTCTGACTGATTGTATTCCTCTTCTATACCATCTAATAGGCTGTCTAATTTATAGTCCTGCTGGGAATACTTCGTGGCCAACTCTACTTGGCCGTATACTAAGCTTACAGGGATCTCCTTCCCATCAGGCCCCACTGGTCCGACCTCGGCCATGTGGTTTGGGTCAGACTTCGTAAAACGGGTCTTCACCATGGCCCAGGCCTCCCTAGCGCCTTGTCGGCAGGCCGATATCTTCCACAACCGGAAGCGCCGCCGAGCTCCCTTCAGCTTCTCCGCAAGCTCTCCAAGGCCCTCGGGCACGGAGTGGGCAGGCCATAAGGCTTGGGCAATACCCCGCATCGCCTACCGAATTCGCTCGTGCAGTTGCAGGAGTTCGAGAAGAAGGTCACCCATAGAACCAGGCATCTCCTCTGCAGGACGACCTGTGAGCATACCTACAGACATTACTCTATTAGTCGACTTCCTCGCTGAACTCTTTTTTCAAAGTTCGTTCAAGCACTTACTAAAAATGTCGTGTCGAAGCCGCTGATTCTCCTTCGTGGAGTCCGACAGCTGGCCACGAACATCTTTAAGTTCGATGTCCAGCTTGGTGTTGGTGTCCTGAAGATCATTCTTCTCTCGCCTCACCTTTGTCAACGTACTCTCACCGACCTTTAGCCGGCGTAAGAGTTGTTGCTTGTCCAGATCGAGTCCGGCGCCATCTGCAATATGATTTGTCAGATTTGCACCCACATCGCACAATACTAATCTTTCGAAGTGTATCTTACCTGAGGGGGTCTCTTTGGGCTCCCCTGCTGCGGCTAGTGCGGCCTCTAGATGGGCCTTGCACTTTTCCAGCTCCTGGGACAGTACGGTATTCTTCTCTGTAAGAAGTTGCATCTTAAATGATCCTTAAATCAGTTGGTCTAACTGCTTCAAGTCTCGGGGGATACAGGCATATATATATTTAACCAAAATTTTCTTACCCGTATGTCTTTTACATACTGCTCCGTGGCTCTGGCTAAACCATTTTGAGCGGCACGGAGGTACGCATCTCCTGAATTAAAGGCATCTAAAGCCTCTTGGGAGAAACAAGCGTCGCGTAGAATTGTCCGGCGATGCCTGTGGTTCATAGCACTCTCCACTTCAGAATTTGTGGCAGACAGCCTGTCCACATCCTCTGTCGGAGGAGCGTCCGGTGCGCGCCTTGTGCTCGCCTCCGCTTCCTGGCCAGAGTTGGAGCCTGGCTGGTGGAGGCGCGATTGGCAACCTCTCTGGATGTAGTCCGGCGAGGTCTCTTCGTTCTGAAGGTAGCACGAATGTTAATATGCCCTAACAGGATAACTCCAGGGAAACAGAGGGTGCACTATACCTTTGCGCCGGCATCTCAGTTCGGACTACATTCCTTTTTGCCCCATGGGGCCCTGCGGCCCCTTGTTGGCTAGCCGCCGCAGGTTCGGCCTCTTGCCTCGGAAATCTCCCCTGCAAAACACGGTTGTCGTCAGAAACACCGGGCTACGTAAGGGTGGAATCCCTTTCAAGGGAATAAGACCCCGGTTTCTGTCACCTGAGAGGCCAGGACTAACCCTGGGTAATCCGCCGTAATGTCTACCAAGGTATTGTCCTTGCTTAGCTGATGGAACACCCCGTCGATAAGCTCCACCGATATGTCCGGATCCTCTTCGGAGTCCGGATTGAGGGACCGTTCTGGGTCCTTGGGCTGTGGAGGGCGGCTATTTATATCCTTTACCTCCTGTCGCAGTTCCTGCATTGAAGTCATCAGACTACCTATCTAACCATGGGAGTATAAAACAAATGGGCAAGCACAATTGTTCACTTACCCAACTTGGAGGATCGTACATACTGAATCCGGCCCGCAGGTTGACGTGGAGGAATTCCTCCTTTTCTCCCTTGTACAAAGAGGATAAGATCTTTACTAAGGCGGCGGCTGAGGCCGGCCCCTTACGACCGTAACGTGTGGCGTCATCCTCCCCGTTGAAATCCCACATGGGGTGGCCTCTATATTGAAGCAGCTGCACCCCCCGCATAATGCATGCGGCCATGACTCCAATCATGGTTAGTCCGGAATGAGCCAACAGTCTTATCCGGCCCATCAGGTAAAGGACGTCTCTATCACTTCCTCTCTGAGAGCTCCGCGGACGCCAGCTCAAGCGTTTCTTCAATGGAGCACTATTGAACTCAGGGAGACCGACCCGGATAGGATCCGGTAGCGGGACATCATCTATGTAAAACCATTCCGAAGGCCAGTCCTCGGACGCCTTCTTTGGGGTTCCGGATAGGTATCCGGTCCCGGCGATGCGCCATACTTCGGCTCCGCCCACTTGGTATATAGACCCCTCTTGAGAACGAGGCACCAGGCAGAATAACCTCTTCCACAGCGCAAAGTGAGCCTCAACGCCTAAAAATAGCCCGCAAAGGGCGACGAAACCCGCAATATGCAATACGGAGGCGGGAGTGAGATTGTGCAGCTGGAGGCCATAGAACTCCAGAAGCCCGCGGAGAAATGGATGAATTGGAAACCCCAGTCCCCTTATTAGATAGGGGACGAGGCACACCCACTCTCCTTTAGAAGGATTGGGGGTGATCTCCGCTTGTTTTCCGCCATTGTAGGTGGCGAGACCGGCTCAGACCGGGACCATGTATGCCCGAGGGAGAAATCCCTTGGCCTGAAGCGACACTAACTCTCTATGCGGGATGGTGCAACTCTCCCAGTCCCCGGGTTTGGGACCGGAGGGGCGAGGGGAGGAGCTGCGATGGCTGGTCATGTTGGAATGGACCTTTGCTGGAAGCGCTCTGATGATAACTCGCGGAAAGGAGAAGATGTGGTTTGGACCTAAATCCCCATCCCGTTAAATAGCCGGCTCGTTTATACGGCTAGGGGTGTGGATGTAAAAACGCCTCGGCATTTCACATTCGTTTGACACGTGGAAGACGGCCATTATTGGGCATGGAAGCCGAGGAGCACTACATTACAAAAATCGGACATTATTCCTACAGGTACACAAGATTTGGAGAAGAACCCGCCTTGCAATGCCGAACAATCTGCGCGCCGGACTCGTCGTCATTGAAGCCTGGTTCGGGGGCTACTGAGGGAGTCCTAGATTAGGGGGTGTTCAGGTAGCCAGACTATACCTTCAGCCGAACTCCAGGACTATGAAGATACAAGATTGAAGACTTCGTCCCGTGTCTGGATGGGACTTTCCTTGGCGTGGAAGGAAAGTTTGGCGATGCGGATATTCAAGATCTCCTACCATTGTAACCGACTCTATGTAACCCTAACCCTATCCGGTGTCTATATAAACCGGAGGGTTGTAGTCCGTAGGCAATCAACTCCATATACAACAATCATACCATAGGCTAGCTTCTAGGGTTTAGCCTCCTTGATATCGTGGTAGATCTACTCTTGAACTACCTATATCATCAATATTAATTAAGCAGGACGTAGGGTTTTACCTCCATCAAGAGGGCCCGAACCTGGGTAAAACATCGTGTTCCCTGCCTCCTGTTACCATCCGGCCTAGACGCACAGTTCGGGACCCACTACCCGAGATCCGCCGGTTTTGACACCGACAATCGGGTCAACGACGGGCTGGCTCCTCACCAACCTACGTCCCTCGAAAGGTAGCACCTCCCAATACCAGCCCGGCGGAGCCTAGTCCCGGACGTGGCCCCTCTGATCAAGCCGGCCTCCTCCGCCGAGTCGACGACGAGGATGTGGGATAGGCATCCTCGACGTCGATGCGGGAATAATTGCTTGAACTAAAAAATAAACTAGTTCTATTAATTTTCTTGCTAAAAATAAACTACTGCTATAGTAAAATAAAGTAGTTTTATTAAATCAACTAGTTCAACTACTAATTAAGCACTTACTATAAATAAAATAAAGTAGTACTTACTAAAAATAAACTACTTCTATATATAGTAAAATAAAGTCGTTTTATTGAATCAACTAGTTCAACTACTAAGCACTTACTATAAATGAAATAAAGTAGAACTTACTAAAAATAAACTACTTCTATAGTAAAATAAAGTAGTTTTATTAAATCAACTAGTTCAACTACTAAGCACTTACTATAAATAAAATAAAGTAGTACTTACTAAAAATAAAGTTGTTTAACTAGTTCTATCAATTATCGCCCCCCCTCATGTCAAAGTTATCGGGGAGGGGGTATATCGACAATGACATACCCGATAAAAAATAAGAAGAGGAAGAAGAAGAAAAAAAGAGGAGAAGAAGAAAAAAAAGGAGAAGGAGAAGGAATAGAGGAGAAGAAAAAAATAGATCTATTTTTTTCTTCTCCTCTATTCCTTCTCCTTTTCCTCTTTTTTTCTTCTTCTTCGTCCTCTTCTTATTTTTCTTCTTCTTCCTTCTTCCTCTTTTCTTCCTCTTTTCTTCTTTCCTTAATTTATTTCCTCGACGACCCTAACCCTAAACAGTACAACTAACTACAACGACTTCGCTTGCATACATATGAACAAATATGATCGATCATCTATGAACAATATAAAAACATCATATGATATATGAACAAAAAAATCACATCTATGAAAAAAACCGTCTAATCATATATTTTTTATGGTGGCCACGGCGGCGGCGGTGGTGACGGGGGGCAAGGCAGGGGCGCGGGGGCTGGGGCTCACTGGGGGCGGCGTCGGCGATGGCGCGGACTGGGGCGGTGACGATGCGGGGCGGCGCGGACCGGGGCGATGACCGACGCGGGGTTGATACGTCTCCAACGTATCTTTAATATTTTATTGCTCCATGCTATATTATCTACTGTTTTGGACATTATTGGGATTTATTATTCACTTTTATATTATTTTTGGGACTAACCTATTAACCAGGGGCCCAGCCCAGAATCATTGTTTTTTGCCTATTTCAGAGTTTCGCAGAAAAAGAATATCAAACGGAGCCAAAACCCTAATTCCACCGCCGCAACCTTCTGTACCCACGAGATCTCATCCTGGGGCCTGTTCCGGAGCTCCGCCGGAGGGGGCATCGATCACGGAGGGCTTCTACATCATCACCATAGCCCCTCCGATGAAGTGTGAGTAGTTTACCTCAGACCTTCAGGTCCATAGTTATTACCTAGATGGCTTCTTCTCTCTTTTTGGATCTCAATACAATCTTCTCCCCCTCTCTCATGGAGATCTATTCGATGCAATCTTCTTTTTGCGGTGTGTTTGTTGAGATCGATGAATTCTGGGTTTATGATCAAGTTTATCTATGAACAATATTTGAATCTTCTCTGAATTATTTTATGTATGATTGGTTGTCTTTGCAAGTCTCTTCGAATTATCAGTTTGGTTTGGCATACTAGATTGATCTTTCTTGCAATGGGAGAAGTGCTTAGCTTTGGGTTCAATCTTGCGGTGTCCTTTCCCAGTGACAGTAGGGGTAGCAAGGCACGTATTGTATTGTTGCCATCGAGGATAACAAGATGGTTTTTTTTATCATATTGCATGAATTTATCCCTCTACATCATGTCATCTTGCTTAAGGCGTTACTCTGTTTTTATGAACTTAATACTCTAGATGCATGCTGGATAGCGGTCGATGAGTGGAGTGATAGTAGTAGATGCAGGCAGGAGTCGCACTAGTAGAAAACAGGGCTTTGGTCCAGGCCGGGTCAGCCCATTAGTCCCGGTTCAGTCCAGAACCGGGACCAATGTGGGCATTGGTCCCGGTTCGTGAGCCCAGGGGGCCGGCCGGGCCACGTGGGCCATTGGTCCCGGTTCATCTGGACCTTTTGGTCCCGGTTGGTGGGATGAACCGGGACCAATGGGCCTCGCTCCTGGCCCACCACCATTGGTCCCGGTTGGTGGCTTGAACCGGGACCAAAGGCTCCCCTTTAGTCCCGGCTCAAGTCACCAACCGGGACCAATGAGGTGCCTATATATACCCCTCGCTCGCGAGCAGAGCACCCCAGTGCTCTGTTTTTCTCTGGCCGAGGGGGAGAGGGCTTGGTGGTGCTCTAGCTCACCTCCTATGCACACAAGGTGTTCGATGGAATGCCCGAGCCACACTACTTAAGCTTTCTCCTCTCCAAGCACAACCTCCAAGCTCCATTTTCCATAATATTTGTCTAGGTTTAGCGGTCCGTCACGCCCCGTCCCCGTCTTCACCGCCGTTGATCACCCGCACCGAGCTCATCGCCGGCACCACCGTGGTGAGCCTCTTGTTCTTATCTTCTTTCTGAAAGGAAAAATATTCTTACTTGTATGTTTACATAGATACTTGTATTATTTTCTTACTTTTATTATTGCATCTTATATAGAGTGATGGTTTTGGTATCCGCCCCCGTCGGCCCTCGTCCTGTCTATGATTCGGATGTGGTATATATATTATCTTTATAACTATTGGTTCATTTATTGTTTATGAAAATTATGCCGACCAACGTGACATAGATTTTATTTATGTAGGATGTATGTGAATCGGAAATGCCAACCGACCCTATTGTTGAGAGGTTAAATTTAGTTGAAGAAGAAAACAATTTGTTGAAGGAAAAAATAAAAAAATTGAGGAGGAGAAGAGGATATTGGAGTTGCATGTTGCGGACGTCGTCGATGATCACAAGATCAAGATGGATGCAATGCGCTTGAAGATTAGAAAGATTAGAAAATATGCCATTCATACCGAGGCTTGGTATCATTATGCCGTTGGATCAATTGTTACCTTGGTTGCGATTATGATCGCATTTGTTTTCGCATTCAAATGTTTTACATAGTTTCAATGTATGGTTTAATTAATTAGATGCTCTGGAGAGCTATATGTTGTTAGATGAGAACTATGTATGCACTTTAGTTTTAATGTGATGATGAACTTCTATTAATTTGGACACTTAATTATATATAATGCACGCAGATGAACCGGCAATGGATGTACGGTGACAGACACACCCGCGAGTACATTAAGGGCGTGCATGAGTTTCTCGATGCGGCTGAGGCAAACAAGCAGAATGGTTTTATGTGTTGTCCATGCACTGAATGTGGGAATACGAGGTCTTACTCTAACCGGAAAATCCTTCACTCCCACCTGCTTTACAAGGGTTTCATGCCACACTATAATGTTTGGACGAGGCACGGAGAAATAGGGGTTATGATGGAAGACGACGAAGAAGAAGAGTACGATGACAACTATGTGCCCCCTGAATACGGTGATGCTGCAACGGGGGAAGCTGGCGAAGATCAAGAGGAACCAGACGATGTGCCCAATGATGCTGCAATGGGTGAAGCTGCTGAAGATCAAGAGGAACCAGACGATGTGCCCGATGATGATGATCTCCGCCGGGTCATTGTCGATGCAAGGACGCAATGCGAAAGTCAAAAGGAGAAGCTGAAGTACGATCGCATGTTAGAGGATCACAAAAAAGGGTTATACCCCAATTGCGAAGATGGCAACACAAAGCACGGCACCGTACTGGAATTGCTGCAGTGGAAGGCAGAGAATGCTGTGGCTGACAAAGGATTTGAGAAGCTACTGAAAATATTGAAGAAGAAGCTTCCAAAGGATAACGAATTGCTCGACAGTACATACGCAACAAAGAAGGTCGTATGCCGTCTAGGATTGGAGGTGGAGAAGATACATGCATGCCCTAATGACTGCATCCTCTACCGCGGTGCATACAAGGATCTGAACACATGCCCGGTATGCGGTGCATTGCGGTATAAGATCAGACAAGATGACCCTGGTGATGTTGACGGCGAGCCCCCCAGGAAGAGGGTTCCTGCGAAGGTGATGTGGTATGCTCCTATAATACCACGGTTGAAACGTCTGTTCAAAAATGAAGAGCATGTCAAGTTGATGCGATGGCACAGTGAGAACCGAACGAAAGATGGGAAGTTGAGAGCACCCGCTGACGGGTCGCAGTGGAGAAAAATTGAGAGAAAGTACTGGGATGAGTTTGCAAAGGACCCAAGGAATGTATGGTTTGCTTTAAGCGCGGATGGCATTAATCCTTTCGGGGAGCAGAGCAACAATCACAGCACCTGGCCCGTGACTCTATGTATGTATAACCTTCCTCCTTGGATGTGCATGAAGCGAAAGTTCATTATGATGCCAGTTCTCATCGAAGGCCATAAGCAACCCGGCAACGAAATTGATGTGTACCTAAGGCCATTAGCTCAAGAACTTTTACAGCTGTGGAATGGAAACGGTGTACATACGTGGGATGAGCACAGACATGAGGAATTTAACCTTAAGGCGTTGATGTTCGTGACCATGAACGACTGGCCCGCTCTCAGTAGCCTTTCAGGATAGACAAACAAAGGATACCACGCATGCACGCACTGTTTAGATGACACTGAAAGTATATACCTGGACAAATGCAGGAAGAATGTGTACCTGGGCCATCGTCGATTTCTTCCGACCAACCATCAATGTCGAAAGAAAGGCAAGCATTTCAAAGGCAAGGCAGATCACCGGAAGAAGCCCGCCGTGCGCACCGGTGATCACGTGCTTGCTATGGTCAATGATTTACACTACGTAATCTTTGGAAAGGGTCCCGGTGGACTAGCTGTTCCGAATGACGCTGAGGGACACGCACCCATGTGGAAGAAGAAATCTATATTTTGGGACCTACCCTACTGGAAAGACCTAGAGGTCCACTCCTCAATCGACGTGATGCACGTGACGAAGAACCTTTGCGTGAACCTGCTAGGCTTCTTGGGCGTGTATGGGAAGACAAAAGATACACCTGAGGCACGGGAGGACCTGCAACGTTTGCACGAAAAAGACGGCATGCCTCTGAAGCAGTATAAAGGTCCTGCCAGCTACACTCTTATGAAAGAAGAGAAAGAAATCTTTTTTGAATGCCTGCTCAGTATGAAGGTCACGACTGGCTTCTCGTCGAATATAAAGGGAATAATAAATATGCCAGAGAAAAAGTTTCAGAACCTAAAGTCTCATGACTGCCACGTGATTATGATGCAACTGCTTCCGGTTGCATTGAGGGGGCTTCTACCGAAAAACGTCCGATTAGCCATTGTGAAGCTATGTGCATTCCTCAATGCAATCTCTCAGAAGGTGATCGATCCAGAAATCGTACCAAGGCTAAGGAGTGATGTGGCGCAATATCTTGTCAGTTTCGAGCTGGTGTTCCCACCATCCTTCTTCAATATCATGACGCACGTCCTAGTTCATCTAGTCGATGAGATTGTCACCCTGGGCCCGTATTTCTACAAAATATGTTCCCCTTTGAGAGGTTCATGGGAGTCCTAAAGAAATATGTCCGTAACCGCGCTAGGCCAGAAGGAAGCATCTCCATGGGCCATCAAACAAAGGATGTTATCGGGTTTTGTGTTGACTTCATTCCTAGCCTTAAGAAGATAGGTCTCCCTAAATCGCCGTATGAGGGGAGACTGACTGGAAAAGGCACTCTTGGAAGAGACTCAATAATATGCAGGGACGGATATTCTTGGTCTCAAGCAAACTACACAGTTCTACAGAACTCTACCTTGGTGACCCCGTATGTCGATGAACACAAGAACAGTCTGCGTTCCAAACACCTGGAGCAGTGCGACGACTGGATTACATGTGAACACATCAGGACTTTTAGCAGTTGGTTGGAAACACGTCTCAGAGGTGACAACATTGTCTATGATGAGTTGTACTTGTTGTCCAGGGGACCATCTTTGACTGTATTGACTTACAAAGGATACGAGATAAATGGGAATACATTTAAGAGCGGAAAGGACACATATTATGGTTACATAGTGGACATATGGGAACTTGACTACGGACCTGATTTTAAGGTCCCTTTGTTTAAGTGCAAATGGGTCAATCTGTTAGGCGGCGGGGTACAGGTAGACCCACAGTACGGAATGACAACAGTGGATCTGAAAAATCTTGGGTACACTGACGAACCGTTCGTCCTAGCCAATGATGTGGCACATGTTATCTATGTGAAGGACATGTCTACCAAACCGAGACAAAGAAAAGATAAGAAGCGAATACAATATACGATGAGCCAAAGCGCCACATAGTTCTTTCAGGAAAAAGGGACATCCTGGGAGTGGACGGCAAGACAGACATGTCTGAAGATTATGAAAAGTTTCATGAAATTCCTCCCTTCAATGTCAAGGCTGACCCAAGCATCCTGATAAACAATGAAGACTATCCATGGTTACGGCGCAATAAGCAAATGACACAAGCGAAGAAAAAGTGAAGACTTTCTCCCGCAACTATTTTGAGGACCTCCGGCTTAACCACCCTACCGGTGAAGGGGAGACTAGGCTGGGGTCTGCGCTCCATGCCTATGGCGGAAGGAGCTCATCAACCTTCCGAACTGGACGCCTCTGCCTCCTCCTCCTCCGGCAAGACAGGGCACTCCGCCTCCTCCACCGCCTCCTCCTCCGGCGAGTCAGGGCACTCCGCCTCCTCCACCGCCTCCTCCTCCGGCGAGTGACGATCAGGGCACTCAACTGGCTCCTTCTCCACCGCGTGGCGGCACTCCGCCTCCTTCTCCGCCTGCACCGACGCGCCCGAGCAGCCAGCCTCCTCCTTCTCCGCCTCGTCAGCAAGGGCGGAAGAGACCTGCCGCCGCTCCGGCTGCTCCAGCGCGTCGTAGTCCTTCTCCTCTGCCTTATAAGCAAGTAAAGAAGACAACCGCTCCGTCTGCTCGGCCGGCGTCTAGCAGTACAGCCGGTGGCGGGAGGAAATATAGATTTGGTCCTTCTCTGAAGACTCCACAGAAGTTACCATACGAGAGGACCCCAGAGGAGAACGCCGAGATCGCACGAGAAGAAGTGAGGAACTACTTTGAAGGGGTGAAAGCAAAGAAACATCCACCTCCGGAGGAGAAGGTAGATCCGGTGAAAGCGAAGCGCACTCTGGCTGCCCTGACAAAACCACCCAAGTCTCCGCCAAAAGGAAACTATGAGCGCATTATTGGAAAGGAATTTGCCAAAGCGGAGCGGTCGGGAAGTAATGTCAGTGATCAAAGGCTGAAAGAACGACGAGCTGGGAAACAAATTGCCCAGCTCGGCGAACAAGCGAATCAATCGTGCCCCCCGCTCAAGGTGCCTAGCGACAATGTCGCTAATGATCCGAGGATGGTGCCCGGTTATAGAAATCTTGGCGATTACCTGCCCGATGATGTACATTATGATTTCATGGAGGTGCAGATACAAAGATACGAGTACGGGAAGCCTCTCGTCAAAGATGAAAGATCTCTATCAACGATGATGCGAAGATTGCATGATTGGTACTTGAAAATCTGCAGAGACTCTGGGGGGAGGAGTACTTTGTATGTGAAAGTTAAAAAGGAGCATGACCTCGTTGAAATTGAACTGTTGCCTGTTCCATTTGAGGAGTTCTTTTAGTTTTTAAATCAATTGGACCTCGATAAACCAACGGTCGCCTGCTACTGTCTGTAAGTAGTACTACTTCTGTCATTAAGTCTCTCTATATAGCTCAGCTCTTTCATTGCATGTATTTATAATCATCCTCACTATATTATGCAGATTGAAGATCGCCGAATTGAAGAAAAGACAAGTCAGTGATATTGGGTTCATTAACACATATCTCATAGATGCAACTCAAGTTAAATTTCATGCCGCAGCTACCGAGGCCAACTTGTTACGATCGTTGGTAATAAATGAAAACAAAGATATAATACTCTTTCCTTACAATTTCAAGTGAGTGTTACTGTCTTGTGCGTATTCGGTTTCCCTTATATATTAGTCAAGGTTATAGTAATGTAATTGATGAGTTATGCATGCGAGTGCAGTTTCCACTATATTCTCCTAGAGATTAAGCTTGAGCAGGGACTAGTAACCGTCTTAGACTCAAGACGAAAAGATCCCCAGGACTATGCAGACATGACTCAAATACTCGAGAAGTAAGTTAAATCGATCATTATCCACCATATCAGCAACTTTGTTCATTTCCTGATATATCAAGTAATTGTTTTCTTTGTCCAGCAGGGTTTGGAGAAAATTCACTAGAAAAGCTCCGGGACTGCCGAAGGAGCTGCAATTTAGACACCCGAAAGTAAGTACTATAGTAGCATGTTCCACGCATCTACTAGTGATTCAAGTGCTAGTTTCATCAATACCATTTGGCATTCTTGCTTATCAGTTTGATTGACCTCTATTTCTTGTAAAGTGGTTGTGGCAGGAACAAGGGAATGATTTCTGTGGATACTACATTTGCGAGTCCATCCGCCACACGACCTGTGAGCGGGGGCTACACTGACGAAAAATATGAAGTACGTAAATAACAACATTCACAATTTTATTTTATTACCATCATTTGTGTTGAGTTTCATTCATTCATATATATATGTATTGACCCCCTTCTTTAAATTAGATGTTTCGGAAGCAGGATGAACTCCTAGAATCAGCTCGCATGCGAGCAATTCAAGAGGAATTGGCAGCATTCTTTCTTGACCACGTGATCGCTGAAGACGGAGAATACTATGTGGACCCTGAGTCCGTATGATTATATTTGTAAGAGATAATTATGGTATATATGTAGCCGGTAGTGTCAGATAGATATACGAGAACTTGTTGTTCGACCAATCTCTCAGAGAAGGAGAGGTGGTCGATATCACTTCTCTCTTTATGCATATATGTTCATGACGATCTTCTGTTTCCTTTGTTTTCTTACTAGCTAGCTAGCATGTCTAGTCCTCTCTATACGTATGTATAGTACGTAGCGTTGACCAAGCACGGACATAAGAGAGGACACTTCTCTCTATTAATTATAGCTAGCTAACACAATATATGAAACACCTAAATTAACCCCCCAA
>NC_041384.1:6932240-6946392 GCF_002162155.2 Triticum dicoccoides | reverse complement strand
AAATGCTGACGCGTGGATGCCTATTGGTCATGGTTGGTGCCACCAAGCGGGACCAAAGGGTCTCCTGCCTAGGCTCCGCGCACAGGCCATGTGGAGGCCCATCTGTCCCGATTCTGGATTGAACCGGGACTAAAGGGACAGGGCATTAGTACTGACCCTTTAGTCCCGGTTCCAAAACCGGGACAAAAGGCCCTTACGAACCGGGACAACAGGCCCTTTTTCTACCAGTGTCGGTCTACTTGTCTCGGACGTGATGCCTATATATATGATCATACCTAGAAATTCTCATAACTATGCTCAATTCTGTCAATTGCTCAACAATAATTTGTTCACCCACCGTAAAATAATTATGCTCTTGAGAGAAGCCAGTAGTGAAACCTATGGCCCCCGGGTATATCTTCATCATATTAATCTTCCAACACTTAGTTATTTACTTTGCTTTTTTACTTTGCTTTTATTTTACTTTGCATCTTTATCAGAAAAATACCAAAAATATTATCCTATCATATCTATCAAATCTCACTCTCGTAAGTGACCATGTAGGGATTGACAACCCCTTATCGCATTGGTTGCGAGGATTTATTTGTTTTGTGTAGGTACGAGGGACTCACGCGTAGCCTCCTACTGGATTGATACCTTGGTTCTCAAAAACTAAGAGAAATACTTATGCTACTTTGCTGCATCACCCTTTCCTCTTCATGGAAAAACCAACAAAGTGCTCAAGAGGTAGCATCGGTTTGTGGCAGCAACCGGGACCAAAGCACACCTTTAGTCTCGGTTGGAGCCACCAACCGGGACCAAAGGTCGCTTTTCAGCAGCCCAAAGGGCGGGAAGTAGAGGCCTTTGGTCCCGGTTGGAGCCACAAACCGGGACTAAAGGGTGCGCATTGGTACTGGTTGTTGGCATGAACCGGTACCAATGTACGCCTTTAGTACTGGTTGGTGGCACCAACCAGGACTAAAGGCCTTGTGCTGCCCGCATCGCAGCATGAAACTTTTGTCCCACCTCGCTAGCTGAGGGAGCTCGAGAGTGGTTTATAAGCCCCACTCCCGCTGCCCTCTCGAGCTCCTCTCAAATGCAGGCTTTCGGGCCTAAACACATTGTATCTGCCTGTGGTCCTATTGGGCCTTCTACGGGCATGAATCCTTGCCCATGGGTTGGTTTCTAGTCGTATTCAGGCCATGGTGGCCCAGTAGGTGGCGTTTTTTTATTTTTTCCTAGTTCAGTTCTTTTCTTTTTTGCTTTATTTATTCATTTTGTTTCTACTTACAACAAAATACTTATTTATTTTTTATTTTGTTTCTAATTAGTTATTTATTTTATTTTATGATAATTCTTTTTGCTATTAAAGTTTCTAACAAAAAAAGTTATTTATGAAAATTCTTTTTGCTTTTAATGATTTTAAATAGAAAAAACTTTGATAATTTTAGTTGCATCAATTTTATATAATTTTAGTTTCAGTAATACTAGAGGTTGCTTATAATGTTTTGAACAGAAAATACGTTGATAATTTTAGTTTCATAAATTTTATTTATGTTATTAAAGTTTATCTTATTTTGTTTCTACTTATATATTTTATTATAGTTTATTTTATTCTGTTTCTAATTACTTATTTATTTATTTTTATGATATTTGTTATTTTCCATGCATTTACGGATTATTTCATGAGACCATGAAATTGAAAAGCACTACAAATGAACTCTGGAAAGGTTGAAAGTTGGCATGGTATCATCATTTCACCCACATAGCATGTGCAAAAACTAGAGAGGGTTACGGCAAAAACTAGATGCACTTCGTGTACAAAACGGACAATCTGTTTCGAAGTATCAGGATTTCTTACAGAAACTCGTCTGTTACAACAGCCATTTCATATGAAGTATGAAAAGGTTGAAAGTTGGCATGGTATCATCATAATAGTTGTGGAGAGAAAGTCTTCACTTTTTTTCGCTTGTGTGCTTTGCTTATTGCGCCGTAACCATGGATAATTTTCATCGTTTATCAGGATGCTTGGGTCAGCCTTGACATTGAAGGGAGGAATTTCATGAAACTTTTCATAATCTTTAGACATGTCTGTCTTGCCCTCCACTCCCACAATGTCCCTTTTTCTTGAAAGAACTATGTGGCGCTTTGGCTCATCGTATGATGTATTCACTTCCTTATCTTTTCTTTTTCTCGGTTTGGTAGACATGTCCTTCACATATATAACCTGTGCCACATCATTGGTTAGGACGAACGGTTCGTCAGTGTACCCAAGATTGTTCAGATCCGCTGTTGTCATTCTGTACGGTGGGTCTACCTGTACCCCGCCTCCTGATAGATTAACCCATTTGCACTTAAACAAAGGGACCATAAAATCATGTCTGTAGTCAAGTTCCCATATGTCCATTATGTAACCATAATATGTGACCTTTCCCCTCTCAGTTACTGCATCAAAGCGGGCACTGCTGTTTTGGTTGGTGCTCTTTTGATCTTGGGCGATCGTGTAAAATGTATTCCTATTTATCTCGTATCCTTTGTAACTCAATACAGTCGAAGATGGTCCCGTGGACAATGAGTACAACTCATCACAAACAGTGGTTTCACCTCTAAGACGTGTTTCCAACCAAGTGCTGAAAGTCCTGATGTGTTCACATGTAAACCAGTCGTCACACTGCTCCAGGTGTTTGGAGCGCAGACTGTTCTTGTGTTCACCAACATACGGGGTCACTAAGGGAGTCCTGGATTAGGGGGTGTTCGGATAGCCGGACTCTTGGACTATGAAGATACAAGATTGAAGACTTCGTCCCGTGTCCGGATAGGACTTTCCTTGGCGTGGAAGGCAAAGTTGGCGATACGGATATGTAGATCTCCTCCCATTGTAACCGACTCTGTGTGACCCTAACCCTCTTCGGTGTCTATATAAACCGGAAGGTTTTAGTCCATAGGATGAACAACAATCATACCATAGGCTAGCTTCTAGGGTTTAGCCTCTCTTTGGATCGACAAAACCTTCTGGTTGCATCATATACAACTCTTCTTCCAGAAATCCATTCAGGAATGCAGTTTTGTTTATCCATTTGCCAGATTTCATAAAATGCGGCAATTTGCTAACATGATTCGGACAGACTTAAGCATAGATACGAGAGAGAAACTCTCATCGTAGTCAACACCTTGAACTTGTCAAAAAACCTTTTTGCAACAATTCTAGCTTTGTAGATAGTGACGCTACTATCAACGTCCGTCTTCCCCTTGAAGATCCATTTAATTTCAATGGCTCGCCGATCATTGGGCAAGTCAATCAAAGTCCATACTTTGTTCTCATACATGGATCCCATCTCAGATTTCATGGCTTCAAGCCACTTTGCGGAATCTGGGCTCACCATCGTTTCTTCATAGTTCGTAGGTTCATCATGATCTAGTATCATGATTTCCAGAACTGGATTACCGAACCACTCTGGTTCGGATCTTACTCTGGTTGATCTACGAGGTTCAGTAGTATCTTGTTCTGAAGTTTCATGATCATTATCATTAACTTCCTTACTTATTGGTGTAGGTGTCGCAGAAACAATTTTCTGTGATGTACCACTTTCCAACAAGGGAGCAGGTACAGTTACCTCGTCAAGTTCTACTTTCCTCCCACTCACTTCTTTCGAGAGAAACTCCTTCTCTAGAAAAACTCCGAATTTAGCAACAAAAGTCTTGCCTTCGGATTTGTGATAGAAGGTGTACCCAACAGTCTCCTTTGGGTATCCTATGAAGACATATTTCTCCGATTTGAGTTTGAGCTTATCAGGATGAAACTTTTTCATATAAGCATCACAACCCCAAATTTAAGAAACGACAGCTTAGGTTTCTTGCCAAACCATAGTTCATACGGTGTCGTCTCAACGGATTTAGATGGTGCCCTATTTAACGTGAATGCAGCTGTCTCTAATGCATAAACCCAAAACGATAGTGGTAGATCGGTAAGAGACATCATAGATCGCACCATATCTAATAAAGTACGGTTATGACGTTCGGACACACCATTACATTGTGGTGTTCCAGGTGGCATGAGTAGTGAAACTATTTCACATTGTTTTTAACTGAAGGCCAAACTCGTAACTCAAATACTCTTCTCTACGATCAGATAGTAGAAACTTTATTTTCTTGTTACGATGATTTTTCACTTCACTCTGAAATTCTTTGAACTTTTCAAATGTTTCAGACTTATGTTTCATCAAGTAGATATACTCATATCTGCTCAAATCATCTATGAAGATCAGAAAATAATGATACCTGTCGCGAGCCTCAATATTCATCGGACCACATACATCAGTATGTATTATTTCCAACAAATCTGTTTCTTGCTTCATTGTTCTGGAGAACGGCGTTTTAGTCATCTTGCCCAAAAGGCATGGTTCGCAAGCATCAAGTGATTCATAATCAAGTGATTCCAAAATCACATCAGTATGGAGTTTCTTCATGCGCTTTACACCAATATGACCTAAACGGCAGTGCTACAAACAAGTTGCACTTATCATTATTAACTTTGCATCTTTTGGTTTCAATATTATGATTATGTGTATCACTACGATCGAGATCCAACGAACTATTTTCATTGGGTGTGTAACCATATAAGGTTCTATTCATGTAAACAGAACAACAATTTATTCTCTTACTTAAATGAATAACCGTATTACAATAAACATGATCAAATCATATTCATGCTCAACGCAAACACCAAATAACACTTATTCAGGTTCAACACTAATCCCGAAAGTATAGGGAGTGTGCAACGATGATCATATCAATCTTGGAACCACTTCCAACACACATCGTCACTTCACCCTTAACTAGTCTCTGTTTATTCTGCAACTCCCGTTTCGAGTTACTAATCTTAGCAACTGAACTAGTATCAAATACTGAGGGTTTTCTATAAACACTAGTAAAGTACACATCAATAACATGTATATCAAATATACTTATGTTCACTTTGCCATCCTTCTTATCCGCCAATCACTTGGGGTAGATCCGCTTCTAGTGACCAGTCCCTTTGAAGTAGAAACACTTAGTCTCAGGCTTAGGATCAGACTTGGGCTTCTTCACTTGAGCAGCAACTTGCTTGTTGTTCTTCTTGAAGTTCCCCTTCTTCCCTCTGCCCTTTTCTTGAAACTAGTGGTCTTGTCTACCATCAACACTTGATGTTTTTCTCGATTTCTACCTTCGTCAATTTCCGCATTACGAAGAGCTTGGGAATCGTTTCCGTTATCCCTTGCATATCATAGTTCATCACAAAGTTCTACTAACTTGGTGATGGTGACTAGAGAATTCTGTCAATCACTATCTTATCTGGAAGATTAACTCCCACTTGATTCAAGTGATTGTAGTACCCAGACAATCTGAGCACATGCTCACTAGTTGAGCGATTCTCCTCCATCTTTTAGCTATAGAACTTGTTGGAGACTTCATATCTCTCAACTCGGGTATTTGCTTGAAATATTAGCTTCAACTCCTGGAACATCTCATATGGTCCATGACGTTCAAAATGTCTTTGAAGTCCCGATTCTAAGCCGTTAAGCATGGTGCACTTAAACTATCAAGTAGTCATCATATTGAGCTAGCCAAACGTTCATAACGTCTACATCTGCTCCTGCAATAGGTCCGTCACCTAGCGGTGCATCAAGGACATAATTCTTCTGTGCAGCAATGAGGATAAACCTCATATCACGGATCCAACCCGCATCTTTGCTACTAACATCTTTCAACACAATTTTCTCTAGGAACATATCAAAATAAACACAGGGAAGCAACAACGCGAGCTATTGATCTACAACATGATTTGCAAAATACTACCAGGACTAAGTTCATGATGAATTTAAGTTCAATTTAATCATATTAAGAACTCCCACTTAGATAGACATCCCTCTAATCCTCTAAGTGATCACGTGATCCAAATCAACTAAACCATGTCCGATCATCACGTGAGATGGATTAGTTTCATCGGTGAACATCATTATGTTGATCATATCTACTATATGATTCACGCTCGACCTTTCGGTCTCCGTGTTCCGAGGCCATATCTGTATATGCTTGGCTCGTCAAGTATAACTTGAGTATTCCGCGTGTGCAACTGTTTTGCACCCGTTGTATTTGAACGTAGAGCTTATCACACCCGATCATCACGTGGTGTCTGGGCACGACGAACTTTGGCAACGGTGCATACTCAGGGAGAACACTTCTTGATAATTTAGTGAGAGATCATCTTATAATGCTACCGTCAATCAAAGCAAGATAAGATGCATAAAAGGATAAACATCACATGCAATCAATATAAGTGATATGATATGGCCATCATCATCTTGTGCTTGTGATCTCCATCTCCGAAGCACCGTCATGATCACCATTGTCACCGGCGTGACACCTTGATCTCCATCGTAGCATCGTTGTCGTCTCGCCAATCTTATGCTTCCACGACTATCACTACCATTTAGTAATATTACATCGCAATTGCATTGCATACAATAAAACGACAACCATATGGCTCCTGCCAGTTGCCGATAACTCGGTTACAAAACATGATCATCTCATACAATAAAATTCAGCATCATGCCTTGACCATATCACATCACAACATTCCCTGCAAAAACAAGTTAGACGTCCTCTACTTTGTTGTTGCATGTTTTACGTGGCTGCTACGGGCTTAAGTAAGAACCAATCTCACCTACGCATCAAAAACCACAACGATAGTTTGTCAAATAGACTCCGTTTTAACCTTCGCAAGGACCGGGCGTAGCCATACTTGGTTCAACTAAAGTTGGAGAGACAGTCGCCCGCAAGCCATCTATGTGCAAAGCACGTCGAGGGAGCCGGTCTCGCGTAAGCGTACGCGTAATGTTGGTCCGGGTCGTCTCGTCCAACAATACCGCCGAACCAAAGTATGACATGCTGGTAGGCAGTATGACTTGTATCATCCACAACTCACTTGTGTTCTACTCGTGCATATAACATCAACATAAATAACCTAGGCTCGGATGCCACTGTTGGGTTTCGTAGTAATTTCAAAAAATTTCCTACGCACACGCAAGATCATGTGATGCATAGCAACGAGGGGGAGAGTGTTGTCTACGTACCCAACGCAGACCGACTGAGGAAGCGATGACACGACGTAGAGGAAGTAGTCGTACGTCTTCACGATCCAACCGATCAAGCACCGAAACTACGACACCTCCGAGTTCGAGCACACGTTCAGCTCGATGACGATTCCCAGACTCCGATCCAGCAAAGTGTCGGGGAAGAGTTCCGTCAGCATGACGGCGTGGTGACGATCTTGATGTACTACAGCAGCAGGGCTTCGCCTAAACTCCGCTACAATATTATCGAGGTATATGGTGGCAGGGGGCACCGCACACGGCTAAGGAATAGATCACGTGGATCAACTTGTGTGTCTAGAGGTGTCCCCTGCCTCTGTATATAAAAGAGTAGAGGGGGAGGCTGGCCGGCCAAGGAGGGAGGCGCAAGAGAGTCCTACTCCCTCTGGGAGTAGGATTCCTCCCCCCAATCCTAGTCCAACTAGGATTCCTCGGAGGGGAAAGGAGAGAGGGGGGCCGGCCACCTTCTCCTAGTCCTAATAGGACTAGGGGAGGGGGAAGAGGTGCAGCCACCTTGGGCTGCCCCTTTCTCCTTTCCACTAAGGCCCATGAAGGCCCATATGGCTCCCGGGGGGTTCCGGTAACCCTCCTGGTAACCCGATAAAATCCCGATTTCACCCGGAACACTTCCGATGTCCAAACATAGGCTTCCAATATATCAATCTTTACGTCTCGACCATTTCGAGACTCCTCGTCATGTCCGTGATCTCATCAGGGACTCCGAACAACCTTCGGTACATCAAAATGCATAAACTCATAATATAACTGTCATCGTAACCTTAAGCGTGCGGACCCTACGGGTTCGAGAACAATGTAGACATGACCGAGACATGTCTCCGGTCAATAACCAATAGCGGGACCTGGATGCCCATATTGGCTCCTACATATTCTACGAAGATCTTTATCGGTCAGACCGCATAACAACATACGTTGTTCCCTTTGTCATCGGTATGTTACTTGCCCGAGATTCGATCGTCGGTATCCAATACCTAGTTCAATCTCGTTACCGGCAAGTCTCTTTACTCATTCTGTAATACATCATCTCACAACTAACATATTAGTTGCAATGCTTGCAAGGCTTATGTGATGTGTATTACCGAGAGGGCCTAGAGATACCTCTCCGACAATCGGAGTGACAAATCATAATCTCGAAATACGCCAACCCAACATCTACCTTCGGAGACACCTGTAATGCTCCTTTATAATCACCCAGTTACGTTGTGACATTTGGTAGCACCCAAAGTGTTCCTCCGGCAAACGGGAGTTGCATAATCTCATAGTCATAGGAACATGTATAAGTCATGAAGAAAGCAATAGCAACATACTAAACGATCGTGTGCTAAGCTAATGGAATGGGTCATGTCAATCAGATCATTCAACTAATGATGTGACCTCGTTAATCAAATAACAACTCATTGTTCATGGTTAGGAAACATAACCATCTTTGATTAACGAGCTAGTCAAGTAGAGGCATACTAGTGACACTTTGTTTGTCTATGTATTGACACATGTATTATATTTCCGGTTAATACAATTCTAGCATGAATAATAAACATTTATCATGATTATAAGGAAATAAATAATAACTTTATTATTGCCTCTAGGGCATATTTCCTTAAGCTAGAGGTCCACTCCCTCCCCGACTCCTCTCCCTCCCCCGACTCCTCTCTAGTCCCGCCGCTAGCGGACTACCACCCCCACCGGCGACCTTCCTCCCTCCCTTCCTCTTGAGATCTACGGATGTGGCAACAGCGGCCGAAACCCACCCATCACCTATGGATGGATGGGGACGGGGGGCCAACGGCGGATCCGCACCCACCTTCTCTCGGGGGATCCTGCCGCGATGGCCCTGGTGATTAGCTACTGCATCGTCTACTGCTTCAACCACGACGCCGTCATCTACTGCTTCAACCACTATGTCGGTTCTTCGTCGACCACTAGTAGAAAAGGGGGCAAAGGTCCGGGCTGAGTCAGCCCATTAGTCCCGGTTCAGTCTAGAACCGGGACCAATGGGGGCATTGGACCCGGTTCGTGAGCCCAGGGGGCCGGCCGGGCCACGTGGGCCATTGGTCCCGGTTCGTCTGGACCTTTGGTCCCGGTTGGTGGGACGAACCGGGACCAATGGGCCTCGCTCCTGGCCCACCACCATTGGTCCTGGTTGGTGGCATGAACCGGGACCAAAGGCTCCCCTTTAGTCCCGGTTCATGCCACCAACCGGGACCAGTGGTGGTGCCTATATATACCCCCCTTGCGCAAGAGCAGAGCACGCTGCTCTGTTTTTTCTGGCTGAGGGGAAGAGGGCTTGGTGGTGCTCTAGCTCACCTCCTATGCACACAAGGTGTTCGATGGAATGCCCGAGCCACACTACTTAAGCTTTCTCCTCTCCAAGCTCGACCTCCAAGCTCCATTTTCATCAATATTTGTCTAGGTTTAGCGGTCCGTCACGCCCTGTCCCCGTCTTCATCGCCGGCACCATCGTGGTGAGCCTCTTGTTCTTATCTTCTTTCTGAAAGGAAAAAATATTCTTACTTGTATGTTTACATAGATACTTGTATTATTTTCTTACTTTTATTATTGCATCTTATATAGTGCGATAGTTTTGGTATCCGCCCCCGTCGGCCCTCGTCCTGTCTATGATTCGGATGTGGTATATATATTATCTTTATAACTATTGGTTCATTTATTGTTTATGAAAATTATGCAGACCAACGTGACATAGATTTTATTTATCTAGGATGTATGTGAACCGGAAATTCCAACCGACCCTATTGTCGAGAGGTTAAATTTAGTTGAAGAAGAAAACAATTTCTTGAAGGAAAAAATAAAAAAAATTGAGGAGGAGAAGATGATATTGGAGTTGTATGTTGCGGATGTCGTCGATGATCACAAGATCAAGATGGATGCAATGCGCTTGAAGATTAGAAAGATTAGAAAATATGCCATTCATACCGAGGCTTGGTATCATTATGCCGTTGGATCAATTGTAACCTTGGTTGCGATTATGATAACCTTTGTTTTCGCATTTAAATGTTTTACATAGTTTCAATGTATGGTTTAATTAATTAGATGCTCTGGAGAGCTATATGTTGGTAGATGAGAACTATGTATGTACTTTAGTTTTAATGTGATGATGAACTTCTACTAATTTGGACACTTAATTATATATAATGCACGCAGATGAACCGGCAATGGATGTACGGTGACAGACACACCTCCGAGTACATTAAGGGCGTGCATGAGTTTCTCGATGCGGCTGAGGCAAACAAGCAGAATGGTTTTTTGTGTTGTCCATGCACTAAATGTGGGAATATGATGTCTTACTCTAACCAGAAAATCCTTCACACCCACCTGCTTTACAAGGGTTTCATGCCACACTATAATGTTTGGACGAGGCACAGAGAAATAGGGGTTATGATGGAAGACGACGAAGAAGAAGAGTACGATGACAACTATGTGCCCCCTGAATACGGTGATGCTGCAACGGGGGAAGCTGGTGAAGATCAAGAGGAACCAGACGGTGTGCCCAATGATGCTACAACGGGTGAAGCTGCTGAAGATCAAGAGGAACCAGACGATGTGCCCGATGATGATGATCTCCGCCGGGTCATTGTCGATGCAAGGACGCAATGCGAAAGTCAAAAGGAGAAGCTGAAGTTCGATCGCATGTTAGAGGATCACAAAAAAGGGTTGCACCCCAATTGCGAATATGGCAACACAAAGCTCGGTACCGTACTGGAATTGCTGCAATGGAAGGCAGAGAATGTTGTGCTTGACAAAGGATTTGAGAAGCTACTGAAAATATTGAATAAGAAGCTTCCAAAGGATAACGAATTGCCCAACAGTACATACGCAGCAAAGAAGGGCGTATGCCCTCTAGGATTGGAGGTGGAGAAGATACATGCATGCCCTAATGACTGCATCCTATACCGCGGTGCATACAAGGATCTGAACGCATGCCCGGTATGCGGTGCATTGCGGTATAAGATCAGACGAGATGACCCTGGTGATGTTCACGGCGAGCCCCACAGGAAGAGGGTTCCTGCGAAGGTGATGTGGTATGCTCCTATAATACCACGGTTGAAACGTCTGTTCAGAAATGGATAGCATGCCAAGTCGATGCGATGGCACAGTGAGGACCATAAGAAAGACAAGAAGTTGAGAGCACCCGCTGACGGGTCGAAGTGGAGAAAATCGAGAGAAAGTACTGGGATGAGTTTGCAAAGGACCCAAGGAATGTATGGTTTGCTTTAAGCGCGGATGGCATTAATCCTTTCAGGGAGCAGAGCAGCAATCACAGCACTTGGCCTGTGACTCTATGTATGTATAACCTTCCTCCTTGGATGTGCATGAAGCGGAAGTTCATTATGATGCCAGTTCTCATCCAAGGCCCTAAGCAACCTGACAACAACATTGATGTGTACCTAAGGCCATTAGTTGAAGAACTTTTACAGCTGTGGAATGGAAACGGTGTACGAACATGGGATGAGCACAGACAAGAGGAATTTAACCTAAAGGCGTTGCTGTTCGTTACCATCAAAGATTGGCCCGCTCTCAGTAACCTTTCAGGATAGACAAACAAAGGATACCACGCATGCACACACTGTTTAGATAACACTGAAAATATATACCTATACAAACGCAGGAAGAATGTGTACCTGGGCCATCGTCAATTTCTTCCGACCAACCATCAATGTCGAAAGAAAGGCAAGCATTTCAAAGGCGAGGCAGATCACCGGAAGAAGCCCGCCGTGCGTACAAGTGATCACGTACTTGCTATGGTCAATGATTTACACGTGATCTTTGGAAAGGGTCCCGGCGCACTAGCTGTTCCGAATGACACCGAGGGACACGCACTCATGTGGAAGAAGAAATCTATATTTTGGGACCTACCCTACTGGAAAGACCTAGAGGTCCGCTCTTCAATCGACGAGATGCACGTGATGAAGAACCTTTGCGTGAACCTGCTAGGCTTCTTGGGCATGTATGGAAAGACAAAAGATACACCTGAGGCACGGGAGGACCTGCAACGTTTGCACGAAAAAGACGGCATGCCTCCGAAGGAGTATGAAGGTCCTGCCAGCTACGCTCTTACGAAAGAAGAGAAAGAAATCTTCTTTGAATACCTGCTCAGTATGAAGGTCCCGACTGGCTTGTCGTCGAATATAAAGGGAATAATAAATATACCAAAGAAAAAGTTCCAGAACCTAAAGTCTCATGACTGCCACGTGATTATGACGCAACTATTTCCGGTTGCATTGAGGGGGCTTCTATCGGAAAACGCCCGATTAGCCATTGTGAAGCTATGTGCATTCCTCAATGCAATCTCTCAGAAGGTGATCGATCTAGAAATCATACCAAGGCTAAGGAGTGATGTGGCGCAATGTCTTGTAAGTTTCGAGCTAGTGTTCCCACCATCCTTCTTCAATATCATGACGCACGTCCTAGTTCATCTAGTCGACGAGATTGTCATTCCGGGGCCTGTATTTCTACACAATATGTTCCCCTTTGAGAGGTTCATGGGAGTCCTAAAGAAATATGTCTGTAACCGCGCTAGTCCAGAAGGAAGCATCTCCATGGGCCATCAAACAGAGGATGTCATCGGGTTTTGTGTTGACTTCATTCCTGGCCTTAAGAAGATAGGTCTCCCTAAATCGCAGTATGAGGGGAGACTGACTGGAAACGGCACTCTCGGAAGTGACTCAATAATATGCAGGGACAGATATTCTTGGTCTGAAGCACACTACACAGTTCTATAGAACTCTACCTTGGTGACCCCGTATGTCAATGAACACAAGAACAATCTGCGCTCCAAACACCCGGAGCAGTGCGACGACTGTATTACATGTGAACACATCAGGACTTTCAGCAGTTGGTTGGAAGCACGTCTCAGAGGTGACAACACTGTTTGTGATGAGTTGTACTTGTTGTCCAGGGGACCATCTTTGACTGTATTGATTTACAAAGGATACGAGATAAATGGGAATACATTTTACACGATTGACCAAGATCAAAAGAGCACCAACCAAAACAGCGGTGTCCGCTTTGATGCAACAACCGAGATGGGAAAGGACACATATTATGGTTACATAGTTGACATATGGGAACTGGACTATGGATATGATTTTAAGGTCCCTTTGTTTAAGTGCAAATGGGTCAATCTGTCAGGAGGCGGGGTACAGGTAGATCCACAGTATGGAATGACAAGAGTGGATCAGAAAAATCTTGGGTACACTGAAGAACCGTTCGTCCTAGCCAATGATGTGGCACAGGTTATCTATGTGAAGGACATGTCTACCAGACCGAGAAAAAGAAAAGACATGGAAGCGAATACATCATACGATGAGCCAAAGCTCCACATCACAACTAGGGAAAACCTTATACACAGAACTTTAGCAGTAGCGAGGGTCAAAAAAGCACGCTGGTGCTAAGTAGCAGTAGCGAGCCTGCGAAAACCGCGCTGCAGATAAAGTTCTAGCAGTAGCGCGTCTTCCTCTAAACACGTTACTACTAAAATTCCCACGGCTTAGCCGATAGGCTACACATAGTAGTAGCGACCTATAACGAACCGCGCTACCGCTACTTTCTTTGTAGCAGCGCGCTTTAGTCTAAACTCGCTACTGATAGAGGATATAAAATTAAATGGAAAGCAAATAGAAAGGTAATTGAAAATGAAAGAAATAGAATAAGGTGAAAGGAAAAAAATGTGAAGAAAACTAAATGAAAAAGGGAACAAAGAGAATGGTGTACCACTAGCGTGTATTCCAGAACGCTCTATAGCTAACGTAGCAGTAGCGTCCTTTCTGGAACGCGCTACTAGTATTTCTGACTTAACCACGCGGTGCGTCCTTCCCCATGGCCACTTCATTCCCCAATTATCCAACTCCACTCTCGCCGCCGCCGTCGCCCCTCGGCCGCCGCGCGCTCTCCGCAAACCCTCTACGCCGCCCCCGACCCCAGATTCAACGCCGCCCCCACCCTCGACCTCAACGCCGCCCCCGACCCCGACCTCAACGCCGCCCAGGACGCCGCCCCCGCCCCCCCGA
>NC_041384.1:6921686-6931963 GCF_002162155.2 Triticum dicoccoides | reverse complement strand
CCCCCCGACCTCAACGCCGCCCCGAAGCCCCGACCACGACCTCGACGCCGCCTGCCCCTCCCTCGTCGCAGGCACCCGAGGTGAGCACGCCTGCTCCTCCCTCTCCCCTACCTTTGCCTAGGGTTTCTACCTCCATCAAATTAGTTAGGGTGGAAACGAATCGGATGCGGATGCGGCTCAAATGAGTTAGGGTTCATGTAAGGGTGGAAATGAATCAAATTTCTAAGATGAATCATAAAACGAGTAAAATTTGACCACTTATTTCACTTTATAGTTGGATAATTGGAATATCCGCTACCACTTTCCACCCCTATAGGTTCATCAAATTAGATGGTAATTAGGGCAGTAGTTCTTAGGTACTAATTAGTTAGTAAGAACTAGGTACTAATTAGGTACTTCAATATTTTTATTTATAGTAAGTTTATTTTTAGTAAGAACTAGTTGAATTAATAGAACTAGTTAGTAAGAACTTGTTGCTATTTTTTTAGTTAAAGCAATTTTCCCGCATCGACGTGGACGATGCCTATCCCGCATCCTCGTCGTCGAGTCGGCGGAGGACGACAGCTGCTTGACCAGATGGGCCATGTCCAGGACTGGGCTCCGCCGGGGTGGTACTGGGAGGCGCTACCTACCGTGGGGCGCAGGTTGGTGAGAGCCAGCCTGTCGTTGACCCGAACCTTCTTTGGTGGCAGTCGCGTGGGCCAGTGACGGTCCAGAGGCTCGAGGACTCCGCGGAGGTGGTGCGTCACCGTGTTAGTGAGGAGGACGCGCACGTCCGTCGCTACTTGTTTGTGTTGGAGCACAAGTTCTACAATACCTTGCAGGTTCTCTAGGGATCTCACTGGAGCTATGATCCCGTGATGGTTCCTTCTCTATGGGTGTCCACCGCCCGCGCCGATACCCGTCGTGTGTTAGGGTTTTAGTTGTACTAGTGATGTTATATGTATGACACTATTCGGGATGTATTAGTGATAATATTCGACGATGTACGGACGCCTGAGATGATTTACTTTTGCTTATTGAATGCATGCTAATTTGAGTCTTATAAGATATTTTGAAATGTATATCTTGTGTTGCTCAATATCCAAGTGGCCGGTCATGTTTGCAGGTTACACCTCCGAGTGGCCTATGTTTTGCCGGAGTGTTGATTCATTTCCGTTCCGGCAAATTTCAGGCGCTCGATATATCCTATTTTAGCAAAGGTCATGCCGGATTTTTCCGTGAATTTTGGCATGACTTTTGCCAGAATATGTAGGAAATATCGAGTTCCCCGGATTTGTGTGTTGAGTATCCTGGTAGTTGTCTTCTATCGATTTTCAATTAATGTTTTAACTATGAACATAGGAAATGTCTGACGACAAAAAGGATTTCGGTATTTGCAAATACTGCGAAAACGAGCGCGGCCTGTGCAACGGAATCTTCAGCATCAAGCTAGACGAGAACTTCGAAGTGGATACAGTAAGTCACAACGACAAGTCTTTTTTCGTAATTAAGCATGACATCTGCTTCATTTGCTTCAACTTATATTTTTTTACTATTCTACTAGCGTATCCCTGCCATGCAAGAGTTTTTGTATTGGATAAGATAGGTTTCAGTCATACTATGGAGGTAAAGAAAGTTTATTTGAAGACCGAGCATGGTTATATTTTCCACGCAAAATTATACAATTTAGACGACTACACCTATTTTGGATGCAAAACATGGCGAGCACTATGCAAGACTTATGCATTTCAGCCTGATATGGTTATCACCTTTGATATTCGTCCGGAAGATGATATTGAAGGTAATACGGACATCTGGGTCGATGTGCAGACGCCTCCAGTTACACCAAAATGTAAGTTTATCAACCATATTTATGTCTTTGATATTGTTTATTCAAAAATAGATGACAACTAATTTGTATTGTCACCTTATTTCGGTGCAAGCAAACATGTCCAGCGCTTGGTAGACAGGACCTACTACTGTCCCGAGGCTGAACTAAACTGCAAGGAGCTAAGTCATTATGTTTCATGGCTTGAGGATCTTGATACTGTCAAGACAAATTTTCTTCCTGGACTTAGAAATCTTAGTATTGAAAACGTGCGACCAATAGTGTTCGTCATGAACTACGGTCACATCTATTTAGGAAGGATGGTAAGATTTTTACTATTTGTCCTCGGTGCATCTTTTCCATACATTATTTGTGAAGCTAAACTTCATTGCTAAGTATGTGACCATACGATGTTCTTCAACAGGGACTCCCGATGAATGTTGTGCCTTATGGGATCGAGACTAAAGGTACCATGAGTATTATTAGCTTACGGCCAAGATATCCTACATGTTACTTTAGTGCATTCAAGATCAGCGATGAATGCTTAATAGTGCAAGACTGGACCAGATATGTGATGGGGGAGCGCAGACAAGTACTAGGGGGCAGCAAACAGATGTGCTACCCAAAATTAGGAGACAGGTTCATCTGCATGCTCCAACTTGATCAAGGAGGAGAGCTACACATGTTTTATGTTGTTTTACCTAAGAGAGAGCAGCATGAGTGATTAGCTAGAAATGAGTTTGAGGATGATGATGTGCTACACTATTACTATGATGATAAAATAGCTAGTGTTGGTGGTAATGACTGATGATTATTATTAGCTAGTGTTAGTGGTGATTAAATAAATATTGTTGGTGGTAATGATTATGATGATGATTAAATAGCTTGTGCTGGCGGATTAGATTCAAGTGGTGGCAACATGTGGTGCACATAGAGAGTACTACTAGTCCAAACTAGATCGAGTTTGGATTAGTAGTATACTTTTGACATGCACCACATATTGCCTCCACTTGAACCTAATCCACCTTCATTTGACACACTGTTATGGACATAATGATGTAAACCTCATAACTGGTATTGTACCAATATTTGTACGATGGCGCATAAATACACTAAAAATAAAAAAAATAAAAAAACAATACTAGTAGCGATGGAAAGAAAACACGCTGCCAGTAGATACATTAGCAGTAGCGTGGGAGTGAACAAGCGCTGCAGCTATTTGTCCTAGCAGTAGCGCGTGCGGCACGCGTTATTGCTAAGCAATAGCTATAGCGCCTTATTACTAGCGCACCTACCCGCGCTACTAGTGAGCACAAAACCAGCGCTACTGCTAGGGTTTTCCCTAGTAGTGCATAGTTCTTTCAGGAAAAAGGGACATCCTGGGAGTGGAGGGCAAGACAGACATGTTTGAAGATTATGAAAAGTTTCATTAAATTCCTCCCTTCAATGTCAAGGCTTACCCAAGCATCCTGATAAACGATGAAGATTATCCATGGTTACGGTGCAATAAGCAAATGACAGAAGTGAAGAAAAAGTGAAGACTTTCTCCCGCAACTATTATGATTATACCATGCCAACTTTGTAACACACGAGTATGCTATGCCAACTTTTTGAAATTTCATTTGAAAACTATGAATTTAGGTCGAATTTTCTCTATAGGTGCATCTATGTTCATTTTTTAGTAAAGTTAATCACAAACTTGTGATTCACACAAATTCCAAAGAATTCAAATATTAACTATTCAAATTTGAAAACTAATGTCACTAATAGAAAGTTTATAATTTTTCTAAAACTAATGGCACTAACAGAAAGTTTATAATTTTGCTGACCTAAAAGCAAAAAGAATTAAAAAATAAAGCAAAAAAACAAAAGAAAATAAATAATACAGAAAAGAAAACAAAAAACTGGAAAAAACAAAAAATTAATGGCACTAACAGAAAGTTTATAATTTTTGTGACCTAAAAGAAAAAAAGAAATCAGAAAAAAACTATAAGTATTTAGTTCTAAGTAGAAATGAAAAAAATAAATAGCAAAAAAATGCCTATAATATTTGTTATGACTAACTAAAATTACCAAATTGAGTATAATGATAAAAAACAGTAATATTAAATAGCGGGAAAAAGAATGACTCAAAAATCAATTTTTATAGTAAAGTTATTCATAAACTAATGACTCCAAAACAAAAGAAAGTTTATAATTTTTCTAAAACTAAAAGCAAAAAGAATTTAAAAATAAAGCAAAAAACAAATGAAAATAGATAATGTAGAAAACAAAACAAAAAAACTAGAAAAAAAATAAAAATAGTGCCACCTACTAGGCCCCCACGGCCTGAATACGACTAGAAACCCTACCATGGGCCAGGATTCAGGCCCGCAAGAGGCCCAGTAGGCCCACAGGCACATAGTGACAGATTAGGCCCGAAAGCCTGCAGTTGAGAGGAGCTCGAGAGGGTGGGCGCAGCAGCGCTTATAAACCACTCCCGAGACCTCTCAACTAGCGAGGTGGGACTAAACTTTTGGGCGCGGGGCAGCAGAAGGCCTTTGGTCCTGGTTGGTGGGACGAACCGGGACAAAAGGGGGGCATTGGTCCCGGTTCGTGGCACAAACCGAGACCAATGCCCACCTTTAGTCCCGTTTGGTGCCACCAACCGGGACCAAAGGCCGCCGCTTCCCTCCCTTTGGGCTAATGAAAAGAGGCCTTTGGTCCCGGTTGCTGGCACCAACCGGGACTAAAGGGGGCATTGGTCCTGGTTTGTGCCACGAACTGGGACCAAAGCCGTTGCTGCGGCCTTTGGTCCCGGTTGGTGGCACCAAACGGGACTAAAGGTGGGCATTGGTCCCGGTTTGTGCCATGAACCGGGACCAAAGCCGTTGCTATATAAGCAACACTTGGGAATTTTTCATAGTTTCCCTCGCCAGTTGCCCCCGACGACGCCGACCTCATCGACGATGCCAGGCTGCCCCGACGCCGTCCGCCGCCCCTGCTGTCGCCCCTGACCGCACCCTCGCCATCGCCCGTGCCTTGCCGTCGCCGTCTCCGTCGCCGTCGCCGACGTCGTCACCGAGCCCGCGCACCCCTGCCCTCGCCCCCGAGCGCGCGCGCCTCCGCCGTCCCCGAGCCTTCCTCGTCGCCGACGCCACCTCGCGGTGAGCGCCGCCCCGTTCCCCTGCTCCTCCCCCTGTACTGGTCGTCGCCACCGCAGCGCGCTGCCATCACGACGCCGCCCTGCCCTGCGCGGCCGCCGCGCGCCGCCCCTGCCCAACGCGGCCGCCGCGCGCCGCCCCTTCCCTTCGCTGCCGCCGCCCCTGCCCTTCATTTTTTTTAGTTTAAATTTTTTTCATATGTGTATGTGTATGTGTATGTATATTGTATATGTGTATGTATATGTGTATGTGTATGTATATGTGTATGTGTATGTATATGTGTATGTATAATGTATATGTGTATGTATATGTGTATGTATAATGTTCATATATATATAATGTATAATGTATAATGTTCATATGTGGTTAGTTTAATTTTTTTTTGTTCATAGAAATTTTGTTCATATATATATATAAAGTTTTTTGTTCATAGAAAGTTTTTTGTTCATATATAGAAAGTTAGAAGAAAATTTAGAATATGCTAAAATTTAGAAGAAAAAGAAGGATAGGAAAGAAGAAAATAGCAAGGGGAAGAAAGAAGAAGAGGAGACGAAGAAGAGGAGAAATAAATAAGAAGAGGAAAAAAGAAGAAAAAGAAGAGGAGAAGAAGAAAGGAATAGAGGAGAAGAAGAAAAAATAGAATTTCTATTTTTTTTCTTCTCCTCTATTGCTTTCTTCTTCTCCTCTTTTTTTTCTTCTTGTTTTCTTCGATCTTCTCTTCTATTCCTTTCTTCTTCTCCTCTTTTTTTCTTCTTTTTTTTCTTTGATCTTCTCCTCTATTCCTTTCTTCTGTCGTCGTCGATATACCCCTCTCGATAACTTCAACACGAGGGGTGGTCGATATACCCCTCGGATAACTTCGACATGAGGGGCGGTCGATATATATACCCCCTCTCGACTGTGATAAGTTATACCGCGGGAGCACTCCCCGACCCTCTCGCTCGACCAAAACTCTCGAGGACACCCAAACCCTAGAAAAAACGATGTCGTTCTCCTACCCCCTCCCGCCGCGCCCCTACCCGACAAACTCTCTTGAGGCCACCCCAAACCCTTGAAGCGTTGTCGAGGCCACCCCAAACCCTAGAGAAGCAGCGTCGAGGCCACTAATTAATATATATGATTCCTTACTATGATTAGCTAGCTAGTTCTACCTTTGCCACTAATATATCCATCTGTCATGTTTGAATAATAATTGCCATGTTGTAAATATTTGTAGAAACTATGGACACCGCCCGAGACGAAGCAAAAGAAGCGTTGTTGAGGGACATAATCGCAATGGGATGTGATGCCGTCTGCTCGTTGTTTCTCAACGACACCGATGCTCTGGAAAGAGAGGGTGAAGAAGCTGGCTCCGGTGACCTAATGTCGGTGCAAGAAGGAGAACGTGAGGACGGCTCCGGTGACCTAATGCCGGTGCAAGAAGGAGACCGTGATGACGGCTCCGGTGACCGAACCGAGTCCGGCCAGGTATATATATTAGTTAAGCCTGTGCTGACTAGCTAATTGATGCATTCATTGTTTTGGTATGTACACATATTAATTAAGTCTTTGTTCTTTTTTCTAGCCCTCCGGATCGAGCACAACTGAGGTAAAGAGACGAGGCCCGAAGAAAAAGTTGAGCTCGGATGAAAGGTTTGAGATCATAGCAATCGCGCCCGACGGCCAACCGATTGAACCCATCCGAACAAATAACGCATTTGTTGCTCAGTGCGGGGTTCTAGTTAGGGACAAGATCCCGATCAGCATCCAGCAATGGTTAAAGCCGGCTACAGAAGAGCCTGAGGTGTCTTACATCAATGATATGCAGAAAAATGATCTTTGGACTGAGCTGAAGTCAAATTTCACCCTACCGCTAGAGGATGATCCGGAGAAGCCAGTTAAAGAGCAATTAATCAAGTCTTTTGCTCTTAAGAGGATGGCAGACCTATTCAGGAGGTGGAATAAAGAGCTGAATAGGTTTGTCGATAAAAAATAGACACCAGAATTCAAGGGCAGATATGAGAAGATCAGAGATCACTGGCCTGCATTTGTGGCCCACAAGACATCAGAAAAGAGTAAGAAGATGTCGGCGACAAACAAGAAAAATGCTGCAAAGAAGACGCTTCACCATCGCACGGGGTTAGGTGGCTACCTCGTAGCCCGGCCTAAGTGGGCCAAGGCTGAGAATGATCTGGTTGAAAAAGGGATCGAACCAGAGACAATGAACTGGCCAGACCGTTGCCGGACTTGGTTCTTCGGGGCAGGCGGAACCTTGGACCCTGTAACAGGGAAGTGCATTTGGATGGACGATCAATTGGATATACCAGTCAAGAGGCTTCAGCAGTATATCGAAGCAGCGCAGCAAGGGACGTTCGTTCCAGACAGAGGGAAGGACGAGCTCACAATGGCCCTCGGGAATCGTGAGCACCCTGGGCGGACACGAGGCACGCCAGGCTCCATTCTGTGGAAGGCTGGGTTTCTGGACGTAGGCGGTTACAAATGCCAGGAGAGGAGTAAGAAAGTGCAGCAGTCCGAACTGCTGGTGCTTAAAGCAAGGGTACTCGGGATAGAGGAACGAGAAGCAAATCGCAGCAAACGAACTACCGAAGCCTCCCCAGAAGCTACCCCGCCATCTCAGCGGACAAGCAGCATGGTTTCCACCGAGCTGCTTTAGCCGGAGCATGTCTTGACGGCTCCTGCCAGCTATCCCGTGGATGCTATCACAGAGTCTCAAAATTGCCACCTTATGACACAATGGATTAATATGAAGGTCAAGGCGGTTGTTGGCTCTGTTTATCCTTCTGAACCCGGCGCAACTTTTCACTGCCGGCCGATTCCAGAAGGATATGCTAGGGTGATGGTGGATTAAATAACAGAGGGATTTGAGGAGCTCCCGCTTGACCACCCTACCAGTGAAGGGGAGACTCGGCTGGGTTCTGCTCTGAAGACTCCATGCCTATGGCGGAAGGATCTCATCAACCTTCAGAACTGGACGCCTCCGCCTCCTCCTCCTCCTCCGGCGAGTCAGGGCACTCCGCCTCCTCCACCGCCTCCTCCTCCGGCGAGTGACGATCAGGGCACTCGGCCGGCTCCTTCTTCAGCGCGTGGCGGCACTCCGCCTCCTTCTCCGCCTGCGCCTGCACGCCCGAGCAGCCAGCCTCCTCCTTCTCCGCCTCGTCAGCAAGGGTGCAAGAGACCCACCGCCGCTCCAGCAGCTGCTCCGGCGCGTCGTAGTCCTTCTCCTCTGCCTCGTAAGCAAGTAAAGAAGACAGCCGCTCCGTCTGCTCGGCCGGCGTCTAGCAGTACAGCCAGAGGCGGGAAGACATACAGATTCGGTGCTTCTCTGAAGACTCCAGAGAAGTTACCATACGAGATGAGCCCGGAGGAGAACGCGAAGATCGCGCGAACCGAAGCGAAGGAATGGTTTGAAGTGTTGAAAGCACAGAGACATCCACCTCCGGAGGAGAAGGTAGATCCGGTGAAAGCGAAGCGCACTCTGGCTGCCCTGGCAAAACCACCCAAGTCTCCGCCGAAAGGCAACTATGAGCGCATTATTGCAAAGACATGGGACGAAGCGGAGTGGTCGGGAAGTACAATCAGTGTTCAAAGGATGAAAGAATGACAAGCAGCTGGGAAACAAATTGCCCAGCTCGGCGAACAAGGGAATCAATCGTGCCCCCCGCTCAAGGTGCCTAGCGACATCGTCGATCTGAGGATGGTGCCCGGTTATAGCAATCTTGGAGATTACCTGCCCAACAATGTACATTATGATTTCATGGACGTGCAGATACACAGAACGAGTACGGGAAGCCTCTCGTCAAAGATTAAAGATCTCTATCAACAATGATGCGAAGATTGCATGATTGGTACTTGAAAATCTGCAGAGAGTCTGGGGGGAGGAGTACTTTGTATGTGAGAGTTAAACCGGAGCATGACCTCGTTGGAATTGATCTGTTGCCTATTCCATTTGAGGAGTTCTATTAGTTTTTCAATCAATTGGCCCTCGATAAAGCAACGGTCACCTGCTACTGTCTGTAAGTACTACTACTTCTGTCATTAAGTCTCTCTATATAGCTCAGCTCTTTCATTGCATGTATTTATAATTATCCTCACTATATTATGTAGATTGAAGATCACCGGTTTGAAGAAAAGACAAATCGGTGATATTGGGTTCGTTAACACATATCTCATAGATGCAACCGAGGTTGAACATCGTGCCACAGATACCGAGGCCAACTTGCTATGATCATTCAAAATAAATGAAAACAAAGATATAATACTCTTTCCTTACAACTTCAAGTGAGTGTTACTGTCTTGTGCATATTCAGTTTCCCTTATATATTAGTCCAGGTTATAGTAATGTAATTGATGAGTTATGCATGCGTGCGCAGGTACCACTATATTCTCCTAGAGATTAGGCTTGAGCAGGGAGTAGTAACTGTCTTGGACTCTAAACAAAAAGATCCCCAGGAGTATGCGGACATGACTGAAATCCTCGAGAAGTAAGTTAAATCGATCATTATCCACCATACCAACAACTTTGTTCATTTCCTGATATCAAGTAATTGTTTTCTTTTTTCTAGCAGGGTTTGGAGAAAATTCACCAAAAAATCTCCGGGACTGCCGAAGATGCTGCAATTTAGATACCCGAAAGTAAGTACTATATTAGCATGTTCCGCGCGTCTCCTAGCTATTGATTCAAGCGTTAGTTTCATCAATACCATTTGGCATTCTTGCTTATTAGTTTGATTGACCTTTATTTCTTGTAAAGTGGTTGTGGCAGGAACAAGGGAATGATTTTTGTGGATACTACGTTTGCGAGTCCATCCGCCACACGACCTGTGAGCGGGGCGGGTACTCTGACAAACAATATGAAGTGTGTAAGAAATAATATTCACAATTTTAGTTTATTACCATCATTTGTGTTGAGTTTCATTCATTAATATATATATATATATGTATTGAACCCCTTCTTCAAATTAGATGTTTCGGCAGCGGGATGAACTCCTAGCATCTGTTCGCATGCGAGCAATTCAAGAAGAATTGGCAGCGTTCTTTCTTGACCACATGATCGCTGAAGACGGAGAATACTATGTGGACCATGCGTCCGTAATTTAGGAGATTATATTTGTAAGAGATAATTGTTGTATATATGTAGCCGGTAGTGTCGGATAGATCAATAGTAGAAAAAGGGTCAAACGTGAAGCACATTAGTGCCGGTTTGTAAAAAAACCGGCACTAATGTGATCAATAGTGACGGTTCGAATGACTATGCATTAGTGCCGGTTCGTAATGAACCTTTAGTACAGAGTCTTAACCTATAGCCTCGGTTGAAGACACAAACC
>NC_041384.1:6910227-6921041 GCF_002162155.2 Triticum dicoccoides | reverse complement strand
CCATTTTAGTTTTGAAAAAATCAAAAGAAAATGATAAAAACTTCAAAAAATAAAATCCTTCGAGAGGTAGTTATATTACTACATCTACACGTTAGGAAAATTTGAAAACTTAAATTTGGACATGTTTTGCAAAAAGTGTAGGGAATGTTACTACATAATTATTCAAGAATATTAGTGTTACTAAATAATTATTTCAATTTTTTGAATTTTGGTCAAATCTGGTCAAACTGTGGTCAAACTATGGTCAAACTATGGTCAAACTTATTCAAGAAATATTAGTGTTACTAAATAATTGCTGTTTTTTAGAATAATAGTTTCAAACTCAAACAGTGAAATGTGTGACTTCATGCTCAAGCTAAACTCCTGAGGGTTAATAGGATTGACATCTTACTATTGTCAGGAAAACAACAAGTGCAGACTTGGAAACGAAGGAGAATAGAACCCGAAAGTTACGCATGCTTGGGCTGGAGTAGTGAGAGGGCTGGGTGACCGGTCGGGAAGATAGATGATTTGGAATGAGTGATCCACACTTGAGCAGTTAAGAGAGGTGATTAGAGACTAAATCACCAAATAATTCAGAAAAATTAAAAATCGAAAAAAAAACAATTTTTTTTTCCAAAATTTTCAAAAAAAAACCTTTACCAACCGGTACTAAAGGTCCCCCATACCACGGCGCGAGCTCACGCCACGTGGTGGCACTTTAGCGCCGGTTCGTGCTGAACCGGTACTAAAGGGGGGGGGGGCTTTAGTGCCCACCAATTAGTGTCGGTTATGGAACCGGCACTAAAGGCCCTTACGAACCGGTTTTAAAGCTCCGTTTTCTACTAGTGGATATCCAAGAACTTGTTGTTCGACCAATCTCTCGGAGAACGAGAGGTGGTCGATATCACTTCTCTCTGTATGCATATATGTTCATGACGATCTTATGTTTCCTTCGTTTGCTTACTAGCTAGCTAGCGTGTCTAGTCCTCTCTATACGTATGTATAGTACATAGCGTCGACCAAGCACGGACATAAGAGAGGACACTTCTCTCTATTAATTAGCTATCTAACACAATATATGAAATACCTAAATTAACCCCCCAAAACCCCCAACCCCCCTTTAAAAAAAACAAAAACCCCAGCCACAGAAATGCTGACGCGTGGAGGTCTATTGGTCCCGGTTGGTGCCACCAACCGGGACCAAAGGCCCTCCTGCCTTGGCTCACCACGCAGGCCACGTGGAGGCCCATCTGTCCCGGTTCTGGCTAGAACCGGAACTAAAGGGTCAGGGCATTAGCAATGACCCTTTAGTTCCGGTTCAAGAACCGGGACAAAAGGCCCTTACGAACCGGGACAATAGGCCCGTTTTCTACTAGTGGACCTCCGACCATGATGGGTACGTCTGTCTCCCCCTCTCTCACCCTTCCTGCCTGCCTCGACGCCTTAATGTTTCGGTGTCACCTCTGCTCGTCACAGCTCCTTCATGCGGTGCCTGTATTGGTGGATCTGGCGCGCGCGAGGCAGTGGATCTAGGTTGCGAGATTAGGGGTAACAGCGGGGGTTGCGTAGTTGCGAGTTGGATTCATTTATTTGGCGCATTTTCCCTGTCTATTAATTGATGAGTGGTGGAGCAATTAAGAGATTTTTCTGTTCCAGACCTCACTGATATATTGGGACCTTGTTTAGTATTCATTGATGATCATAGTTTCAACTTTAAGCCAAGTAGATGATTTCCTCATGTAGCATCAATGAATACATGAGCAATTGTTGTGTCTCCTGGCAAGTTGTGTTAATTTCGTAGGGGTGCATACTGACATTGTTTTGATCTTGCTAATGCAGGGTAAGGAGTTGAAAGGCACAGGTGGTTAGGCCTGCAATGAGTGCGCCCTCCTGGTTTGCCGCCCTTGCTATGAGTATGAAAGTGAGGATGGCGTACAACAAGGAGTTGACGCCCTACTCAAGCGCCAAGGGAAGGCGGCAGGCTGGAGCGACACCAAGAGCCCAACATGAACCTTAAAGATTGAGTCCTACCTGTAATTCACGAATAAGGGTATTGATTAAGCTACTCCTGCCCTTCTGATTGATTAAAACGGCTGTTGATGCTTGTGCTAGCTTGCTAGGCCCTTCTGGTTAAGTTACTCCTTAACCTTAGTGCTTCAACCTCCAAGATCTACTAGTTTGCTTGCTGAAATGAATGCAGACATTTCAATTCCTTATGTTTGTACTACGGGTTTTAGTCATAGAGCAAGTAATTCAGTATAAATTTATGTGTACTTCAAGGGGTTGTCGTATGTCGAACACCAATTTCTGAAATGAATGTGGGTATTCCCTATCTTAATACTCCGGGTTTTAGTCAATTGCCTGTTTACAGTGTTGTTTTCTTTTGAGATATTACCCTGCTGCAGAAAATTCAGAGAAAGGAAGTTAAAATTCAGAGTAGAACTTCATGAATGTACTGCTCTCATAAATTCACTTTAAGATTGGTGTTCAAGGCCAAGTTATTTAGCCAATTTGATGTTGTTCAGAATTTTTGAATGTAGTCCGAGCATGCAAGCTAATGTACCTCGAGCATATTGTTTTCATCCGACTAGTGTACCTTGAGCATGCAAAGTAAACACATGCTACTCCACTTGTCTATTTGTACAGAAACTTTTGTTTAAATAAACCGAGAAAATAAAACAAATGGTGCGAACACATTCTATTATGAAATGTGTCTACTCCACTTGTTTGACTGTATTGAAACCATTGTTAGCATGTTTCTAAAATACAGAGAAGAACACCCTGTGTTCTGGTAAAATATTTGTTGTCTATGATATGAAATTCCATGATGTGTGTGTTGTTTCAGTTTCTGTAGCTACAACAAAGTCCCAGTTTACTCTGTACTTGCTGGTGATGATTGCTGGCTAAATTTATAGTTGAAATAATAGTAGCCAAGGAGTAGATACAAGACGTATTTACCATATTTTGCATCGAATGTTCAAAATCAGTTTTGTTCTTGTTCTGTGAGTCAAATTGCATAAGATGGGAGTATCACAACATGCATATACTGAAGATGGGAGTATCACAACCTGAATGTGCAGTTTATGTAGTTTCTGTATTTTTTAACTCCACTTGTCTATTTGTACAGAAACTTTTGTTTAAATAAACCAAGCAAATAAACCGAACAGTGCGAACACATTCTGTTCTGAAATTTGTCTACTCCACTTGTTTGTTTGTACTGAAACCTTTGTTTGCATGTTTCTAAAATACAGAGAAGAACACCCTGTGTTCTGGTAAAATATTTGTTGGCTATGATATGAAATTCCATGATGTGTGTGTTGTTTCAGTTTCTGTAGCTACAACAAAGTCCGATTTTACTCTGTACTTGCTGCTGATGATTGCTAGCTAAATTTACAACGGCGTTGTCCAGGAGAAGAGCAGCGGGCTGGAGCAGCCACCGCTGGTTTTCTTACTGGTTTTTTTAAATGTCACAACTTACTATGCCGCTACCTAGTAAAAACCAACTTTGTCAGTACTCAGTAAAAACGAACCTGCTATGCCACTAGCAAATAATGCACCATCTTGAATTGCAATTGATTCAATTCCCCTTGTTGCCAAAAATCAAAGCTTATGGCAGTGACCTACTATTTGAGGGCAGCAGGGGCTTTGTCCTGGTATACTGGCCTAAATTTTGTTAACACATTGGTACTACTACTAGTGGTATTGTTGGCATGATAAATGTCCCAAATCTTGTTGTTTAAGATTGGGAGCACAGTGGTACTGTTACAACATGTTGTTGATTTTTTATATAGAGTCAGATGCTGTTGATTTTAGTACTAGTCAGACCTAAAATATTATTACCGTTTAAAGTGACCGTTTCTCCTTTTGTATGTTAGTTGGTTGTGCCCCTCTGCTGGAGGATCTCAGTCCAACTACTCTGGATGCATCTATGACATGGTGGACAAGGCAGTAGAAGCATGTGACATGGCAACCGAGGGAGTTGTTTTGTGGGATGAAGTGTTGGTAAAGACAACAAGCCCCGAGGGTCTGCATGTGCGTTGCAAGGAACTCTGCTGCAACCGCGGCCGGCTGTGCTTCTGCATCGGCTACAAACCACCTAGGTGAGCTCTATCCCTCTCTGTGGTGCTTCTGGTGGCCTTGTACTGGTGATTGTGGTGTTGTGCTCTGACCAGTGACATGATTTACCCACTATGGCAATTTTAGGTTTAGGGAAAATATGCACTATTGCTACTGATCAAACCAATTGGCCACTATCCAGTTATACTGCTATGTGTATGGATTTGTTTATGTGGATTTGGTCTAATCTATGTCCTCCTGTTGATCTACTGGTCCGTGTGTGTTTGTGTGTGTGGAGTAAAATTGTGGTTTGTGCTTCTCCTTTGTAACATGATGAAACAAAGCACCTGTAGCGTCTGAGTAAGTGGGTGTTTGTCTACATGGTAAAGCTTCTTTGCCATGTATTTCATTAGGATGTGAACAGTCTACTGCATGCTCACAAAGCTATTTACTTAAATTTTTTTGTTTCTCTGCTGTCAATGTTCGCCAAGCTATTTAAATGATGATGACAAACTGAAATCATGAATACTCATATAGAAACTCTATGGTAATAACTATACACGTTATCGTTGAGTTTGCTATGTGTTTATAGAATGACATGGTTGGCTAATTAAGCCCTGTCCATGTATCTTTTAGAATTTGCTTCATTGGTAGAACATTCAAATATATTAATTAATTTTGTGCATGTTGGAGAATTTAGACAACGATAACAAACTATAATCACGAATACTTGTATAGAAACTTGCATGACCATCTTGTTTAATTTTGTGATATTCCTCCATACTAGGAGCTAATCAGCTGCACTGTTATTCATCTTTCATTGGAAGTTTTAATTTCACTGAAATCATCTTTTCTTTCCTATGCTCATGTTCAAGCCTGGTAGTATATTTTTTTCCAAATGGTCTGTTTACTTGATTTATCTGTTGTTTGATTTTGCTCCATCAGCTTTCCTGATGTCCCTGTACATATATATGTTGGTTGTAATCTTCTTGAAGAATGCAAGTACTTGATATTCCATTCTGTTCTTGTAGGTGAATGGAACTCCGTTGAGGACTTCTACCCATGTTGAAGAGCAGCTAGCTTTTGTACTGGCAGAGCGGTCCACTTGTAGATCCCATTATTTATGATTGTGTGGATCTGGGTGAAGTTTGAAGTTCCTGGGTATGCAAGATTCGATGGTTAAACTGGTTGATGTGATGTGAATGTGTATGGAAACCGGTTGTTGTGATGTGAATGAGTGTAGTAGTTTCACGTGTTCTGTTCTGTATAGCATATTGTAATAAACTTATTTTAGCTGTTATTTGAAGATTTTCATATGATTTCTCTCTTCTATCTGTTTGATATATACATATATGCTTATTAATAAGCTGTGAAAAATCTGACATTTGGGACCCATCTGTAAATTGGAGCTGGGAACAAAAGCTGGAAATAAAAAATAAATTGACTGCAAAATGTTGTGCACTAGAAAATAAAAATGCCAAATTGTAGGACAGGCCCATGTAGCTAAACGAAATTAACATAAAATACATATATTAAAAGGGCTTTCCTAAAAAATAATACATGGGCCAAATTACTGGGTCAGACCCATGTAGCTAATAAAAGCACAGGAAAAAATACATTAAAAAGGCCGAATTGTTGGGCTAGGCCCATGTAGAAAACCGAATTGGACCGGGCTGATTCTTGTGCCACATCAGATTGCCACGTGGCCTGGGGAGGCTGCTAGTGACCAAAACAAAATAATAGGCATATTTTGGTCGTAAACGTCCACGACCTTCTCACAGAGAAGGTCGTTAATTTCAGTTTACGACCGCCAGCTTTTGACCTTCTGTTTTTGGTCAAAAAAGGTCGCAAATGAAAAACAATGACCTTTCAGTGACCAATAGTCAAGGTCACAAGTTGACATATTTCTTGTAGTGGTAGTATATCTGCATTGGTAATGAGGCGCTTCAAGAACTCTAGCATGTTATTCTCTACTTCTTGTTTATAATGTTCATATGACCATGTCTCTTCATTAATGGTATTTGGGTCAATGAACCCAATGCCATAGCGTCCAACTTTTCTCATTTCGGACATCTTCATCCAGCATAATACCACAGAAAAGAATATATAGTGAGGATAATTAGATGTAATGATCAACGAGAGCACTACAGCTAGCTTGAGACTTAAATTATAGAAAGAAATCACTTACAGACAATAGCAACTGACGATAGATTTGTCGAGTGCGTCATAATTGAATAACTAAAACAATTCTGTATACTCAATAGACAGAGCTAGCATATGGAATTATCCTCTTCCTTGACTTTCACCATGAGGGACTGTAGATTGTGGGTCTTGCAAATTTTCATGTACCATTGATGCAATTCATTCATTCTCATAGGGAGGTTCTTGACCTCCTCGGGCTTGATCAAAGGTTCACCGCGGACATATTTTTGTTTTATTTCCTCCTCTCTAAGCGCAGACATGGGCTCGATCTCAAGGAGTTGTCCAACAGTCATGCCGATCATTTCAGCCACTAGTAGAAAACAGGGCTTTGGTCCAGGCCGGGTCAGCCCATTAGTCCCGGTTCAGTCCAGAACCGGGACCAATGTGGGCATTGGTCCCGGTTCGTGAGCCCAGGGGGCCGGCCGGGCCACATGGGCCATTGGTCCCGGTTCATCTAGACCTTTTGGTCTCGGTTGGTGGGATGAACCGGGACCAATGGGCCTCGCTCCCGGCCCACCACCATTGGTCCCGCTTGGTGGCTTGAACCGGGACCAAAGGCTCCCCTTTAGTCCCGGCTCATGTCACCAACCCGGACCAATGAGGTGCCTATATATACCCCTCGCTCGCGAGCAGAGCACCCCGGTGCTCTGTTTTTCTCTGGCCGAGGGGGGGAGGGCTTGGTGGTGCTCTATCTCACCTCCTATGCACACAAGGTGTTCGATGGAATGCCCAAGCCACACTACTTAAGTTTTCTCCTCTCCAAGCTCGACCTCCAAGCTCCATTTTCCATAATATTTGTCTAGGTTTAGCGGTCCGTCACACCCCGTCCCCGTCTTCACCGCCGTTGATCACCCACGCCGAGCTCATCGCCAGCACCACCGTGGTGAGCCTCTTGTTTTATCTTCTTTCTGAAAGGAAAAATATTCTTACTTGTATGTTTACATAGATACTCGTATTATTTTCTTACTTTTATTTTTGCATCTTATATAGTGCAATGGTTTTGGTATCCGCCCCCGTCGGCCCTCGTCCTGTCTATGATTCGGATGTGGTATATATATTATCTTTATAACTATTGATTCATTTATTGTTTATGAAAATTATGCCGACCAACGTGAAATAGATTTTATTTATGTAGGATGTATGTGAATCGGAAATGCCAACCGACCCTATTGTCGAGAGGTTAATTTAGTTGAAGAAGAAAACAATTTGTTGAAGGAAAAATAAAAAAAAATGAGGAGGAGAAGATGATACTGGAGTTACATGTTGCGGATGTCGTTGATGATCACAAGGTCAAGATGGATGCAATGCGCTTGAAGAATAGAAAGATTAGAAAATATGCCATTCATACCGAGGCTTGGTATCATTATGCCGTTGGATCAATTGTTACCTTGGTTGCGATTATGATCGCATTTGTTTTCGCATTGAAATGTTTTACATAGTTTCAATGTATGGTTTAATTAATTAGATGCTCTAGAGAGCTATATGTTGTTAGATGAGAACTATGTATGCACTTTGGTTTTAATGTGATGATGAACTTCTATTAATTTGGACACTTAATTATATATAATGCACGCAGATGAACCGGCAATGGATGTACGGTGACAGACACACCCGCGAGTACATTAAGGGCGTGCATGAGTTAATCGATGCGGCCGAGGCAAACAAGCAGAATGGTTTTATGTGTTGTCCATGCACTGAATGTGGGAATACGAGGTCTTACTCTAACCGGAAAATCCTTCACTCCCACCTGCTTTACAAGGGTTTCATGCCACACTATAATGTTTGGACAAGGCACGGAGAAATAGGGGTTATGATGGAAGATGGCGAAGAAGAAGAGTACGATGACAACTATGTGCCCCCTGAATATGGTGATGCTGCAACGGGGGGAGCTAGTGAAGATCAAGAGGAACCAGACGATCTGCCCAATGATGCTGCAACCGGTGAAGCTGCTGAAGATCAAGAGGAACGAGACGATGTGCCCGATGATGATGATCTCCGCCAGGTCATTATCGATGCAAGGACGCAATGTGAAAGTCAAAAGGAGAAGCTGAAGTTCGATCGCATGTTAGAGGATCACAAAAAAGGGTTATACCCCAATTGCGAAGATGGCAACACAAAGCTCGGTACCGTACTGTAATTGCTGCAGTGGAAGGCAGAGAATGCTGTGGCTGACAAAGGATTTGAGAAGCTACTGAAAATATTGAAGAAGAAGCTTCCAAAGGATAACGAATTGCCCGACAGTACATACGCAGCAAAGAAGGTCGTATGCCCTCTAGGATTGGAGGTGTAGAAGATACATGCATGCCCTAATGACTGCATCCTCTACCGCGGTGCATACAAGGATCTGAACGCATGCCCGGTATGCGGTGCATTGCGGTATAAGATCAGACGAGATGACCCTGGTGATGTTGACGGCGAGCCCCCCAGGAAGAGGGTTCCTGTGAAGGTGATGTGGTATGCTCTTATAATACCACGGTTGAAACGTCTGTTCAGAAACGAAGAGCATGTCAAGTTGATGCGATGGCACAGTGAGATCCGAAAGAAAGATGGGAAGTTGAGAGCATCCGCTGATGGGTCGCAGTGGAGAAAAATCGAGAGAAAGTACCGGGATGAGTTTGCAAAGGACCCAAGGAATGTATGGTTTGCTTTAAGCGCGGATGGCATTAATCCTTTCGGGGAGCAGAGCAGCAATCACAGCACCTGGCTCGTGACTCTATGTATGTATAACCTTGCTCCTTGGATGTGCATGAAGCGGAAGTTCATTATGATGCCAGTTCTCATCCAAGGCCCTAAGCAACCCGGCAACTAAATTGATGTGTACCTAAGGCCATTAGTTGAAGAACTTTTACAGCTGTGGAATGGAAACGGTGTACGTATGTGGGATGAGCATAGACTGGAAAAGGCACTCTTGGAAGACTGACTGGAAAAGGCACTCTTGGAAGAGACTCAATAATATGCAGGGACGGATATTCTTTGTCTCAAGCAAACTACACAGTTCTACAGAACTCTACCTTGGTGACCCCGTATGTCGATGAACACAAGAACAGTCTGCGCTCCAAACACCCGGAGCAGTGCGATGACTGGATTACATGTGAACACATCAGGACTTTCAGCAGTTGGTTGGAAACACGTCTCAGAGGTGACAACACTGTTTGTGATGAGTTGTACTTGTTGTCTAGGGGACCATGTTTGACTGTATTGACTTACAAAGGATACGAGATAAATGGGAATACATTTTACACGATCACCCAAGATCAAAAGGGCACCAACCAAAACAGCGGTTTCCGCTTTGATGCAGCAACCAAGAGCGGAAAGGACACATATTATTGTTACATAGTGGACATATGGGAACTTGACTACGGACCTGATTTTAAGGTCCCTTTGTTTAAGTGCAAATGGGTCAATCTGTTAGGCGGTGGGGTACAGGTAGACCCACAGTACGGAATGACAACAGTGGATCTGAAAAATCTTGGGTACACCGACGAACCGTTCGTCCTAGCCAATGATGTGGCACAGGTTATCTATGTGAAGGACATGTCTACCAAACCGATAAAAAGAAAAGATAAGGAAGCGAATACATCATACGATGAGCCAAAGTGCCACATAGTTCTTTCAGGAAAAAGGGACATCCTGGGAGTGGACGGCAAGACAGACATGTCTGACGATTATGAAAAGTTTCATGAAATTCCTCCCTTCAATGTCAAGGCTGACCCAAGCATCCTGATAAACAATGAAGATTATCCATGGTTATGGCGCAATAAGCAAATGACACAAGCGAAGAAAAAGTGAAGACTTTCTCCCGCAACTATTATGATGATACCATGCCAACTTTGTAACACACGAACATGCTACCATTGTCCGTTTTGTACATGCACATGCTATGTGGGTGAAATTATGATACCATTCCAACTTTCAACTTTTTCAGAGTTCATTTGAAATGCTTTCATGTCTTATGATTCGGCCCTCGTAATACCATGACCATTAGTCCCTGGCCCATGCCAACTTTCAACTTTCAACTTTCTAAAACTAATGGCACTAACAGAAAGTTTATAATTTTGCTCCTCGCCCCTGGCCCATGACCATTAGTCCCGGTTTGTGCCACAAACCGGGACTAAAGGGTTGGTCCTCATTGTGGGCAGAGTTTAGTCCCACCTCGCCAACCGAAGGGGGCTCACACCGGTTTATGAGCCCTTCCCTCTCTGCCTTGTTGAGCTCCTCTCAAAGTGAAAATAGATGCCCTAATAGAGAAAAGTTTAACCTAAATTCATAGTGAATTTCTCTGAAATTCATAGAAATTTACTAGGAATTTAGGTTGAATTTTCTCTATAAGCGCATCTATTCTCATTTTTTAGTAAGTTAATCACAAACTTGTGATTCAAACAATTTTCAAAGAATTCAAGTTTTAACTATTCAAATTTGAAAACTAATGGCACTAACAGAAAGTTTATAATTTTTCTAAAACTAATGGAACAAACAGAAAGTTTATAATTTTGCTAACCTAAAAGCAAACAGAATTAAAAATTAAAGCAAAAAACAAAAGAAAATAAATAATGCAAAAAACAAATCAAAAAAAC
>NC_041384.1:6908442-6910087 GCF_002162155.2 Triticum dicoccoides | reverse complement strand
ATAAAGCAACAAAGAAAACTAAAAAACTAAAAAAGTGTTTTCAAATTTGAAAACTAATGGCACTAACAGAAAGTTTATAATTTTTCTAAATCTAAAAGCAAAAAGAATAAAAAAATAAAGCAAAAAAACAAAAGAAAATAAATAATGCAGAAAACAAAACAAAAAAACTGGAAAAAATAGCAACAATAAGTATTTTGTTGTAAGTAAAAACAAAATAAAATAATAAAGCAACAAAGAAAACAAAAAAACAAAAAAAGTGTTTTCAAATTTGAAAACTAATGGCACTAACAAAAAGTTTATAATTTTTCTAAAACTAAAAGCATAAAGAATTTAAAAATAAAGCAAAAAACAAAAGAAAATAAATAAAGCAACAAAAAATGCCACCTACTGGGCCCCCACGGCCTGAATACGACTAGAAACCCATCCAAGGGCCAGGATTCAGGCCCGCAGGAGGCCCAGTAGGCCCACAGGCATAGCAGTGACAATTAGGCCCATAAGCCTACAATGGAGAGGAGCTCAAGAGGGGTGCGGCAGTGGGGCTTATAAACCACTGCGCACCCCTCTCAACTAGCAAGGTGGGACTAAAATTTCGACACAACAGCCACACAAGGCCTTTGGTCCCGTTTGGTGGCACCAACCAGGACTAAAGGGGGGCATTGGTCACGATTCGTGGCACAAACCGTGACCAATGCCCCCCTTTAGTCCCGGTTGCTGCCATGAACCGGGACTAAAGGCTCTGCTATATAAGTCCACACTTTGGAATTTTTCGCCAACTGCTCCATTCCCCATCGCCGACGCCGCCAGGCTGCTCGTCCTCCTCATCGCCGTCGCCGCACCCTGCCCCATCCCCGCATGCTTGCCGTCGCCGCGCCCTGCCCCGTCGTCGTCGCCGCGCCCTGTCACTGGTCGCGCCCTCCTGCCCGTCGCCGGCCGCCCTGCCCCGAGCCCCGCCTCCTCGTCCCCGTCGCCGTGTGCCACCCCGAGCCCGCGGCCGTCCCCGTCGCCATGTGCCACCCCAAGCCCGTCGTCCCCGTCATCGCATGCTGCCCCACGCACGCCATCCCCGTCGCCGGCATCCGCGAGCCCGCCGTCCTCCTTCCCGTTGCTGGCCTCCTCTCCCCGTCGCCGCCCGCCCCCAGTGAGCTCCCCCCTTTCCCAACCCCGTCGCCGACGACGCCACCCATTGCCGCCGCTGCTCTCTGTTTATGGATATGGCTATATATGCATGTATTTTCTCTGTGTATATATGTTCATATATGCAAAAGTTACATTTTTAGAAAATCATCTATATATGTTCAGAAAAGTTCTATATGAATGTGGCTATATGTATGTTCATGGAAAATAATTTTGCTCGATGATCTTTTTGTTCACGATGTACATATAATTTTTTCATGTATGTATAAATGTCGATATGAATTGTACCTATGATGTTTTTTTATTCATAGATGAATATGTATGTGGCTATGTGAATATGCAAAGAAGAGGAGATGAAGAAGATGATATATTTTCTTATTTGTGGGTGTGTCGAGAGGTTCATCGATAACTTTAGTGAATTTTAGGTTATTTTCATTTTAGGTCATTTTAGGTCGTGGGTGTGTCGAGAGGGCGGCCAAGGGGTCGAGGGTCGTCGAACATGAGAGGGGGG
>NC_041384.1:6871018-6908138 GCF_002162155.2 Triticum dicoccoides | reverse complement strand
TTCTTCTTCTTCCTCTTTTTTTTATCGGGAACGAGGGTCGTCGAGGGTTGCCGAGCGGTAGAGGAAGAAGAGGATAAAAAAGAAGAGGAAGAAAAAAAAAGAGAGGGGTCGACGGTCACCTAGGGGTCGAGGGTCGAGAAGGGGTCTAGGGTCGCCGAGAGGGGAGAGGAAGAAGAGGAGAAATAAATAAGAAGAAGAAAAAAGAAGGAAAAGAAGAGGAGAAGAAGAAAGGAATAGTGGAGAAGAAGAGAAAATAGAATATTCTATTTTCTCTTCTTCTCCAATATTCCTTTCTTCTTCTCCTCTTTTTTTCTTCTTTTTTTCTTTGATCTTCTCCTCTAGCTATTCCTTTCTTTGAGGGTTCTGTAGGGTCGAGGGATCGAGGGTCGAGGGTTCCAGGGTCGTCTAGGGGTCGAGGGTTCCAGGGTCGTCGAGGGTTCGAGGGGTCGAGGATCGCCGAGGGGTCGAGAGAGGTTTCCTATTGTCAAAGTAAGTACTATAGTAGCATGTTCTGCACATCTACTATAGTGCCGAGGGGTCGAGGGCTCCGGGACTGCCGAAGGAGCTGCAATTTAGACACCCGAAAGTAAGTACTATAGTAGCATGTTCCGCGCATCTACTAGTCATTCAAGCGCTAGTTTCATCAATACCATTTGGCATTCTTGCTTATCAGTTTGATTGACCTCTATTTCTTGTAAAGTGGTTGTGGCAGGAACAAGGGAAAGATTTCTGCAGATACCACGTTTGCGAGTCCATCCGCCACACGACCTATGAGCGGGGCTACACTGACGAACAATATGAAGTATGTAAATAACAACATTCACAATTTTATTTTATTACCATCATTTGTGTTGAGTTTAATTCATTCATATATATATGTATTGACCCCCTTCTTTAAATTAGATGTTTCGGAAGAGGAATTGGCGGCATTCTTTCTTGACCACGTGATCCCTGAAGACGGAGAATACTATGTGGACCCTGAGTCCGTATGATTATATTTGTAAGAGATAATTATTGTATATATGTAGCCGATAGTGTCAAATAGATATACAAGAACTTGTTGTTCGACCAATCTCTCGGAAAAGGAGAGGTGGTCGATATCACTTCTCTCTATATGCATATATGTTCATGACGATGTTTTGTTTCCTTCGTTTGCTTACTAGCTAGCTAGCGTGTCTAGTCCTCTCTATACATATGTATAGTACGTTGCATCAACCAAGCACCGACATAAGAGAGGACACTTCTCTCTATTAATTATAGCTAGCTAACACAATATATGAAACACCTAAATTAACCCCCCAAAACCGCCAATCCCCCCTTTCAAAAAAAAACAAAAACCCCAACCACAGAAATGCTGACGCGTGGATGCCTATTGGTCCCGGTTGGTGCCACCAATCGGGACCAAAGGGTCTCCTGCCTGGGCTCCGCGCACAGACCACGTGGAGGCCCATCTATCCCGGTTCTGGATTGAACCGGGACTAAAGGGACAGGGCCTTAGTACCGACCCTTTAGTCCCGGTTCCAGAACCGGGATAAAAGGCCCTTACGAACCGGGACAACATGCCCTTTTTCTACCAGTGAGCCTGCATTATATGCTCCTCGGTTATTACCAGATTGCCCAGCTGGGGAACGTTAATGGTTTGCCCACATATATATAGGGCGCCGGTACTCTTATGTGTTGTTGGCACAACAAGCGGGGGTATCGATTGCGTCGCTTGTTCTCCCAGCTGGGGAACGGTTTTCCGCATTTTTTGCAAGCTGCTTGGCTCGAGCTCGAGCTCGACTCCTTCTGTACTCATGCTCGATGTGCCTTCCTGATTTGGCGCTCATAGTCTGAGTCAACAGGCTTGGGAGCTGGTGGTCTAGCCATACGAATAAAGTGGTCAATCTTTTCCTCAGGCACTTTCTCCCTTGGCGGTGGTGCCAGTTTCGGTCCAAAATGGGCGTCCACTGGGGCCTTCACTATGGCTGCGTTTTGCTCCTCGGTCATGTCATAAGGCCTCTGAGGAAGAGGAGCGAGGCTTGGACCATATTTACATCGCTTGCCTCCGCCTATACCTCCTGTACTACCTCGACTCATAGCGCTACGCACCATAGGTGCGGCGTATCTCTTCCCCGATTGCTGAGGCGGCGGAGACAGCTGACGTGGCTGAGTTGGAGTAGGAGGAGTGGCCTAACGCTGTGCCGGACTTGAAGCAGGAGGATTGGCCTCACGCGGTGTCGGAACTGAAGAAGGAGAAGTGGCCTCATGCTTTGCCGGACTTGAAGCAGGAGGAGTGGCCTACTGCTATGTCGGACTTGGAGGAGGAGGAGTGGCCTCACATCGAGGAGGACTCGGATGATGACACGGTGTCGGTGGCCTTCGAAAGAAGATGCAATCCTTTCTCCATAGGATGATACGATGTATGGCCTCTCCCAGTGTGTGCTCCTCGTGATGTCCAGGAATGTCAAGCTCTAGCCCCGAATATTGGTCCACCACCTCATCAACCACGACACGACCATAGCCGACTGGAATCGGGTTGCAATGGAAGGTTGCTTCGGGGGGATTTGTATAAGCAACAACGTCCGCCACCTTCATGGATATGTTCTTCATTTTGAAGTGTGGCGGGCGACGGGGACGGGGACGGGGACGGGGCGGCGACGGGGGCGTCGACGAGGGGTGGCGATGGGGCTGGCGGATAAAAATTGATGAAATTTGTAAGTGCCGCTTATATAGGATGGGCCTTTAGTACCGGTTGGAGCCACCAACCGGTACTAAAGGTCAATTTTGGCCAGGCCAAGCGGCGGGAAGGGTAGCCCTTTAGTACCGCCGGGTGGTGACCTTTAGTACCGGTTGGTGGCTCCAACCGGTACTAAAGACCCTATCTTTAGTACCGGGTGGAGCCATGACCCGGTACTAAAGGGGGTGCGCTGCCAGGTGAGGGGCGCAAAGTTTAGTCCCACCTCGCTGGGCGAAGGGCAACCGCACTGATTTATAAACCCAGCCGTGGCTGCTCCTTCGAACTCCTCTATATAGCAGGCTTGTGGGCCTAACTATGGCGCGCTGCCCTGTGAGCCTGCTGGCCCTTCTGGGCCTGAATTTGCACACCCGAGGTCTGGCAGGCCCACTGGGCAGCGCCCCAACAATTTTTTATATAGTTTTTTTTCTTTTCTGCATTATTTATTTTCTTCTATTTATTTTTGAGTAATTTATATATATATATATTTTTATTTTCTACTTTGTTTATTTTCTTCTATTTATTTCTAAGCAGTTTTTTATATAGTTTTTTTCTTTTCTGCTTTATTTATTTTCTTTATTTATTTATGAGTAGTTTTTTATATAGTTTTTTCTTTTCTGCTTTATTTATTTTCTTCTATTTATTTCTGAGTAGTTTTTTATATAGTTTTTTTCTTTTCTGCTTTATTTATTTTCTTCTATTTATTTTTGAGTAAATTTTTTATATAGTTTTTTTCTTTTCTGCTTTATTTATTTTCTTCTATTTATTTCTGAGTAATTTTTTTATATAGTTTTTTTCTTTTCTGGAGTTGTAATAAGTTATTAAAATTTTGAATTGCCGGTGTAACAGATGAGTTTTCGTCCGAAACCCTGATACTTTGAAAGAGATTGTCCAATTTGTACACGAAGTGCATCCAGCTTTGGCCATGATCCTCTCTACTTTTTTGCGCATGCTATGCGGGTGAAATGATGATACCATGCCAAGTTTTAACCTTTTCAGAGTTCATTCTTAGTGCTTTTTAATTTCAGGGCCATTTAGCTCAAAACAAATCAGTAAATGCATTAAAAATAGCTAACTATGTCCGAAAGGGTTGAAAATTCATGACGTGGCTTTGAATGGTGCTTGCTGAATACAAAAAAAGTCCGGAGTTGTAATAAGTTATTAAATTTTTGAATTGCCGGTGTAACAGATGAGTTTTCGTCTAAAACCTTGATACTTCGAAAGAGATTGTGCAGTTTGTACACGAAGTGCATCCAGTTTTTGCCGTGACCCTCTCTACTTTTTTGCACGTGCTATGTGTGTGAAATGATGATACCATGCCAAGTTTAAACCTTTCCAGAGTTCATTTGTAGTGCTTTTCAATTTCAGGGCCATTTAGCTCAAAACAAATCAGTAAATGCATTAAAAAGAGCAAATTATGTCAGAAAGGGTTGAAAATTGATAACGTGGCTTTGAATGGTGCCTGCTGAACGCAAAAAAGTTCGGAGTTTGAGAGGACAGAGTGAGGGTGTAAACATGAAAAAATATATATAAAAAATACATTGATCATCATTGATCTTTTTGTGTACAATCTGAATTGTCAATATGAGACCTCAACGGTTTAGAAACCGGTGAACACTCATATTGCGGCCACAAATTCTACACATAGAGTGCAATGAAGACCAAGTGCTTGTGATAGTTTGAGAAGTAACATATTTAAGGTGGTAAAAACCCTGTTAGCCGAGCGAGGTGGGACTAAAAAACAGCTGCAACTCCAAACCTCTAGTACCGGTTTGTGGTACGAACCGGTACTAAAGGCGCTCGTGGGACCCCAGCCGGACCACGGCGTGCCACATCCTCTTTAGTACCAGTTCGTGCCACGAACCAATACTAAAGGTTCGCAACGAACTGGTAATAATTAGCTCCGGCCGCCTGGCCGTTTCGAACCGGCACTAATGAACACATTAGTTTCGGTTTTGTTACAAACCGGTACTAATGTGCTTCACATTGGGCCATTTTTCTACTAGTGTGTTTTTTTTCCTACAGGACCTTATTCCTTGCACTCTTGAGTCTTTTGGGAAGGAGAAAAAAATTGTTGATGAGTCGGCCTAAATAGATTTTAGATGATTGCCAAAAAGTTGTTATTGAAGGATTGGAGTCAAGCTTAGGATCAGTTTATCCTATGGGTCTGTACTACAAGGTTGAGGTATGTCACTCCTCATTCATTTTGCTATCGAACCTTGTTGGTTGCATTCTTGGGTGCTTTGATAAGGAGAAATTACACAATGTGATTGTGGTCACTACTTTTGATTATATTTTGCAAGCAGTTCTGTGAAGCCATTGTGGCATGTACTTAGAATTTCTGTTGATGTGCAGTGGTCAACCGACAACGAAGAAATCATGTTTATAGATGAGTGCTTTATGTCGGGGTGGACGAGCTTCCGTTAGGCCATTGATTTCCCAATGAAGGAGCTTCCAGGCAAGCACTGCAATGATGTATATTTGTATATGGCAAAATCTGTAGGAACCCTCTCCTTGTTTCCTTTTGTTCTTGGTTTTGCTCCAGTTGATTACTACCCTATGAGATCTGCACAGAAAAAATTCATGTTGATTTGTTTAGTTGTGGCATGTATCGTAGCTACACCAGTCTAATAATTTAGTCCTCAAATAAGGTAGTTTCCGTCTCCCCTTTACATGTGATGGATATATGTGGTTGTTGCTTGCCGTTGCTGAAGCGAGGACTCTTATGTGTATTTTTCTGTTCTCCCTGATTATGTTAATCAGGCCGTATGTGTTCTGTTGGTCTATTTTCATTTGTCTACCTATACAGAATTTCAAAGATGTAATTTTCTATCATGTAGTTGCCTCTTTCTTCATATAGTAACCCTCTCCTAAATGATAGATGAGGTAGGTGACTTATCTCATGTATTTCTTTTCTGTAAATTACAACAAGTCTATTTTAGTCAACTTAAGGGTATGTTGAATATGACTGTAAATGAAGATATTCATTCTTGTTATTGAATGTGGACAATCTGATTCATTTTAAAGTAGTTCCTTATCTTTATGACTAGACTAGGCTTCTACTTTAGCGAGTGTTTCACTTCAACACAGATTGATGCAAGAAAGAAAGAATTCTTTTGCAATAAAACAAGCATTGAGTGCCCAAAGCAGAAGAGGTTGAATTTTTTGCCGACGTAAATTTAAGGTAACCTTCTCCATGCAATTTTTTTTCAACCATTTGCATCTAAATATCAGTACCCATTTTGAACTACATGCTCAGGCCGACCTTTTTATTTGATGTTATTGGTGTGGTATGTGTATAATTGTTAACTTGGTCGACTCCCATAGAAAACGATAGCCACCATCTCATCGAAACATCGGGACACCTTAGCCTCTATCACTTGGTTGCGGTTTTAGTAATAGGTCGTCACACATTACAGAAAACTATTTTCCATTCTGTGTCTCTATGCTCATTTTGTGCCCGGGTGCAGCTGTGAAGGAACACTACAGGTAGAGAAGAAAGAAAGGAAGAATGATGGTATGAACCACTGAGATACCAAGTCCGGCCAGCCAGATGAGTATCAGGAGAGTGTTTCTTCATTGGACAAAAATTGTCCTTTAGAGTATATTAGTCTTTTAATCATCAATGAGTAGACTAACGCATACATTTTTTTTCGACTGCACCCATATAGTTTGTCTTTGCTGAATATACTATATTTACTTCATTTCTCTATTGAGTTAGCAATGGAAATATAAATGAATTATATACTATATAATTTGCAACCATATAATGTTCAATTAACGTTGTTTCTCTATATAATTTGTCTTTGCTGAATATACTATATTTGTTTGGTCTGCACCCATATAATGATCAATTAACTACCGAAAACATCCTTTCCAGACATAATTTATTTTCATCATTTGTCTTTGCTTAGGATTCTCATTTAATTAGTGAGCACTCAGATTTGGAATATCAGCTCTTTAGTACTGGTTTATCATTTTAAGAAAATAGGAGCAATGTGACTTTGTTCTCTAGAGACTGGAATTGAATAGTAGGTCCTTTTAGTACTGTCCTACTACCATTTGTAGCTAACAGATGTATCAGTTTGACTAGGCATTATCATGTATTGTATCGTAGTATCTTTTTTTGCATAGAGTAAATACCTACTTCTGCTGTAGGTTACCTTTCTTAATAAAATTTGGTTCAGGATGTCGTTTTACCTGTTGTAATACCTTCAGCATAGAAGCAGTAGTGGTCTGCTCCCCCAAATATCTATAGCTTGTGGATGCTGCAGATGTGGCACAGGGAGCAGATGAAATGGAATAAGAGGACCCCCGGTGCGCGCACAAATTGTTTCTACCTGACGGCTGATAGTGAGGGTGAGCATCGAGTTGCAAAGTCATCGCCCTTCCCTACAAATCACAGTTCCTTCAAATTAACCAAATCACCATCTTAGTTTTTTCCTATTTTTCTCTTATTTCTTAGATGCCTGTGACCTGTCTTGAGAAGGTTCAAGCCGAAGTATAACTTGTACAATGCATCACCAATTCGTCCGACAACACTGTTGTTGTAGAGGTAGCAGCGACCACAACTCTCCACAGAAGCATCGCTAGCTGCGGCTGTCAATGTACCTGATGTTGTGTATGCCTCTTCATCCCTTTAGTCTTCTTGGTAATTCGGTAGTTGGATACAATATAATATCGTTTATTAATCCTTTTGGTTAATTACAATATCCTACAGTCACCTGATAGAATTTCATGATTGTTTTGTCATGAAATAGGTTCTGCCAGAGCGAAGGGCCAGCGCATTTTGAAGGGTTTGAGACTGAATTGTTCATATAGTCTTGCAACTATTTCTGTAGCCAAATAATTATTTTTTAGATACATTAGTTAAGAGCACTGATTTTTTGAAGAGCTTTATCATGACATAGATCTTGATTTCGCTTTACTGCCATGCAGAGGTTGGATGGAGCGTCGAGGATTTCAGGCTTGGGGGTGGCCACAGGTTGCCGGATAGCAGGAAGAGTTGGATGTGTTCTTCAAAGACAAGGTAATGTCATGGCTGACGTGTACCTAAAGTACATACTTCTAAGTTTGGTCATTTGTTTATCGTCATAGTTGGTTTCTCTTAATACTTTTTCTTAGAGACATTATCAAAGATAGAAAAGTTTCATTTCTGAGGCAAAAGTGGCAGTATAGTATGCATGCCTTGTTGATCTGTTCATGCAATTGGAAGAAGTATCTGATTCATCTGACCTAATTTAAGTTAACTTGAGTACAACGGTAGATAAACATTCACTTGCAAATGCTACTCCAAATGGACATCAAGAGTAGTACATGGACAGTGTAAAATGCATTTATGTTAGCTGAGTGAAAATTAGAGCTCAGCCTGGTGGTACTTTATTATTTTACACTGGTAGAAAAAGGGCCATTTGTCCCGTTTCATAAGGCCCATCTGTCCCGGTTGGGTAACCGGGACTAAAGGGTCGTTACTAATGCCCTAGGCTTTAGTCCCGGTTCTTATTCCAACCGGGACAGATGGGCCTCCACGTGGCCGCTCCGGGGAGCCCAGGCAGGAGGGCCTTTGGTCCCGGTTGGTAGCACTAACCGGGACCAATAAGCTTCCACGCGTCATCATTTCAGGGGCTGATTTTTTTCGAAAGGAGGTGGTTTAGGGGTTTTGGGGGTTAATTTAGGTTGTTATAGGTAGCTAATAGAGAGATGCGTCCTCTGTTATCTCCGTGCTACTGCAATTGCTATGCCTAAATATGACTTAGATTGAAGTGAGGCAACATGTGGTGTATGTCGAAAGTAATATTAATCCTAACTTGATCAAGTTTGGATTGTACTAATTTCAACATGCACCACATGCATGTTGCCTTCACTTCAATCCAATCCATGTTCATTTCACCCACAGATATATAATAACTCTTCATGCTCGCATCATGCATCATCATAATAACAAGTCATACTAATCATCATCATACAACTTCTACTCGTTATTAATAACAAGTCATACGATCATCATCCTGATAGTCATCGAACCAACCCTACTTAATTGTTCTTCGCACATGATCATCAGTATTATGCGGGACCTAAATACCCTATTTACGGTAAAATAGCATAAAACAATATAGACCCTGACTCTCCATTATGGAGAATGGAGATCATCCTGTCTCCAATTCTTGCGCGGCGCTTCCTTTTGCTTCCAAGAACCTCCTTACGGCTGTCCACATTTTTTCCATTCTCTGATTAGCATGTCTCCACTTCTTTTAGAATTCCGGTATGGACAGTTGAGATTCGTAGGATGACCTGGATATATGTTCAAAACACGAAGGTTGCCATTTTGATACATCAAATGAGGAACACAATCCTCTGGAATTCTTTGTTGAAAAACATAGTTATAACTTCATAGTTAGCAATGATGTACTAGTTTTAGAAGTATGCAAAAGATGCACGGATGTCGTAATAGTAAAAAATCTTACCAGGGTATCTCCATGGTAGTTACCATAGTTCAACACGTGCACTAGTGGCACATATTGACCATAATGTTGAGGAGTTTGATTGTAGATATTGTAATTCTCAAGATCAGTACAAAATCCGACCAGATGATTTTTCTCCTGATAAGTTAACTCGGAGCCATCGGTGCAGTGGGTTTGTCTACCATGTTCCGCACATTGTTTGAACAATCAAAATAAGCTGTCAATGGAAATAAGTTGTCAACTATTTTGAAATAAACAATATAAATTAGTTAATAATTAACTATGTTTGAGAAACTCACATAGCGGTAGAACTGGAGGCGTGTCAACAAGGACCCAAATGTCCATATTGTCTTGGTCGATGTCAGGATCACCAAGATCCATGGTGACAAGCATACCCTCATCAAAACCATACATCTTGCAAAATGGTTCCCAATTTTTGCAACCAAAATTGGTTATGCTCTCAGCATTATATAGATTTACTTCAAAATCCACATCGTGATGGGTCCTTAGGTGAATTTTCTTCATTTCAAAATTTTCATGGTCTTCAAAATCCATCCTCTCCAAGACATAGCGTCTTGCATGGCATGGGATAAGCTATACTCAAATTGTAAAAGATGAAAATTACACGTTGAAATAGTTGAAGTCATGCTTAATTACGAAAAAACACTTGTCGCCATTGTGTACCTTTTCAACATCGAAGGTCTCCTCGAGCTTAATGCTGAAGCGCCGATTGTCGGTGTCAAAACCGGCAGATCTCGGGTAGGGGGTCCCGAACTGTGCATCTAGGCGGATGGTAATAGGAGACGAGGGACACAATGTTTTACCCAGGTTCGGGCCCTCTTGATGGAGGTAAAACCCTACGTCCTGCTTGATTAATATTGATGATATGGGTAGTACAAGAGTAGATCTACCACGAGATCAAGGAGGCTAAACCCGAGAAGCTAGCCTATGGTATGATTGTTGTATGTTGAGGTTCGGCCTACGGACTAAAACCCTCCGGTTTATATAGACACCGGAGAGGGTTAGGGTTACACAAAGTTGGTTACAATGGTAGGAGATCTGAATATCCGAATCGCCAAGCTTGCCTTCCACGCCAAGGAAAGTGCCATCCGGACACGGGACGAAGTCTTCAATCTTGTATCTTCATAGTCCAGGAGTCCGGCTGAAGGTATAGTCCGGCTACCCGGACACCCCCTAATCAAGGACTCCCTCAGTAGCCCCTGAACCAGGCTTCAATGACGACGAGTCCGGCGCGCAGATTGTCTTCGACATTGCAAGGCAGGTTCCTCCTCCAAGTTCTTCATAAAAGTTTGGTAAACACTAAGGGTAGTGTCCGGCTCTGCAAAATAAGTTTCCACATATTGCCATAGAGAGAATAATATTAACACAAGTCTAATCTGCTGACGTATTCCGCAGCGTGACATCACACTATGGCCAAGCCTTTATTTGAATCGTTTTTACTTCCCCACCCCAGCGCGTTTTGTGAGGCGGTTTCCTTGGCATGTCTTGTCAAAGCAGAGATCGTGTCCCCCATTTACGGGATTCTCATCAATACGGACGTGGGTAACCCAACCGCACCATTTATCACGGCGCTTGGGAGGCAAGCGAGTTTTACCAGGCTGGTGGGGACGCATAGCCGCATCCGCCCATATAGGTGGAAAAGGATCCACCTTTTTACCTACGCCTTCTTCCTCCTTTGCCTATCCATCTTCCGCGCACTCGAGCTCCAGCGCCCATGTCCGCACTTCCCACCTCAACCTTCTCCAGCCATGTCCAGAGCGGGAGGCAAGTGGATGGTCTCCTCCATCACAGAGGGCCATGTCAAAGAACTAAGGAAGGCCGGATACTTGTCTAACGACATTGCGCACCGACTTCCTGAAAAGGGGCAGCTCCTTCCCACCCCAAGGCCCCATGAGAGGGTAGTATTCCTTCCCCATTTCCTCCGCGGACTGGGCTTTCCTCTCCACCCATTTGTCCGGGGGCTCATGTTCTACTATGGCCTGGATTTCCACGATCTGGCCCCGAACTTCATCCTCAACATCTCGGCGTTTATCGTCGTGTGTGAGGCTTTCCTCCGCATCCACCCCCATTTCGGCCTTTGGCTCAAGACATTCAACGTCAAGCCGAAGGTGGTGCGCGGCAGCCAGGCGGAGTGCGGAGGTGCCATGGCGGGCAAGATGGCCAACGTCCTATGGCTTGAGGGCTCCTTTGTGGAGACCCTGAAGGGGTGGCAATCGGGGTGGTTTTACATCACCGAGCCGCGTGACCTTGATTGGGTCGCAGCCCCTGAGTTTCGGTCCGGACCCCCTATGCGGCTCACGTCCTGGAAAGAGACGGGCCTGTAATGGGGTGACGAGGGAGAGGTGACTGGGCTGCAAACATGCATCCAATCCCTGGTGAACAAACAGCTCAGGCTTGTGAACGTAGTCCATGTCATGCTCGTCCGCCGGATCCTCCCGTGTCAACAACGGGAATTCAATCTGTGGGAGTTTGACCCGGCGCAGCACCCAACCCTGAACAGGCTCTTCGACACGACACACGAAGATGCCTGGAGGGTGCTATTCAAGGGCGCCTAGGCTCGCGCATCCGCTTCCGAGGATCGTGGATTCAGTACGCAGCGTCAAGCTAGTGCGGTGAGTTATCTTTACCTTTTACTGGACATTTGTTTCTCATAGTTTGACTCTATGCGGGATCTAAACTCCCTTACCTTTGACAGGATTGGTAGGCGAAGTCCGGACAGATCGACTGTCCGGCTCCATTGCCCGAAGACCCAGCCGATGCCCACTTAGCAAAGCTGCTAGCTCCGGCACCTTACGTGGTGCCGGAGAAGAAGGTCAAGAAGAAGACCACAGGGACTCGAAAGAGTGCCCGGCGTCTGGAGGTGTCGGAATCATCATCCAACGAATCCGAGACGCATTCCTCTCATGAAGACGAGGAGGAGGAAGAAGAATCCTCTCCCCCTCCAGCGGGGGGAGGAAAGAAGAGGAAGACCGCCCTAACGGGGGAGGCCGAAGGGTCCAAGAAGGGGAAGACCCTCCCTCCGGACTACTCCAACAACGCCAATGAGGATGAAGAGGAGTGGCCGCACAGGGCCAAGCGCCCGGCGGAATCGTAAGTATTCGGATACCAGAGTAACTTCATGATATTCCTTTATTGCACAGCTTTCCCTAATGTCGAATATAATCATGCAGCCTGCCCAAGGATGGGCTCGACGAGTCTACGAGCGGCTCCCTGGATTCATCGGACGTGAATTCAGTTCCGCCCGCTGCCTCCCCCTGTGCCGCGGACGACGCCGAAGTGGCGTCACAACAAGTTCCGCGCCAAGAGGAGGTGGTCTTGGAGGAGCCGCGAGGCGACCACCCGTACTACGAGAGTAAAGGGGACAAGACCCCCCAGGGCTCCAAGTCCGGCTTTGCGTCGGACACCGCGCCGGAATCCTCAACGGTTCTGGACTGCGGTAGGTGACCTCCTTCTAAGAGGAGCAAGCCTACCGAGCCGGCGGCCTCCGTCCAACCGGAGGCGCCGGACAATCTATTGGAGGTGCTTAAGGGCGCCTCCATCGACGAGGAGCACCGTACTATCATGAGTACGGTGATCCAGAAGGTTCAGTCCACCAAGAGCAGACTGACTGAAGCTTGAGCTAGCCTCCTAACAGGCTTCGAGGTAAGTAAAAAATATGTAAAAATATTACCGCATAGACAGTAGCCCCTGATGCTCTATTTGGCGTTCGAAAAGAAAAGCTGAATAGAGGATCTAATAAATTTCGTAGGAGTCTAACAAAAAAGAGTCAATATGCGTATGCAGGCTTCGCTGCTAGCCACTGCCGCACTGACTGCGGAGGTGGGTGCCCTGAAGCGGACCGAGCGGACCGAGCAACAGCTCGGCCTTGCCAAGCGGCAGCTCGAGGAGAAGGAAGGTAAGAGATACCTTATAGAAAAATATATAAAAATATGCAATTGCAAAAAATGACAGGATTATACTACTTATTGTAGGGGCCACAACTAAGGTGGCGACCCTCAAGCAGGCGCTGTCCGAGGCCGAGAAGAAAGCGGCCACGGAGCGCACCGAGCGGGAGAAATTTGAGGCGCTGGTCGGCGAAGTGCGGCGAGAGCTTCAGGGTCTCATGAAAAAACATGAGAGTTTGGAGCTTGACTCGAAGAGGCGGGCATCCGAGCTTGCGGCGGCCCTTGAAATTGCCAAGTCTGCCAAGTGCCAAATCCCAGAAGGCCCTCCAGGAGTTGGATGCGGTGAAAAAGATAGCGGCGGGTAAGGCATTCTTTATGCAAAGCAGACATATAAAAGTAAACTACTTGTTAGTTACCCGAATCCGGAGCTCTCTAGGGGCATTCGCAGATCTTCCCCGTAGCGTATCTGATGCCGCCGCATTCTACCGAGCCAAGGAAGGCAGCTCGATGGAGAACGTGTTCTGGTCTCAGTACGCTGAGGCCGGACACCCTGTGCCCTTGAGCGACCAGCTAAAGCAGCTGGTCGAGCTCCACAAGGCGGCCGAACAGGCCATGAAGGGCTTCATAGTTCGGCTGTGGCCTGGAGAGGCCCTGCCTGGGAGCTACTTCGGACTGGTGCGGCGGCTGGTGGAGGCTTGTCCAAGGTTCGAGGTCATCAAGCGCTCCGTCTGCATCGAAGGTGCCCGTAGGGCCCTTGCCCGTGCAAAGGTGCACTGGGGTAAGCTGGACGGTGAGAAGCTTGTGAGGGACGGGCCGCCGCCGGGGAAGGAGCATCGCAAGCCCGAGAACTATTATAAGGATGTTCTGGTGGGTGCCCGCCTCATGGCGGATGAATGTACCAGGGATGTAATTTTTGAATAAACTCGCTCATGTTGTCCTGTGCGCTGAAAACTTGTTCATATGCGCTAAGCAATGCTTTTTGAATTTAAAATATTACTTTCTGTGCGGCCGTTTATCAAAAATTGAGAGATGGCCAGTCGTCGGCTTCTGCCCCCATCCCACTAGTGCTGGGGTGTTCGGGATAAACCTAAGCGCTCTTTTTCCCATGATTGGGTCCTTCGAGGGAGGCGCTCAGCACAACGAACAAGGCAATCGGACTATAATGCTTGAACACTCTCACTTAGCCATAGAACTCTATAATTTTAAATTTCGGCGAAGCCCCTAGTATTCGGAAGACCGAGTTCGGGGCGCTATCCACGCCTTGGATGGACAAAGCCGGTTCCTCGCTCGAAGCGGCATAAGTCTTTAAGGACTCAAAAAACCTCTCGAGCAGCGACCAGTCTCTCTCCTCGTCATGACAGTCAGTTTTAGCTTTCTCTACTGAGGTGCTCAGCCCAGCTCAACTGGGGCACAATCGCAGTAGTTCTCCTAGTGCTACCTTAGCCAATATAGCGGAACGTAAGGCACCAAAACATAGGAGCCGTGCAAACCCAACTATTGACCCAAATCATGATTCGGAGCCGATGCATATAGTGCTATAAGTTCGGGGTGCCGCACTTGTGAAAGTGTTCGGACTTCTCACACCATATTGAGGGGTACTTGAGCCCCTGGCGTATTTGCCGTACCATAGTGTACGTGTGTAGCATGTTATTAATGAACATATATATGAAAAGAGATTAATGCAAAAGATAGACAAAAAGCTATGCATTGTTTATAAAAAGGCTGTGATCCAAGCAGAACGATACAAATAGTGCGATAAGCAAAGAGTTGGACTATTTAACATGTCCTATCCAGGGGCAGGCCGCGGAATTGTATGCAAAACAGGTATACTGCTCGTAATAGAGACCACCTGGGAGTTCCATAATGCGGCATGGCTTGTCTGCTTCCCTGGTTCTTGCATCGTTTGTGCGGCAGTTGAATTGCCGAACGGGTCCTCCGAAGTATTGAGTCCTGAAAGTAAGAGAAAAATAAAAAATAAAAAATAAAAAAAGAATTCGGCAGCCCCTTGTACGGTTTAAGCCGTGTTTTGGGCATGCCATGATAGTGCCCCTCCCCCTGTGCCCATGGTATTTCAAGAGCGTAGTTATGTACGCGAAGCACTGGTTTCGCTATATCACGAGGGCTAGGCTTGGGGCCGCATTGCTACGCCAGCTCGGAACGTGCCAGGCGGTCTTGCTGTAGGTTACTCCGGGCGCGCTTGACAGTGTCCGGCCTTTTGAGGGCCGGACTGGAGAATTGCCTGGAGAGGCTGCTTTGTACTTCTGCTGCGAGCGCTGCCGTGTGCTCCTCCGTTCGGAGGGAGCGTTCGGTGTTTCCGTTGACCGTGATTACTCCTCGAGGGCCTGGAATCTTGAGATTGAGATATGCGTAGTGCGGTACCGCATTGAACTTTGCAAATGCGGTTCGCCCGAGCAGTGCGTGATAGCCACTGCGGAACGGGACTATGTCGAAGATTAACTTCTCGCTTCAGAAATTATCCAGAGATCCGAAGACCACTTCAAGTGTGACTGAGCCTGTACAGTTGGTCTCTACACCTGGTATGACACCTTTAAAGGTCGTTTTGGTGGGTTTAATCCTTGAGGGATCTATGCCCATTTTCCGCACTGTATCCTAGTAAAGCAGGTTCAGGCTGCTGCCGCCGTCCGTAAGGACTCTTGTGAGATGAAATCCATCAATAATTGGGTCTAGAACCAATGCGGCGTACCCACCATGACGGATGCTAGTGGGGTGGTCCCTTCGATCAAAAGTGATCGGGCAGGAGGACCATGGGTTGAACTTTGGGACGATTGGCTCCAGCGCGTATATGTCCCGTAATGCACGCTTCCGCTCCCTTTTGGGGATGTGGGTTGCGTATATCATGTTCACCGTCCGCACTTGTTCGGCGGCCTGGGCTCCTCCTCGTCGTCGCTACGCAGTCCCTTGTCTCTATTTTCGGCATTTAACTTGCTTGCCTGCTTGAACACCCAACAATCCCTGTTGGTGTGATTGGCTGGCTTTTCGGGGGTGCCATGTATCGGGCACAAGCGGTCGAGTATTTGGTCCAAACTGGACGGGCCCTGAGTATTCCTTTTGAATTCCGCTGACCGGATTTGTAGCCTCTGAATCCGGCATTGACTGCCGTATCCTCGTTGCTGTCGCTGCTAACGTGGCGTTTTTGCTTGTTCCGGTGCGACCTGCCACTTTTGTCCTTGGTATCTGAATTACCAAGGTTCTTGGTTAAGTTGTTGCTGCGAGCTAGCCAGCTGTCTTCTCTCGCGCAAAAGCGGGTCATGAGTGTCGTGAGGGCTGCCATAGATTTCGGCTTTTCCTGTCCAAGGTGCCGGGCAAGCCACTCGTCGCGGATGTTATGCTTGAAGGCTGCTAGGGCCTCTGCGTCCGGACAATCGACTATTTGGTTTTTCTTTGTTAGGAACCGTGTCCAGAATTGTCTGGCCGATTCCTCTGGCTACTGAATTATGTGGCTTAGGTCATCAGTGTCCGGTGGTCATACATAGGTACCTTGGAAATTGTCGAGGAATGCGGCTTCCAGGTCCTCCCAAGAACCGATTGAATCTGCTGGCAAGCTGTTAAGCCAATGCCGGGCCGGTCCTTTAAGTTTGAGCGGGAGGTATTTGATGGCATGTAGATCATCGCCGCGGGCAATGTGGATATGAAGGAGATAATCCTCGATCCATACCGCAGGATCTGTTGTGCCATCATATGATTCGATGTTTACGAGTTTGAAACCCTCGGGGATTTTATGATCCATTACTTCATCTGTGAAGCATAGTGGGTGTGCGGCGCCTCTGTACTGGGCTATATCACGACGCAGCTCAAAGGAGCTTTGTCTGTTGTGTTCGGCCCGATCGGATTTATTGTATCCGGAGTGACGATCACCGTCACGTGCCGTGGGGCGCCCATGCAATCCGTAGATCGATCTTGTTTGCCTTGCCTTGTCCTCCAGTATCTCTCGCAGGTCTTGCGCCTTTTCCCGTGCCTTAGCATGATTTGAGCGGCGCCGGGGCATGGCTTGAGTGGAGGGCCGAGAGGCCTCTCTATCATGGCCACGAGGTGGCCAGTCGGCCATGTCATGTGCTGGTGATGTAGGTGCTTCCTCCTCTAATCGGGGTAGCAGCTTGCGCTTTGGGTAACTCTTGGAGGGGCGTTCGAGTTCATACTCTTTGGCCGCAAGGACGTCAGTCCATCTGTCAGCTAGCAAATCTTGATCAACTTTAAGCTGTTGCTGCTTTTTCTTGAGGCTGCTTGCCGTGGCTATAAGCCTGCGTTTAAAACACTCTTGTTCGGCGGGATCCTCTGGCATGACGAATTCGTCGCCAAGGCTTGCCTCGTCTTGGGAGGGAGGCATATAATTGTCATCCTCAACCTCTCTGTCTGCCGCTCTCTCGTGAGGGCTGGCTTCTCCATCCTCCTGTGCTGAATCTTGCTGGAGGGGGTGTTCTTCGGCGCTATCTGGAGTATTGTTATCTCCCGTGCCGGAATCACCGTTTTTACTTTGGCGGGATTTAGAGCGTCGCCGCTGACGTCGGCGCTTGGGCTGTTTCTTGGAGGTGTCATCCCCCGCTGTTCCATCGCCATCTCCATCTTTTGGAGTGTCCACCATATAAATGTCGTATGACGAGGTGGCTTTCCAGTGCCCTACAGGTGTTGGTTCTTGGTTGTCTCCTGCGTCGTCGTCCATACCGTCGATGTCTTCGCAGTCGAAGTCGAGCATATTGGTTAAGTCGTCGACAGTGGCTACGAAGTGGGTGGTGGATGGGCATTGAATTTCTTCATTGCCCATATCCCAACCTTGCTGACCGTAGTCCGGCCAGGGCTCTCCTGATAAAGAGAGAGACTTTAGTGACTTCAGGATGTCGCCGAAGGGCGAGTGCTGAAAGATGTCCGCGGCGGTGAACTCCATAATCGGCGCCCAATCGGATTCGATCGGCAGGGGCGCGGAGGGCTCGGAGTATGGAGAGGAGTCCGGCCACTCGGAGTCATGGGCCTTGCAGAGTGCGGGGCTGGTGTTCGGCTCGATCGCCTTTGGGATCACAGCCCCCGAGGCGGCGTCCAACCACTCATCCTCGATCGGTGCAACCGGCTCCGAATTAAGGGTCAGAACCGATGTGTGTGCGGCCTCCAGGGCACTGTTCGGTGGCAGAGCTAGATCATGCTCATCGAGACAGTGCGGCGCGCTCGCTTGTGGCTCGAATCCGTCGAAGATCAAGTCCCCGCGGATGTCAGCCGTGTAGTTTAAACTTCCGAACCTGACCTGATGGCCAGGGGCGTAGCTTTCGATCTGCTCCAGGTGGCCAAGCGAATTGGCCCGCAGTGAGAAGCCGCCGAAGACGAAGATCTTTCCGGGGAGAAAAGTCTCACCCTGGACCGCACCATTGTTGATGATCAAAGGAGCCATCGGGCCTAAAAGCAACGACACAGAGGAACTCTCAATGAAAGCACCAATGTCAGTGTCAAAACCAGCGGATCTCGGGTAGGGGGTCCCGAACTGTGCGTCTAGGCGGATGGTAACAGGAGACGAGGGACACAATGTTTTACCCAGGTTCGGGCCCTCTTGATGGAGGTAAAACCCTACGTCCTGCTTGATTAATATTGATGATATGGGTAGTACAAGAGTAGATCTACCACGAGATCAAGGAGGCTAAACCCTAGAAGCTAGCCTATGGTATGATTGTTGTATGTTGAGGTTCGTCCTACGGACTAAAACCCTCCGGTTTATATAGACACCGGAGAGGGTTAGGGTTACACAAAGTCGGTTACAATGGTAGGAGATCTGAATATCCGCATCGCCAAGATTGCCTTCCACGCCAAGGAAAGTCCCATCCGGACATGGGACGAAGTCTACAATCTTGTATCTTCATAGTCCAGGAGTCCGGCTGAAGGTATAGTCCGGCTACCCGGACACCCCCTAATCCAGGACTCCCTCACCGATCATCGTCCAGGTGAGGCCTATCGCACAAACCTCGATCGTCGTGGCACCAGCCGCACTCCTCCGGGAGACTTTCGTCGTCCGATGACGACATTTCCTACGTTCATAATTCAAAGATTAAACTTGTACAATTAAATATATGTACTACAAAAACTAAATTAGATCATTATTATTGATCACGGGTTGACTATCCGTTTGTCGAGTCTTTTCTTGAAAACTCTCAGCTCACGTGGTGTATACATTCGACCGTTGGTGATGGTTGCTCCTCCATTTTTCCCTGAGTGCATTACACCAAAATGTCTAGCACACGGGAATGAAGGAGAAGCGAACCCCATGACAACAGTCGGGATTCTTCGTCTTCTCATATATATATGGTGGAACTCTCCCTCACTGATTCCTCTCTGACATTTGTGACCATCGGTGATGGTAGCTCCTCCTTTCGTTCCGAAGTGCATTACAGCAAATTGTCTAGAACACGGGAATGAAGGAGAAGCTACCCCACGACAATAGTCGGGATTGTTCGTCCTCTCATATATGGTGGAGACTCGACAGACTTAAAGTCAACCCGAAATATCATTTAATTATCTTTCTAAAAAAGGACTCGGCTGGTCTCACCTTGAGGTCGGAGGGGGTCGGTGACGGGGACGATGGTGGGGATGATGGAGGGGGGTTCCTAGATTTCTGTGACAACAAAAACCCTATAAGCTATCAACTAATCATATGCAAACGCCTTGCATAGTGCTCTCCAATTTTAGCATTCAAAGTAGGAGTAGTTTTCCAATTTGAGCATTCAATAACCAAAACCAAATCGTAAAATAAAGTAGTATTAAATTAGCATGCATTCAATTATAAGCAAAACTACATCATGTATTCCGTCTGTACATCGTCGAATATTATCACTAATACACCTCGAATACTATCATACATATATATAGCATCGCTAGTACAGCTAGAACCATAGCGCCCGACGGGTATCGCCGCGGGCACTGGACACCCAAAGGGAACGAACCATCACATGATCATAGCTCCAGTGAGATCCCTGAAGAACCTACCAGGTATTGTCGAACTTGCCCTCCAACGCAACCATGTAGCGACGGACGTGCTCGTCCTCCTTGCTGACACGGGGAAGTACCACCTCCGTGGTGTCCGGAAGCCTAGGCACTATCACTGGCCCACGGGACTGCCACCAAACAAGGATCGGGTCAACAACGGGCTAGCTCCTCACCAACCTACATCCCTCGGAAGGTAGCACCTCCCAATACCAGCCCGACGGAGCCCAGTCCCGGACATGGCCCCTCTGATCAAGCCGGCCTCCTCCGCCGAGTCGACGACGAGGATGCGGGATAGGCATCGTCGACGTCGATGCGGGAATAATTGCTTGAACTAAAAAATAAACTAGTTCTATTAATTTTCTTGCTAAAAATAAACTACTGCTATAGTAAAATAAAGTAGTTTTATTAAATCAACTAGTTCAACTACTAATTAAGCACTTACTATAAAAAAATAAAGTAGTACTTACTAAAAATAAACTACTTCTATATAAAGTAAAATAAAGTAGTTTTATTAAATCAACTAGTTCAACTACTAAGCACTTACTATAAATAAAATAAAGTAGTACTTACTAAAAATAAACTTGTTTAACTAGTTCTATTAATTATCGACCCCCCTCATGTCGAAGTTATCGGGGAGGGGGTATATCGACAACGACATACCCGATAAAAAATAAGAAGAGGAAGAAGAAAAAAAAAGGAGAAGAAGAAAAAAAACGAGAAGGAATAGAGGAGAAAAAAATAGATTTTAATCTATTTTTTTCTTCTCCTCTATTCCTTCTCCTTCTCCTCTTTTTTTCTTCTTCTTCGTCCGTTTCTTATTTTTCTTCTTCTTCTTCCTTCTTCCTCTTTTCTTTCTCTTTTCTTATTTCCTTAATTTCTTTCCTCGACAACCCTAACCCTAAACAACACAAATAACTACAACGACTTCGCTTGCATACATATGAACAAATATGATCGATCATCTATGAACAATATAAAAACATCATATGATATATGAACAAAAAGATGACATCTATAAAAAAATCATCTAATCATATATTTTTTATGGCGGCTACGGCGGCGGCGGCGACGGGGGGCAGGGCAGGGGGGCGGGGACCGGGGCTCACTGGGGGCGGCGTCGGCGATGGCGCGGACTAGGGCGGTGACGACGCGGGGTGGCGCGGACCGGGGCAGTGACCGACGCGGGGTTGATACGTCTCCAACGTATCTATAATTTTTTATTGATCCATGCTATATTATCTATTGTTTTGGACATCATTGGGATTTATTATTCACTTTTATATTATTTTTGGGACTAACCTATTAACCGAAGGCCCAGCCCAGAATTGCTGTTTTTTGCCTATTTCAGAGTTTCGCAGAAAAAGAATATCAAACGGAGCCAAAACCCTAATTCCACCGCCGCAACCTTCTCTACCCACGAGATCTCATCTTGGCGCCTATTCCGGAGCTCCACCGGAGGGGGCATCGATCACGGAGGGCTTCTACATCATCACCATAGCCCCTCCGATGAAGTGTGAGTAGTTTACCTCAGACCTTCGGGTCCATAGTTATTACCTATATGGCTTCTTCTCTCTTTTTGGATCTCAATACAATGTTCTCCCCCTCTCTCGTGGAGATCTATTCGATGTAATATTCTTTTTGCGGTGTGTTTGTTGAGACCGATGAATTGTGGGTTTATGATCAAGTTTATCTATGAACAATATTTGAATCTTCTTTGAATTCTTTTATGTATGATTGGTTATCTTTGCAAGTCTCTTCGAATTATCAGTTTGGTTTGGCCTACTAGATTGATCTTTTTTGCAAAGGGAGAAGTGCTTAGCTTTGGGTTCAATCTTGCGGTGTCCTTTCCCAGTGACACTAGGGGCAGCAAGGCACGTATTGTATTGTTGCCATCGAGGATAACAAGATGGGGTTTTTATCATATTGCATGAATTTATCCCTCTACATCATGTCATCTTGCTTAAGGCGTTACTCTGTTTTTATGAACTTAATACTCTATATGCATGCTGGATAGTGGTCGATGAGTGGAGTAATAGTAGTAGATGCAGGCAGGAGTCGGTCTACTTTTCTCGGACGTGATGCCTATATACATGATCATACCTAGATATTATTATAATATAACTATGCTCAATTCTGTCAATTGCTCAACAATAATTTGTTCACCCACCGTAAAATGCTTATGCTCTTGAGAGAAGCCACTAGTGAAACCTATGGCCCCCGGGTCTATCTTCATCATATTAATCTTCCAACACTTAGTTATTTCCTTTGCTTTTTTACTTTGCTTTTATTTTACTTTGCATCTTTATCACAAAAATACCAAAAATATTATCCTATCATATCTATCAGCTCTCACTCTCGTAAGTGACCTTGTAGGGATTGACAACCCCTTATCGCGTTGGTTGCGAGGATTTATTTGTTTTGTGTAGATATGAGGGACTCGCGCGTAGCCTCCTACTGGATTGATACCTTGGTTCTCAAAAACTGAGGGAAATACTTATGCTACTTTGCTGCATCACCCTTTCCTCTTCAAGGAAAAACCAACGTAGTGCTCAAGAGGTAGCACCGGTTCGTGGCAGCAACCGGGACAAAAGCACCCCTTTAGTCCCGGTTGGAGCCACCAACCGGGACCAAAGGTCACTTCTCAGCATCCCAAAGGGCGGGAAGTAGAGGCCTTTGGTCCTAGTTGGAGCCACAAACCGGGACTAAAGGGTGCGCATTGGTAACGGTTGTTGGCATGAACCGGTACTAATGTACGCCTTTAGTACCGGTTGGTAGCACCAACCGGGACTAAAGGCCTTGTGCTGCCCGTACCGCGGCACGAAAGTTTAGTCCCACCTCGCTAGCTGAGGGAGCTCGAGAGTGGTTTATAAGCCGCACTCCCGCTGCCCTCTCGAGCTCCTCTCAAATGCAGGCTTTCGGGCCTAAACACATTGTATCTGCCTGTGAGCCTATTGGGCCTTCTACGGGCCTGAATCCAGGCCCATGGGTGGGTTTCTAGTCGTATTTAGGCCATGGTGGCATTTTTTTATTTTTTTCCTAGTTTATTTCTTTTCTTTTTAGCTTTATTTATTTTATTTTGTTTCTACTTACAACAAAATACTTATTTATTTTATTTTATTTTGTTTCTAATTACTTATTTATTTTATTTTATGATAATTCTTTTTGCTATTAAAGTTTCTAACAAAAGAAGTTCTTTATGAAAATTCTTTTTGCTTTTAATGATTTTAAAAAGAAAAAACTTTGATAATTTTAGTTGCATCAATTTTATATAATTTTAGTTTCAGTAATACTAGAGGTTGCTTATAATGTATTGAACAGAAAATACGTTGATAATTTTAGTTTCATAAATCTTATTTATGTTATTAAAGTTTATTTTATTTTGTTTCTACTTATATATTTTATTAAAGTTTATTTTATTCTGTTTCTAATTACTTATTTATTTATTTTTATGATATTTTTTATTTTCCACGCATTTACTGATTATTTCATGAGACCATGAAATTGAAAAGCACTACAAATGAACTCTAAAAAGGTTGAAAGTTGGCATGGTATCATCATTTCACGCACATAGCATGTGCAAGAAAGTAGAGAGGGTTACGGCAAAAACTGGATGCACTTCGTGTACAAAACGGACAATCTGTTTCGGAGTATCAGGATTTCATACGGAAACTCGTCTGTTACAATAGGCATTTCATATGAAGTATGAAAAGGTTGAAAGTTGGCATGGTATCATCATAATAGTTGTGGAGAGAAAGTTTTAATTTTTTTTCGCTTGTGTGCTTTGCTTATTGCGCCGTAACCATGGATAATTTTCATTGTTTATCAGGATGCTTGGGTCAGCCTTGACTTTGAAGGGAGGAATTTCATGAAACTTTTCATAATCTTCAGACATGTCTATCTTGCCCTCCACTCCCACAATGTCCCTTTTTCCTGAAAGAACTATGTGGCGCTTTGGCTCATCGTATGATGTATTCGCTTCCTTATCTTTTCTTTTTCTCGGTTTGGTAGACATGTCCTTCACATAGATAACATGTGCCACATCATTGGTTAGGACGAACGGTTCGTTAGTGTACCCAAGATTGTTCAGATCCACTGTTGTCATTCCGTACTGTGGGTCTACCTGTACCCCACCTCCTGACAGATTGACCCATTTGCACTTAAACAATGGGACCTTAAAATCATGTCCGTAGTCAATTTCCCATATGTCCATTATGTAACCATAATATGTGACCTTTCCCCTCTCGGTTACTGCATCAAAGTGGGCACCACTGTTTTGGTTGGTGCTCTTTTGATCTTGGGCGATCGTGTAAAATGTATTCCCATTTATCTCGTATCCTTTGTAAGTCAATACAGTCGAAGATGGTCCCCTGGACAACGAGTACAACTCATCACAAACAGTGGTGTCACCTCTGAGACGTGTTTCCAACCAAGTGCTGAAAATCCTGATGTGTTCACATGTAATCTAGTCGTCACACTGCTCCGGGTGTTTGGAGCGCAGACTGTTCTTGTGTTCATCGACATACGGGATCACCAAGGTAGAGTTCTGTAGAACTGTGTAGTATGCTTGAGACCAAGAATACCCGTCCCTGCATATTATTGAGTCTGCTCCTAGCGTGCCTTTTCCAGTCACTCTCGCATCATACCGCGATTTAGGGAGACCTATCTTTTTAAGGCTAGGAATGAAGTCAACACAAAACCCAATGACATCCTCCGTTTGATGGCCCATGGAGATGCTTCCTTCTGGCCTAGCACGGTTACGGACATATTTCTTTAGGACTCCCATGAAGCTCTCAAAGGGGAACATATTGTGTAGAAATACGGGGCCCAGAATGACAATCTCGTCGACTAGATGAACTAGGACGTGCGTCATGATATTGAAGAAGGATGGTGGGAACACCAGCTCGAAACTGACAAGACATTGCGCCACATCACTCCTTAGCCTTGGTATGATTTCTGGATCGATCACCTTCTGAGATATCGCATTGAGGAATGCACATAGCTTCACAATGGCTAATCGGACGTTTTCTGGTAGAAGCCCCCTCAATGCAACCAGAAGCAGTTGCGTCATAATCACGTGGCAGTCCTGAGACTTTACGTTCTGGAAGTTTTTCTCTGGAATATTTATATTCCCTTTATTATTCGCCTTTGAAATGCTTGCATTTCTTTCGACATTGATGGTTGGTCAGGAGAAATTGATGATGGCCTAGGTACACATTCTTCCTGCATCTGTCCAGGTATATACTTTCAGTGTCAGCTAAACAGTGTGTGCATGCGTGGTATCCCTTGTTTGTCTGTCCTGAAAGGTTACTGACAGCGGGCCAATCATTGATGGTCACAAACAGCAACGCCTTTAGGTCAAATTCTTCCCCCATGTGCTCATCCCACGCACGTACACCTGTTCCATTCCCCAGTTGTAAGAGTTCTTCAACTAATGGCCTTAGGTACACATCAATGTCATTGCCGGGTTGCTTAGGGCCTTGGATGAGAATTGGCATCATAATGAACTTCCGCTTCATGCACATCCAAGGAGGAAGGTTATACATACATAGAGTCACGGGCCAGGTGCTGTGATTGCTGCTCTGCTCCCTGAAAGGATTAATGCCATCCGCACTAAAAGCAAACCATACGTTCCTTGGGTCACTTGCAAACTCAGCCCAGAACTTTCTCTCGATTTTTCTCCACTTCGACCCGTTAGCGGGTGCTCTCAACTTCCCGTCTTTCTTACGGTCCTCACTGTGCCATCACATCAACTTGGCATGCTCTGTCTTTCTGAACAATCGTTTCAACCGTTGTATTATAGGAGCATACCACATCACTTTCGCAGGAACCCTCTTCCTGCGGGGCTCGCCCTCAACATCACCAGGGTCATCTCGTCTGATCTTATACAGCAATGCACCACATACCGGGCATGCGTTCAAATCTTTGTACGCACCGCGGTAGAAAATGCAGTCATTAGGGCATGCATGTATCTTCTCCACCTCCAATCCTAGAGGGCATACGACCTTCTTTGCTGCGTACGTACTGTAGGGCAATTCATTATCCTTTGGAAGCTTCTTCTTCAATATTTTCAGTAGCTTCTCAAATCCTTTGTGAGGCACATCATTCTCTGCCTTCCACGGCAGCAATTCTAGTATGGTACCGAGCTTTGTGTTGCCATCTTCGCAATTGGGGTACAACCCTTTTTTGTGATCCTCTAACATGCGATCGAACTTCAGCTTCTCCTTTTCACTTTCGCACTTTTCACTTGCATCAACAATGATTCGGCGGAGATCATCATCGGGCACATCGTCTGGTTCCTCTGGATCTTCAGCTTCCTCTTGATCTTTAGCTTCCCCTGTTGCAGCATCACCGTATTCAGGGGGCACATAGTTGTCATCGTCCTCTTCTTCTTCGCTATCTTCCATCATAACCCCTATTTCTCCGTGCTTCGTCCAAACATTATAGTGTGGCATGAAACCCTTATAAAGCAGGTGGGTGTGAAGGATTTTCTTGTCCAAGTAAGACCTCGTATTCCCACAATTAGGGCATGGACAACACATAAAACCATTCTGCTTGTTTGCCTCAGCCACTTCGAGAAAATTATGCACGCCCTTAATGTACTCAGAGGTGTGTCTATCACCGTACATCCATTGTCGGTTCATCTGCATGCATTATATATAATTATGTGTGTCAAAAGTAAGAAAATTAGACAAGTATCTATCTAAAGTAAGAATTTTTTTCTTTCAAAAAGAAGATAAGAACAAGAGGCTCACCACGGTGGTGCCGGCGACGAGAGGTGAAGATGAGGACGGGGCATGACAGACCGCTAAACCTAGACAAATCTCAGAAAAGATGGAGCTCGGAGGTCGAGCTTAGAGAGGAGAAAGCTTAACTAGTGTGGCTCGGGTATTTCGTCGAACAGCTCACATGCATAAGAGGTGAGCTAGAGCACCCAAATTCCCTTCCTCGTCAGCCAGCAAAAAACAGAGCACTGTGGAGTGCTTTGCTCGCCAGCGATGGGGTATATATAGGCAACTCATTTGTCCCGGTTCGTGGCTGGAACCAGGACTAAAGGCCATCCTTCTTTCCCAGTTCCTGCCACGAACCGGGACCAATGGTTGTGGGCCAGGAGAGAGGCTCATTGGTCCCGGTTCGTGCCAAGAGCCGGGACAAATGGGCCCAGACGAACCGGAACCAATGCCCACGAGGCCCCGGCCAGCCCCCTTGGCTCACGAACTGGGACAAATGCCTCCATTGGTCCCGGTTCGTGGTAGAACCGGGACTAATGGGCTGGCCAGGCCCGAACAAAAGCCCCTTTTTCTACTAGTGTTATTCTATAGCTTGATCTGCCAAATGCTATTAAGGAAATGAAGTTTCCTCCTTGATCAAGTTATCAATCCTTATTGCGTGTATGCTTCCTACTCAACACCTGAATAATCAATTTGTACATGTTGATATATATTAATATGCTATTTTGTTTGTGCATAAGAGATAATACATGCATGTGTAATCTACAATTTCAGTGAGCTAAAACCCTATTGTTCTCAGGTTTTTTGTCATGGATTATTTTATTCTCATGTAAACTATAGGAAGAAAATCTCATGTATGTACAGAACTGAACTGAAGCTACCATGGAAATTACATTCTATAGCTGTGGGTCGTTTCCGGTATGAACAAAATTACTAAAATACCTCCTCTTTTCACCAAGAATGAAACTCAGGACAAACGCTGCTGCCAAGGGGGCTGGCGCTCCAAAGAAAGCAAAGAAGTAATTCTTCCATCGGTTGGACTAGATATGTACATACGGTATGACTAGCGCTTCTTGGGTTCCATGTTTGATACAACCGTGCTAAATAATGTGTCATCATATAACGATTGTGGTTTCTCTTTTCCTCACAGAATCTTCTGCGATCTGCTTGCTTATCAACCTAGGTTTACCGCTAGATGGGTGTGTTTCTGAAGAACGCTTCTCAGCTCTGCTGCGCCATAGCAACGGTCTGACCATGGGGTCCGGAGATCGTCAACTCAGCACATTTTTGGGCATGCACATGATGTATTTTGTGCAGCTTTCTAAGGCAAAGATTTGACACCAGCAAACCCATGTCAGGCCACTGCCATAGCAATTCCTCTATTTAGGCGCTCGACTAACAAATGCATAGGTTTCTGTTACAAAAGGTTTAGAATCATTACCCTTGATGCTTGAATTTGGACCTTGCACCTTACTTGGGTAACATAGAGCCAAATGGCACATTGTCCAAATACACGTTCAAAACACTTCAGGTTTGACATGGTCTCTATCCTTGATCAAACATAAAGTTACTAAAAAAGGCAAATATTTCTCAACACGAACATGGTTTCAATTGGGTCTCTGCGCCATTTGGTGCACCGGGTCATCTAGTTCCAATGAGAAGCAGTTGTCGTACTACAGCTTGAAGAAATATACAGTCCATTGTACCCTTTCCAATAGTGATTGTACTGCTCTTCATATCAGAGCTCCGAAGCCACATCCAACTATCGAACCAAGATCTTCACTTGATACCGGAGTCACACTGGTAGAAAAAGGGCATGTTGTCCCGGTTCGTAAGGGCCTTTTGTCCCGGTTCTGGAACCGGGACTAAAGGGTCGGTACTAATGCCCTGTCCCTTTAGTCCCGGTTCAATCCAGAACCGGGACAGATGGGCCTCCACGTGGCCTGTGCGCGGAGCCCAGGCAGGAGACCCTTTGGTCCCGGTTGGTGGCACCAACCGGGACCAATAGGCATCCACGCGTCAGCATTTCTGTGGTTGGGGTTTTTGTTTTTTTGAAAGGGGGGGTTTGGCGGTTTTGGGGGTTAATTTAGGTGTTTCATATATTGTGTTAGCTAGCTATAATTAATAGAGAGAAGTGTCAATACATATAATTTGAAGAAGGGGGTCAATACATATATATATGAATGAATGAAACTCAACACAAATGATGGTAATAAAATAAAATTGTGAATGTTGTTATTTACATACTTCATATTGTTCGTCAGTGTAGCCCCGCTCACAGGTCGTGTGGCGGATGGACTCGCAAACATAGTATCCACAGAAATCATTCCCTTATTCCTGCCACAACCACTTTACAAGAAATAGAGGTCAATCAAACTGATAAGCAAGAATGTCAAATGGTATTGATGAAACTAGCACTTGAATGACTAGTAGATGCGCGGAACATGCTACTATAGTACTTACTTTCGGGTGTCTAAATTCCAGCTTTTCTGGTGAATTTTCTCCAAACCCTGCCGGACAAAGAAAACAATTACTTGATATATCAGGAAATGAACAAAGTTGCTGATATGGTGGATAATGATCAATTTAACTTACTTCTCGAGTATTTGAGTCATGTCTGCATAGTCCTGGGGATCTTTTCGTCTTGAGTCTAAGACGGTTACTAGTCCCTGCTCAAGCTTAATCTCTAGGAGAATATAGTGGAAACTGCACACGCATGCAGAACTCATCAATTACATTACTATAACCTTGACTAATATATAAGGGAAACCGAATACGCACAAGACAGCAACACTCACTTGAAGTTGTAAGGAAAGAGTATTATATCTTTGTTTTCATTTATTACCAACGATAGTAGCAAGTTGGCCTCGGTAGCTGCGGCATGAAATTTAACCTAAATTGCATCTATGAGATATGTGTTAATGAACCCAATATCACCGACTTGTCTTTTCTTCAATTCGGCGATCTTCAATCTGCATAATATAGTGAGGATGATTATAAATACATGCAATGAAAGAGCTGAGCTATATAGAGAGACTTAATGACAGAAGTAGTACTACTTACCGACAGTAGCAGGCGACTGTTGTTTTATCGAGGGCCAATTGATTGAAAAACTGATAGAACTCCTCAAATGGAACAGGCAACAGTTCAATTCCAACGAGGTCATGCTCCTTTTTTACTTTCACATACAAAGTACTCCTCCCCCAGAGTCTCTGCAGATTTTCAAGTACCAATCATGCAATCTTCGTGTCATCGTTGATAGAGATCTTTCATCTTTGATGAGAGGCTTCCCGTACTTGTATCTTTGTATCTGCACCTCCATGGGTTCATAATGTACATCGTCGGGCAGGTAATCTGCAAGATTGCTATAACCGGGCACCATCCTCGGATCATTAGCAACGTTGTGGCTAGGCACCTTGAGCGGGGCAATTTGTTTCCCAGCTCGTCGTTCTTTCAGCCTTTGATCACTGACAGTACTTCCCGACCGCTCCGCTTCGGCAAATTCCTTTCCAATAATGCGCTCATAGTTTCCTTTCGGCAGAGACTTCTGTGGTTTTGTCAGGGCAGCCAGAGTGCGCTTCGCTTTCACCGGATCTACCTTCTCCTCCGGAAGTGGATGTCTCTTTGCTTTCAACCTTTGAAACCAGTCATCCACTTCGGTTCGTGCGATCTCGGCGTTCTCCTCCGGGGTCCTCTCGTATGGTAACTTCTCTGGAGTCTTCAGAGAAGGACCGAATCTGTATGTCCTCCCATCCCGCCTCTAGCTGTACTGCTAGACGCCGGCCGAGCAGACGGAGCGGTTGTCTTCTTTACTTGCTTACGAGGCGGAGGAGAAGGACTACGACGCGCCGGAGCAGCCGGAGCGGCGGCAGGTCTCTTCCGCCCTTGCTGACGAGGCGGAGAAGGAGGAGGCTGGCTGCTCGGTCGCGTCGGCGCAGGCGGAGAAGGAGGCGGAGTGCCGCCACGCGCTGGAGAAGGAGCCGGTCGAGTGCCCTGATCGTCACTCAATAGAGGAGGAGGCGGTGGAGGAGGCGGAGTGCCCTGACTCGCCGGAGGAGGAGGCGGTGGAGGAGGCGGAGTGCCCTGACTTGCCGGAGGAGGAGGCAGAGGCGTCCAGTTCGGAAGGTTGATGAGCTCCTTCTGCCATAGGCATGGAGTCTTCAGAGCAGACCCCAGCCTAGTCTCCCCTTCACCAGTAGGGTGGTCAAGCTGGAGGTCCTCAAATCCCTCCGTTATTTCATCCACCATCACCCTAGCATATCCTTCTAGAATCGGCCGACAGTGAAAAGTTGCGCCGGGTTCAGTAGGATAAATAGAGCCAACAGCCGCCTTGACCTTCAAATTCATCCATTGCGTCACAAGGTGGCAATTTTGAGACTCCGTGATAGCATCCACGGGATAGCTGGCAGGAGCCGTCAAGGCATGCTCCGGCTGAAGCAGCTCGGTGGAAGCCACGCTGCTTCTCCGCTGAGATGGCGGGGTAGCTTCTAGGGAAGCTTCGGAAGTACATTTGCTGCGATTTGCTTCTCGTTTCTCTATCGCTTGTACCCTTGCTTGCAGCGCCTGCATTTGGGTCTGCTGCACTTTTTTCCTCCTCTCATGGGATTTGTAACCGCCAGCGTCCGGAAACCCAACCTTCCACGGAATGGAGCCTGGCGTGCCTCGTGTCCGTCCTGGTGCCCAGGATTCCCGAGGGCCATTGTGAGCTCGTCGTTCTCTCTGTATGGAAAGAACGTCCCTTGCTGCGCTGCTTTGATATAGTGCTGAAGCTTCCTGACTGGTATGTCCATTCGATCGTTCGTCCAAATGCACTTCCCTGTTCCAGGTTTCAAGGTTCCTTCAGTCCCGAAGAACCAAGTCCGGCAACGGTCTGGCCAGTTAATTGTCTCTGGTTCGATCCCTTTATCAACCAGATCATTCTCAGTCTTGGCCCACTTAGGCTGGGCTACGAGGTAGCCACCTGTCCCTGTGCGATGGTGATGCTTCTTCTTCGCAGCATTTTGCTTGTTTGTCACCGACATCTTCTTACTCTTTTCCGGTGTCTTGTGGGCCACAAATGCGGGCCAGTGATCTCCGATCTTCTCATATCTGCCCTTGAATTCTGGTGTCTCATTATTTTCGACAAACTTATTCAGCTCTTTCTTCCACCTCCTGAATAGTTCTGCCATCCTCTTAGGAGCAAAAGACTTGATTAATTGCTCTTTATCTGGCTTCTCTGGATTATCCTCTGGCGGTAGGGTGAAATTTGACTTCATCTCAGTCCAAAGATCATTTTTCTGCATATCATTGACATAAGACACCTCAGGGTCTTCTGTAGCCGGCTTAAACCATTGCTGGATGCTGATCGGGATCTTGTCCCTAACCAAAACCCCGCACTGAGCAACAAATGTGCTCTTTGTCCGGACGGGGTTCAATCGGTTGGCCGTCGGGCGCGATTGCTATGATCTCAAACTTTTCATTCGAGCTCAACTTTTTCTTCGGGCCTCGTCTCTTTACCGAAGTTGTGCTCGATCCAGAGGGCTAGAAAAAAGAACAAAGACTTAATTAATATGTGTACATACCAAAACAATGAATGCATCAATTAGCTAGTCAGCAGAAGCTTAACTAATATATATACCTGGCCGGACTCGGTTCGGTCACCGGAGACGTCATCACGGTCTCCTTGCACCGGCATTGGGTCACCGGGGCCGTCCTCACGGTCTCCTTCTTGCACCGGCATTAGGTCACCGGAGCCATCATAATCAGCTGCTTCCAGACCATCGGTCTCGTTGAGAAACAACGAGCAGATGGCATCACTTCCTTGTGCGATTATGTCCCCCAACAACTCTTCTTGTACTTCATCTCGGGCGGTGTCCATAGTTTCTACAAATATTGACAACATGGCAATTATTATTCAAACATAACAGGTGGATATATTAGTGGCAAAAACGTAGAACTAATATTAATTAGTGGCCTCGACGCTGCTTCTCAAGGGTTTGGGGTGGCCTCGACGCTGCTTCTCTAGGGTTTGGGGTGGCCTCGACAACGCTTCAAGGATAAAAAAGAAGAGGAAGAAGAAAAAAAAGAGGAGAAGAAAGAATAGAGGAGTAAGAACTCCTCTATTCTTTCTTCTCCTCTTTTTTCTTCTTCTTCCTCTTTTTTTTATCGGGAACGAGGGTCGTCGAGGGTCACCGAGCGATAGAGGAAACCCTAAATAGCAAGTATCGTGGGTGTGAGATACATGTGGCCATCGGTGTCGGACACTACATCCACGTCCCACAAGTGACGTGGGCGTCGAAGCCCGCACCACTTGTGGGACGTGGATGTAGTGTCCGACACCGACGGCCACATGTATCTCACACCGATGATACTTTCTATTTAGGGTTTCTCCTCTACCGCTCGGCGACCCTCGATGACCCTCGTTCCCGATAAAATAAAGAGGAAGAAGAAGAAGAAAAGAGAGGAGAAGAACTCTATTCTTTCTTCTCCTCTTTTTTTCTTGTTCCTCTTCTTTTTTTATCCTCTTCTTCCTCTCATGTTCGAGGGGTCGGGAGGTTGCCTAGTGTCAAAGAATTCAACAAAACCATGTCTTCATCATTAGGCGAAAGTAACAGGTGCATGATGGTACGAAGCTCTCCAAAGTTATTTTGGAACGGAGTCCCAGATAAGATAATTCTCTATTTGGTACAAAGTTCAGCAAGAACCTTCCAAATATCGTTATTTGGAAGGCCTTTGATGAAATTCATACAAAAAGGCAAATTATCCTATCCGGGACACCATTCCAAAATAACTTTGGAGGACTTTGTCATGCCCTGGTTACTTGCGGCTAATGATGAAGCCATGGATTTCTTCAATACTTTGACACTAGGAAACCTCTCTCGACCCCTCGGCGATCCTCGACCCCTCGAACCCTCGACAACCCTGGACCCCTCGACCCCTCGAACCCTCGACGACCCTAGACCCCCTCTCAACCCCCTCATGTCGAAGTTATCGGGTAGGGGGTATATCGACAACGACATACCCAATACATGCATACATGCACGTACTCACGCTTCGTGCCCAGCCACACCCGCGTGGGTACACGGTGAAGCTCATTTCTTTATGAAATGGCAGCCCATGTGCTAATTTGAACGCCTGTAGCGGTTGTTTACCTAGGGAGGTCGTGTACCATGCGTGCACAAAACAAAGTTCGACTTGACGCGTTGCCGCGTTATTTTTAAACAAAGTTATAGCGCTCAATGGCACGTACACAGAATATAAAACGATTTTTATGGAGGAAAATGTAGTCCGCTCTTCAGAGTATCTCACACAAGGCTCCGGTGGCCTCTCTCTCTCACCGTTGGTCACGGATCCGGCCGCATCCCGTCCGCCGGGGGAAAGGAAGTGCGGTGGCCTCTCTCTCTCTCACCATTGGTTACTGATCCGGCCGCATCCCGTCCGCCGGGGGAAATGGAGTGCGGTGGCCTCTCTCACTCTCTCACCGTTGGTCACTGATCCGGCCGCGTCCCATCCGCCGGGGGAAAGGGAGGAAGTGCATCGTTTCTCCGTTAGACGGCGCCGAGGCAGCACGTCCCGATCTGCGATACACACCGTTCTCTCTGACCAAGCTCCGGCGCGGTAGGGCCTACGCCACCTACGTGCAGATTCCGCCCACCGCCGCTCACCTAGATACATCCCGACGACCTCTAGGTATCCCCTCCGGCCTTGCTCCCTGCCCGTTTTCCCACGTCGCTGCATGTGGATCTTCCACAGTTCTTTGCCCAAAATGTAGCTCGTCCGGCGTACTTTCCATATTACATTCTCGTCCTCACACCGCTTTAGACAAACACAACCGTGTTGTTATCTTCCCTTAGGACAAGGAATATGCTTCTTTTTTGTCGTCGCATGTGTCATCAACTGTTATTGGCCAGTAATTGTTTCCTTTCTACCTCTTTTTTGCAAACAGGGCTATCCATTTCACCTCGTTGCTATTGCGACCTTTTGGTGAACTGCACAAATCACTTTTTTCTTAAGAGTGTTTTATGCAGTTGTACTGAAATGTCACACGGGCAACGTCTCTACATTTCAGTGCGACTACACAAAGGGAGATTGGTTTTGCTCTATCCTCCTCATCCAACTCCGAGCCTAATCTTCTCCAACTAGTTAGTCTTAAGAGAGACTACAAAGGTGACCGGCTTCTATTTGTGTGTTTATTGTTTCATCAGCAGTCCTCTATTATCGTAATCACACTTGATATCTTTGGAATAGGGACGCTCAACTCTATTTTAGTGGAACTACACAAAATGATCAGAATGTTGCATGCTCCAAACAGCTACTTTTTTCCCAACATGCCTTGTTGATTTAGACAGAGCTGCGGGGACGTTGCTGCCAATGAAAGCATGGATCAATTTTAGTTTAACACCTTCTCACAACTTTGTCTTCAGTTGTGATGTAATTATTAGCTCTGATCTGCTAATAATTAACATGCATTAGCAAGGAAGTTAGTTTTTTATTGTTTCCAAAAGAGCATCGATGGCAAGACACGTGAAACAAAAGCTGAAAGCTCACACCACTGTAGAATTTCATGTCACTGGAAAATTATTTGTATAGTACGTCAATTATGTAAACAAATGATGGAAGCTTGATAGCATTGCCAGAAGCCTCTTCATCATCCGGGTCCATGTGCCATGCACAAAATTATACTCCTTTGTTCCTAAATATTTTTCTTTTTACAAATTTCAAACGGGCATATTTTAGAGTGTAGATTCACACATTTTGCTTCGTATGTGTACTCCCTCCGTTCCTAAATATTCTATTCGTCTTAACAGAGATTTCAACGAGTGACTACATACGGCGCAAAATGAGTGAATCTACACTCTAAAATATGTCTATATACATCCTATGTGCTAGTCCATTTGAAATCTCTAAAAAGACAAATATTTGAGTAGTCACTCGTTGAAATCTCTAGAAATACAAATACTCTGGAGTATATTTAAGAACCGAGGGGGTAGTGCACAACCGCATGGGAGACTCAGCCCGGTCGTTGCGCTGCATTAATAGTGAGCAATGAGCATTCAAATCATAAGCCCCACCTTTCCCACTGTAAGTTGCTCTGAAGAAGCAACCATCAATACACTCTTCTTTGAATGCGCTCATACTACTCCATCCGTCACTGTTTATACAGCACGCTTCAGAAAAAAGAAAAAAAAATCTGTGGGGCCAAGGCGACTAGCGATCGGCCTGAAAATAGCATTGGTAGTTATAGCACGGCGTCTATTACTAGAGGGAATAATGCGTACACACATGCATGCAGTGCTTCCACCCCGGGTACACACATGCATGCACTCCGTAGTAGTACAGTACATGGAGAGAAAATTGTGGACTTGATTGCGGTTACCACGCCCTAATTAATTGAGCATTAAACCAAACACGTCTAAAGTCTCTCTGGTGGTGGAAATGCATTGAGAGAAATGCATCATAATGAAGCGCGCTCTGTAAACTGTGATAGAGGGTGGAGTAGTATGAAGGTGCAAAACCAAGTACGCATACTAGTACTACGCTTGGCTCTTTTCCCCTTCGTGAAGTCGAACAATGATGGTACTCCGCATATTGGGTACTACAGTGTATGCCTCTAACAATCTGACACCGAATGGACTGATGCATGTCCACAGAGGGTAGGTTGCATTAGTCAAAAGGCATAAGCGAGCTTCACCTTGTCCCGCAAGCTTGATGGGACACACCAAAAAGTAGTGCTAGTCCATACTCCCTCCTTTCCGGTTAATATGGCTTAATCTTTTTTGCGGGTAAATGAGAGAGCTTTATTCATATATAAGCATTCTTAGGACGATCAGCAAAGACACTGGTCACTAGGAAGCGAGGTACACCGCAAAAAATAAGTAGGAAGCGAGGTGTTTCATCAAGATAGCTCTTGGCCACATTCAAAGTGCAGCAAGCACGGTTCGCACGAAGATGCGCCACAAGGTTTGCTGACCTGTTTACATGCTGAATAACAAAAAAAGAGGAAATATTACTAAGCGCTACTATTTGTAACAGGATATGAGCCAGAATTAAACGAGAATTGTGGCGAGTGTTCCATGTAATCAACTTCCATTATCACATGCGAGAACCCTCGAAGAGAACCAAATGTGTTGAAGATTGCTTTATCACATTTTAAAATTACACTAGTGCAGAACCGGGCAATAGCACCGGTTCGTAAGGCCCTTTAGTGCCGGTTCGGTAACCGGCACTAAAGTGTGGGCACTAAAGCCCCCCCCCTTTAGTACCGGTTCAGCATGAACCGGTGCTAAAGGGCAACCACGTGGCACGAGCCAGCTCCGGGGGTAGGGAGCCCTTTAGTACCGGTTGGTGACACCA
>NC_041384.1:6870549-6870818 GCF_002162155.2 Triticum dicoccoides | reverse complement strand
CCCCTTTAGTACCGGTTCAGCACGAACCGGTGCTAAAGGGCAACCACGTGGCACGAGCCAGCTCCGGGGGTAGGGAGCCCTTTAGTACCGGTTGGTGACACCAACCGGTATTAAAAGGTTGGGGGGGTTTGGGTTTATGATTTATTTTTCATTTAATTTTGTGTTTTCCATTTAATTCTTTTTCGTTTGCTGGTATCTTACGATGCTACATATTGTACATGTTATGCATATATATAAATATAATGTCTAGTAGAACAGATCATATATAT
>NC_041384.1:6829327-6870324 GCF_002162155.2 Triticum dicoccoides | reverse complement strand
ACACCAACCGGTATTAAAAGGTTGGGGGGTTTTTGGGTTTATGATTTATTTTTCATTTAATTGTGTTTTCCATTTAATTCTTTTTCGTTTGCTGGTATCTTACGATGCTACATATTGTACACATTATGCATATATATAAATATAATGTCTAGTAGAACAGATCATATATATATATATATATATATATATATCATCGAATGTCTCACAACCACCATTATAATTAATTCACACATAGATACACACATGTATATATGTATACAATTAGGTAGCTATATACAATTTCTCCTAATTGGTGCCTTCGGAGCCAGTGGCATTAGCCTAATTGGTGCCTTCGGAGCATGATGACAATTGGAAGTGGTTCATGGGGGCGGTAGCGGGTAATAGTATTCTCCTTTGGGATCTATGACCTGGTCGAGCAAAAATCATGCTATTTCCTCTTGATGTGCTTGTACGCGCTTCGTTGGTAGGAGCTTCTCCCACACCTCTGTGAACTGTTAAGAAGGAGATCAATATGCATGTGTATTAGTTGTGTGACTAGATATCAATAATGGTGTAAAAATTGTGAATAGTGTTCTGACAAACTTACCCATTCCTGTCTTTGAGATCTGCTCCTTACGGACGCCATCATGCGAATGTTCTCGCAAATGCAGTATGCACACAGATCAGTCCCCTGCGCCTACTCAAGGGCCTTTACAAGAATGGAATTTGATCAGATAATAATTAATCAAGCATGATAATTAAAGAGATGGCAGCTAGCTAGCTAGTACTACTTAATTACTTACCTTGGGTCGAAACCATTTCAGATTTCGATTCCATTTGCCTGGAGTGACGCTGATGAACTTTGCTCAAGCCCTGCCCGCCGACAAAGAAAACGAATAAATGGGTTATTAAATATTTGTTATCAGGAAATGACAAACTAATTAAATAGGTCAAGATATAGTTAATAATGATTGAAATTACTTGGTGACTATCCCCTTCACGATGGTATAGTCACTTGCTTTTTTAAGTAGTGAGTCTAGTACTTCAACTGTTCCTTCATCAACTTTAATGATTAACAAGATCCAGTGAATCTGCACGCACACATGTTTGCATGTCTTAATTAAGCGGGCATATGTAAGCAAAAACATGTAGCTAGCTAGTAGGCAAAAACAGAGAATTTGTAGTATAAGACAGTGTGACTCACTGGAAGTTGTAAGGAAGTAGTATATCTTCATTGGTATTGAGGCGCTTCAAGAACTCTAGCATGCTTTCCTCTACACTTTTTTCATAATATGCATCTAATTTCCATGTGTAATCATTAATGGTATTTGGGTTAATGAACCCGATGCCATAGCGTCCACCTTTTTTCATTTCGTACATCTTCATCCTGCATAATACCACAGAAAAGAATATAGTGAGGATAATTACAGGTAATGATTGATCAACATGATCACTACAGCTAGCTTGAGACTTAAATTACAAAAAGAAATCACTTACAGACAATAGAAACTAACGATAGATTTGTCGAGTGCGTCTTGATTGTATAACTGAAATAGTTCTGAATACTCAACGGCCACAGCTTTCTCATGGTAGTAATGATCCTTCTTGACATTCACCATGAGGGACTCTCGATTGGAAATCTTGGTAATGTTCATGTACCATTGATGCAATTCATACATTCTCATTGGGAGCTTCTTGACCACGTCTGGCTCGACCAAAGGTTGGCCCCGGACATATTTCCGTTTTATTTCCTCCTCTGTAAGCAGAGGCATGGGCTCGATCTCGAGGAGTTGTCCAACAGTGATCTTGAGGATTTCAGCCTGCCTTATATGCTCCTTGGTTATTACCACATCGCCCAGCTGGGGAACGTTAACGGTTTGCCCACAATAATATTGGGCGCGTGTACTCTTTTGTGTTGTTGGCACAACAAGCGGGGGGATTGATTGCGCCGCCTATTCTCCCAGCTGGGGAACGGTTTTACCGCATTTTTTGCCAGTAGATTTACTCGAGCTCGAGCTCACCTCTTTCTGTAGACATGCTCGATTTAACTTCCTGATGTGGCGCTCATAGTCTGTGTCAACAGGCTTGGGAGATGGTGGTCTAGCCATACGAATGAAGTGGTCAATCTTTTCCTCAGGCACTTTCTCCCTTGGCGGCGGTGGCGGTTTCGGTGCAAAATGGGCTTCCACCTCGTCCTTCGATATGGCTGCGTTTTCCTCCTCGGACTTGTCATAACGCCTCTGCGGAAGAGGCGCGAGGCTGCTTGGACCATATTGAAATCGCTTGCCTCCGCCTGTACCTCCCGTACTACCTCGACTTGTACCGCTACACACCATAGCTGCGGCGGCTCTCTTCCGTGATTGCTGAGGCAGCGGAAACGGCTGACGTGGCTGAGTTGGACGAGGAGGAGTGGCCTGAAGCTGTGCGAGACTTGAGGAGGAGTGGCCTGAAGTTGTGCCGGACTTGGAGGAGGAGTGGACGTCTAACGCTGTGTCGGACTTGGAGGAGGAGTGGCCTGACACTTTGCCAAACTTGGAGGAGGAGGAGTGGCCTCACGCGTTGGTGGACTTGGAGGAGCGGGGAGTCTGCTGACTCGGTGGCGGACTTCGACGAGAAGTCAGGTGACGCGGTGTCGATGGCCTTCGAAAGAGGATGCAATCCTTTCTCCATAGGATGAGAAGATGTATGGCCTCTCCCAATGTGTTCTCGTCGTCACCTCCAGGAATGTCAAGCTGTAGCCCCGAATATGGGTCCACCACCTCATCAACCAAGACACGAGCATAGCCCGCTGGAATCGGGTTGCAATGGAAGGTTGCCTCGGGGGGATTTGTAAAAGTAACGGCGTCCGCCACCTTCATGGATATGTTCTTCATTTTGAAGTGTAGCTCGCAGTTAGTGTTCTCCATGATGTCATCCACGGGGTATCTATCCAGCATTGCGTCGCCTGGGGCGGAACCCACGCTGCTTCTCGGCATGGATGGGGCGGTGCTATCCAATGCTGGATCATCCGCTAGCTGCTACAGCTGCTGAGACCCCCTTTCCTGGCTAAGTGAGTCGATCTGCTCCTGCTGCCGCTGGAATTTGACTGCCAAGTCCGCGTGTGCTGATTCTAGGCCTTGAAGGCGTTCATAGTCCATCTTCCTCTTCTTCTCCTCCGCAATCTTCTTTCTCGCACGGGTTATGTAGTCGGTGTTCCAGTCCGAAAACCCCTCATACCACAGAATAACACACTTGCCTCGTGTTCTTCTCGGGTGTTCAGGATTTTCCAGGGCACATGTAAGCTCGTCGTTCTCTCTGTTGGACTGGAACACCACCGATCGAGCCTCTTCTATTGCAACAAGTAGCTTATCGTTGGCTCCGTTCAGACATGCCTTCTTCGAAACTTTGCCTGTCTTCGGGTCCAACTCCCCCACATGCGCATAGAAACAAGTCCTGCACCTGGGGGGCCAGCTCCTAGTAACCGGAGAGACACCTGCATCCTCCATCTCTTTCTCAGACTTATCCCACTTAGGCATTGCCACCGCGTAGCCACCTGGCCCAGCTTATGGAACTTACCCTTTTTTCGGCATTCTTCTTGTTTATTCTCGACCGTTCCTTAGCTAATTCCGAATCCTTGAATTTCACGAAATCGTCCCAATGAGCACTTTGCTTCTCTAGTGTTCCCTCGAATACTGGAGTCTTCCTTCCTCCCTTGACGTACTTGTCCCATACACGATTCTTGTGGTTGTTGAATGCAACCGCCATCTTCCTAAGAGCAGCGTCCTTGACTTTCTCCACATCTGCATCTGTGAAATGATCTGGCAGGGTGAAATGTTCCATGAGAGTTTCCCAAAGCAGACCTTTTTTGTCTGTCGTCGACAAAAGTAACATCTGGACTTGGCTTTGCTGGCTCTCTCCATGCTTGAAGGGAGATCAGGAGTTGGTCCTTCACAAGAACTCCGCACTGACGAATGAACTTGTCCGCAATCTTCTTAGGCGCTAATGGTTCGCCATTAGGTTTGATGGCCTCGATATTGTACTTTACGCCCTCCTTCAACTTTTTGTTTGGGCCTCGTTTCTTGTTGCCTGAAGATTTGCTCGATCCGGATGGCTGAAAGAAGAAAGATCGATTCGTTAATATATCTTCAAGTCATTTAAAACATGTGATGATCACTAGATGCCTGCTTATATAAATATATATACCTCGCCGGTCTTTGTTGTTTCAAGATCAACATTTTCTTTGTCATCATCACAATCATAGTTCATGAATTCATTAATTCGGTCGTCGCGATTGAATATCATATCACCCTCCCGGTGTTGTTTATAAATTCCAAGCCGTCATAATCTTCTTCATTCTGATCATCATCTGGCCCGCGAGGATGGCATATGATATCGAACAGGGTCTCTTCACCCTCTCTGCCGGTATTATCCGCCATAGCTTTTATTTAATTAATCCAAAAGAAATATAAAACAATTTAGTATTCAAATTAAAATGCATGGATGCAATCAATTAATAAGGAAAAACTGAATCAATCATAGTACATAATAACACTAGTAGAAAACAGGGCTATGATCCAGGCCGCATCAGCCCATTAGTCCCGGTTCAGTCTAGAACCGGGACTAATGTGGGCATTGGTCCCGGTTCGTGAGCCCAGGGGGTCGGCCGGGCCACGTGGGCCATTGGTCCCGGTTCATCTGGACCTTTTGGTCCCAGTTGGTGGGATGAACCGGGACCAAAGGGCCTCCCTCCTAGCCCACCACCATTGGTCCCGGTTGGTGGCTTGAACCGGGACCAAAGCCTCCCCTTTAGTCCCAGCTCATGCCACGAACCGGGACCAATGAATTGCGTATATATACCCCTCGCCCGCGAGCAGAGCACAGTGCTCTGTTTTTTCTGGCCGAGGGGGAGAGGGCTTTGTGGTGCTCTAGCTCACCTCCTATGCACATGAGGTGTTCGATGGAATGCCTGAGCCACACAACTTAAGCTTTCTCCTCTCGAAGCTCGACCTCCAAGCTCCATTTTCCTCAAGATTTGTCTAGATTTAGCGGTCCGTCATGCCCCGTCCCCGTCTTCACCGCCGTTGATCACCCACGCCGATCTCATCACAGACACCACCGTGGTGAGCCTCTTGTTCTTATCTTCTTTCTGAAAGGAAAAATATTCTTACTTGTATGTTTAGATAGATACTAGTATCATTTTCTTACATTTATTATTGCATCTTATATAGTGCGATGATTTTGGTATCCGCCCCCGTCGGCCCTCGTCCTGTCTATGATTCGGATTTGGTATGTATATTATCTTTATAACTATTGGTTCATTTATTGTTTATGAAAATTATGCCGACCAACGTGACATAGATTTTATTTATCTAGGATGTATGTGAATCGGAAATGCCAACCGACCCTATTGTCGAGAGGTTAAATTTAGTTGAAGAAGAAAACAATTTGTTGAAGGAAAAAATAAAAAAAATTGAGGAGGAGAAGATGATATTGGAGTTGCATGTTGCGGATTTCGTCGATGATCACAAGATCAAGATGGATGCAATGCACTTGAAGATTAGAAAGATTAGAAAATATGCCATTCATACCGAGGCTTGGTATCATTATGCCGTTGGATCAATTGTTACCTTGGTTGCGATTATGATCGCATTTGTTTTCGCATTGAAATGTTTTACATAGTTTCAATGTATGGTTTAATTAATTAGATGCTGTGGAGAGCTATATGTTGTTAGATCAGAACTATGTATGCACTTTGGTTTTAATGTGATGATGAACTTCTATTAATTTGGACACTTAATTATATATAATGCACGCAGATGAACCGGCAATGGATGTATGGTGACAGACACACCCGCGAGTACATTAAGGGCGTGCATGAGTTTCTCGATGCGGCTGAGGCAAACAAGCAGAATGGTTTTATGTGTTGTCCATGCACTGAATGTGGGAATACAAGGTCTTACTCTAACCGGAAAATCCTTCACTCCCACCTGCTTTACATGGGTTTCATGCCACACTATAATGTTTGGACGAGGCACGGAGAAATAGGGGCTATGATGGAAGACGGCAAAGAAGAAGAGTACGATGAAAACTATGTGCCCCCTGAATACGGTGATGCTGCAACGGGGGGAGCTGGTGAAGATGAAGAGGAACCAGACGATGTGCCCAATGATGCTGCCACAGGTGAAGCTGCTGAAGATCAAGAGGAACCAGACGATGTGCCCGATGATGATGATCTCTGCCGGGTCATTGTCGATGCAAGGACGCAATGCATTAGTCAAAAGGACAAGCTGAAGTTCGATCGTATGTTAGAGGATCACAAAAAAGGGTTATACCCCAATTGCGAAGATGGCAACACAAAGCTCGGTACCGTACTGGAATTGCTGCAGTGGAAGGCAGAGAATGCTGTGGCTGACAAAGGATTTGAGAAGCTACTGAAAATATTGAAGAAGAAGCTTCCAAAGGATAATGAATTGCCCGACAGTACATACGCAGTAAAGAAGGTCGTATGCCCTCTAGGATTGGAGGTGGAGAAGATACATGCATGCCCTAATGACTGCATCATCTACCGCGGTGCATACAAGGATCTGAACGCATGCCCGGTATGCGGTGCATTGCGGTATAAGATCAGACGAGATGACCCTGGTGATGTTGACGGCGAGCCCCTCAGGAAGAGGGTTCCTGCGAAGGTGATGTAGTATGCTCCTATAATACCATGGTTGAAACGTCTGTTCAGAAACGAAGAGCATGCCAAGTTGATGCGATGGCACAGTGAGAACCGAAAGAAAGATGGGAAGTTGAGAGCACCCGCTGACGGGTCGCAGTGGAGAAAAATCGAGAGAAAGTACTGGGATGAGTTTGCAAAGGACCCAAGGAATGTATGGTTTGCTTTAAGCGCGGATGGCATTAATCCTTTCGGGGAACAGAGCAGCAATCACAGCACCTGGCCCGTGACTCTATGTATGTATAACCTTCCTCCTTGGATGTGCATGAAGCGGAAGTTCATTATGATGCCAGTTCTCATCCAAGGCCCTAAGCAACCCGGCAACGAAATTGATGTGTACCTAAGGCCATTAGTTGAAGAACTTTTACAGCTGTGGAATGGAAATAGTGTACGTATGTGGGATGAGCACAGGCAGGAGGAATTTAACCTTAAGGCATTGCTGTTCGTGACCATCAACGATTGGCCCGCTCTCAGTAACCTTTCAGGACAGACAAACAAAGGATACCACGCATACATGCACTGTTTAGATGACACTGAAAGTATATACCTGGACAAATGCAGGAAGAACGTGTACCTGGGCCATCGTCGATTTCTTCCGACCAACCATCAATGTCGAAAGAAAGGCAAGAATTTCAAAGGCGAGGCAGATCACCGGAAGAAGCCCGCCATGCGCACCGGTGATCACGTGCTTGCTATGGTCAATGATTTACACCACGTAATCTTTGTAAAGGGTCCCGGTGGACTAGCTGTTCCGAATGACGCTGAGGACACGCACCCATGTGGAAGAAGAAATCTATATTTTGGGACCTACCCTACTGGAAAGACCTAGAGGTCCGCTCCTCAATCGACGTGATGCACGTGACGAAGAACCTTTGCGTGAACCTGCTAGGCTTCTTGGGCGTGTATGGGAAGACAAAAGATACACCTGAGGCACGAGAGGACCTGCAACGTTTGCACGAAAAAGACGGCATGCCTCCGAAGCAGTATAAAGGTCCTGCCAGCTACGCTCTTACGAAAGAAGAGAAAGAAATCTTCTTTGAATGCCTGCTCAGTATGAAGGTCACGACTGGCTTCTCGTCGAATATAAAGGGAATAATAAATATGCCAGAGAAAAAGTTTTAGAACCTAAAGTCTCATGACTGCCACGTGATTATGACACAACTGCTTCCGGTTGCATTGAGGGGGCTTCTACCGGAAAACATTCGATTAGCCATTGTGAAGCTATGTGCATTCCTCAATGCAATCTCTCAGAAGGTGATCGATCCAGAAATCATACCAAGGCTAAGGAGCGATGTGGCGCAATGTCTTGTCAGTTTCGAGCTGGTGTTCCCACCATCCTTCTTCAATATCATGACGCACGTCCTAGTTCATCTAGTCGACGAGATTGTCATCCTGGGCCTGTATTTCTACACAATATGTTCCCCTTTGAGAGGTTCATGGGAGTCCTAGAGAAATATGTCCGTAACCGCGCTAGGCCAGAAGGAAGCATCTCCATGGGCCATCAAACATAGGATGCTATCGGGTTTTGTGTTGACTTCATTCCTGGCCTTAACAAGATAGGTCTCCCTAAATCGCGGTATGAGGGGAGACTGACTGGAAAAGGCACTCTGGGAAGAGACTCAATAATATGCAGGGACGGATATTCTTGGTCTCAAGAACACTACACAGTTCTACAGAACTCTACCTTGGTGACCCCGTATGTCGATGAACACAAGAACAGTCTACGCTCCAAACACCCGGAGCAGTGCGACGACTGGATTACATGTGAACACATCAGGACTTTCAATAGTTGGTTGGAAACACGTCTCAGAGGTGACAACACTGTTTGTGATGAGTTGTACTTGTTGTCCAGGGGACCATCTTTGACTGTATTGACTTACAAAGGATACGAGATAAATGGGAATACATTTTACACGATCGCCCAAGATCAAAAGAGCACCAACCAAAACAGCGGTGTCCGCTTTGATGCAGCAACCGAGAGCGGAAAGGACACATATTGTGGTTACATAGTGGACATATGGGAACTTGACTAGGGACCTGATTTTAAGGTCCCTTTGTTTAAGTGCAAATGGGTCAATCTGTTAGGCGGCGGGGTACCGGTAGACCCACAGTACGGAATGACAACAGTGGATCTGAAAAATCTTGGGTACACTGACGAACCGTTCGTCCTAGCCAATGATGTGGCACAGGTTATCTATGTGAAGGACATGTCTACCAAACCGAGGAAAAGAAAAGATAAGGAAGCGAATACATCACACGATGAGCCAAAGCGCCACATAGTTCTTTCAGGAAAAAGGGACATCCTGGGAGTGGACGGCAAGACAGACATGTCTGAAGATTATGAAAAGTTTCATGGAATTCCTCCCTTCAATGTCAAGGCTGACCCAAGCATCCTGATAAATAATGAAGATTATCCATGGTTACGGCGCAATAAGCAAATGACACAAGCGAAGAAAAAGTGAAGACTTTCTCCCACAATAAGCAAATGCTATGTGGGTGAAATTATGATACCATCCCAACTTTCAACTTTTTCAGAGTTCATTTGAAATGCTTTCATGTTTTATGGTTCGAAACTTTGATACTTCGAAAGTGATTGTCCATTTTGTACACGAAGTGCATCAAGTTTTTGTCGTAACCCTCTCTACTTTTTGGAACATGCTATGTGGGTGAAATGATGATACCATGCCAACTTTCAACCTTTTCAGAGTTCATTTTATAAAAACAATCAATTAAAATATTATGTTATGATCAACTAAAATAAAACTATAATATTCTTCAATAGCAAAAAGAATATAATTTGTGTGACCTAAAATCAAACTATAAGTATTTAATTGTAAGTATAAATAAAAAATAAATAGCAAGGAAGAAAAAAAATTCTAATTTTATAGTAAAGTTATTCATAAACTAGTGATTCACACAAATTTTTAAAAATTCAAGTTTAAACTATTTAAAATTTAAAACTAATGGCACTAACAGAAAGTTTATAATTTTTGTGACCTAAAAGCAAAAAGAAATCACTAAAAAACTATAAGTATTTAGTTGTAAGTAGAAATAAAAAATAAATAGAAAAAAATTCTAATTTTATAGTAAAGTTATTCATAAACTAGTGATTCACACAAATTTTTAAAAATTCAAATTTAAACTATTTAAAATTTAAAACTAATGGCACTAACAGAAAGTTTATAATTTTTGTGACCTAAAAGCAAAAAGAAATCACTGAAAAACTATAAGTATTTAGTTGTAAGTAGAAATAAAAAATAAATAGAAAAAAATTCTAATTTTATAGTAAAGTTATTCATAAACTAGTGATTCACACAAATTTTTGAAAATTCAAATTTAAACTATTTAAAATTTAAAACTAATGGCACTAACAGAAAGTTTATAATTTTTGTGACCTAAAAGCAAAAAGAAATCACTAAAAAACTGTAAGTATTTAGTTGTAAGTATAAATAAAAAATAAATAGAAAAAAATTCTAATTTTATAGTAAAGTTATTCATAAACTAGTGATTCACACAAATTTTTAAAAATTCAAATTTAAACTATTTAAAATTTAAAACTAATGGCACTAACAGAAAGTTTATAATTTTTGTGACCTAAAAGCAAAAAGGAATCACTAAAAAACTGTAAGTATTTAGTTTTAAGTAGAAATAAAAAAATAAAAAACCAAAAAAATGTAGAAATAAAAAAGAAAAAACCAAAAAAAATGCCACCTACTGGGCCTCCACGACCTGAATACGACTAGAAACCCTACATGGGCCAGGATTCAGGCCCGCAGAAGGCCCAATAGGCCCACAGGCAAAGCAGTGTCAAATTAGGCCCATAGGCCTGCAGTTCAGAGGAGTTCGAGAGGGAGGAGGCAGGAGAGCTTATAAACTGGTGTTGGGCGCTGTCAACTAGCGATGTGGGACTAAACTTTTGGGCGCGGGGCAGCACAAGGGTATTGGTCCCGGTTGGTGGCACCAACCGGGACTAAAGGTGCCATTGGTCCCGGTTGGTGGCACCAGCCGTGACCATTGCCCCCCTTTAGTCCCGGTTGGTGCCAGCAACCGGGACCAATGGCCTTCGCTTCCCGCCCTTTGGGCTGCCGAAAAGAGGCCTTTGGTCCCGATTGGTGGCTCGAACCGGGACCAAAGGGGGCAATGGTCACGGTTGGTGCCACCAACCGGGACCAATGCTCCGTCTATATAAGCCACACTTGTGAAAATTTGGGTACAGTTTCTTCGATCGCCGCCAGGCTGCCCCTCGGCTCGCCTCGCCGTCGCCACCGTTGCCCCTGCCCCGCCCCCGAACACGCCCTGCCTCGCCGTCGTCGCCGACCCCGAGCCGCCCAGCCATCGCCCTCGCCCTCGCCCTCGAGCTTCGCCGTCCCCGAGCCCCCGAGCTCCTGCCCCGCGCGCCCCCGGCCCGAGCTCCGCCGTCCGCCGCCGTCGAGGGCGCCCCGCCGTCGCCCTCGCCCTCGCCGACCCCGAGCCCATCCTCATCGACGTCGCCCCCGACGCCGGCCGCCCGCGTCTCCTCCCCGATCCCTCCGGGAGAGGTAGCCCATCCTCTCCTTCCTTCCCTGCTCCAAATTTGCAAAATATTGATATGATGTAGATGTATGTGTGTATGTATGTATGAGTTGGGGAGAAAGTTTATAATTTTTGTTCATATATACTGTAGATGCATGTATGTATGATGAATTTTGATATTTTTTTGTTCATATATAATGTAGGTGTATATGTATGTATGGAATGATATCGATGGATGTATGTATATAGAACATTCGTAGAAAATATGACCAATGTCCCCCTCCGGTTCACTCGGGAACACTATTCATAGAAGGAGAAGAAGAAGGAGAAGACGAGGAGAGGAAGAAAAGGAAGAGGAGAAGAAGAAAGGAATAGAGGAGAAGAAGAGAAAATTAGAATATATATTCTATTTTCTCTTTTCTCCTCTATTCCTTTCTTCTTCTCTTCTTTTTCTTCTTCTTTTTTTTCTTCGACACATGGGGGGGGGGGTCGAGAACGTCGGACATTCATGAGAGAGGCGAGGAACAAGGGGAAGAAGAGGGAGAAGAAGAGGAGAGGAAGAAGAGGAAGTCTTCTCCTCTATTCTTTCTTTTCTTCTTTTTTCTTCGTCTTCTACCTCTTTATTTTATCGGGAACGAGGGTCGTCGAGAGGTCGAGGACTGGTAGAGGAGAAACCCTAAATAGAAAGTATCGTCGGTGTGACATACATGTACCGTCGGTGTCGGACACTACACCCACATCCCACAATTGGCGCGGGCTTCGACGCCCACGTCACTTGTGGGACGTGGATGTAGTGTCCGACACCGAAGGCCACATGTATCTCACACCCACGATACTTGCTAGCTATTTAGGGTTTCCTCTACCGAAAAGAAGAGGAGAAATAAATAAGAAGAAGAAAAAAGAAGAAAAAGAAGAGGAGAAGAAGAAAGGAATAGTGGAGAAGAAGAGAAAATAGAATTTCTATTTTCTCTTCTTCTCCACTATTCCTTTCTTCCTCTCCTCTTTTTTTTCTTATTTTCTTCTTCTTCTTCTTCTTCTTCTTCTTCTTCTTATTCTTATTAGCCGAAAGTAGAGAGAGGTTTCCTAGTGTCAAAGTATTGAAGAAATCCATGCCTTCATCATTAGCCGGAAGTAACCATGGCATGTTGGTACGAAGTTCTGCAAAGTTGTTCTGGAATGGAGTCCCGGATAGAATAATCCGCCTTTTGGTACCAATTCAGCAAAGGCCTTCCAAATAGTGATATTCGGAAGGCTCTTGCTGAACTTTGTACAAAAAAGCGAATTATCCTATCTGGGACTCCGTTCCAGAACAACTTTGAAGAGCTTCGTACCATCATGCACATGTTAATTTCGCCTAATGATGAAGACATGGTTTTGTTGAATCCCTTGACACTAGGCAACCTCCCGACCCCTCGGCGATCCTATCGAACATGAGAGGAAGAAGAGGATAAAAAAAGAAGAGGAAGAAGAAAAAAAAAGAGGAGAAGAAAGAATAGAGGAGATCTTCTCCTCTTATTTTTCTTCTTCTTCCTCTTTTTTTTATCGGGAACGAGGGTCGTCGAGGGACATAGATGTAGTGTCATCATTGTCGATATATACCCCCTCCCGATAGCTTACTATGATTAGGTAGTTCTACGTTTGGCACTAATATATCCATCTGTCATGTTTGAATAATAATTGCCATGTTGTAAATATTTGTAGAAACTATGGACACCGCCCTAGACGAAGTAACAAAAGAAGCGTTGTTGAGGGACATAATCGCAGAAGGAAGTGATGCCATCTCGTTGTTTCTCAACGAAACCGATGGTCTGGAAGGAGACGGTGAACAAGCTGGCTACGGTGACCTAATGCCGGTGCAAGAAGAAGAACATGAGGACGGCTCCGGTGACCCAATGCCGGTGCAAGAAGGAGACCGTGATGACGGCTCCGGTGACCGAACCGAGTCCGGCCAGGTATATATATTAGTTAAGCCTATGCTGACTAGCTGATTGATGCATTCATTGTTTTGGTATGTACACATATTAATTAAGTCTTTGTTCTTTTTTCTACCCCTCCGGATCGAGCACAACTTCGGTAAAGAGACGAGGCCCGAAGAAAAAGTTGAGCTCGGATGAAAAGTTTGAGATCATAGCAATCGCGCCCGACGGCCAACCTATTGAACCCCTCCGGACAAAGAGCGCATTTGTTGCTCAGTGCGGGGTTCTGGTTAGGGACAAGATCCCTATAAGCATCCAGCAATGGTTTAAGCCGGCTACAGAAGACCCTGAGGTCTCTTATGTCAATGATATGCAGAAAAATGATCTTTGGACTGAGCTGAAGTCAAATTTCACCCTACCGCCTGAGGATAATCCAGAGAACCCAGTTAAAGAGAAATTAATCAAGTCTTTTGCTTTGAAGAGGATGGCAGAACTATTCAGGAGGTGGAAGAAAGAGCTGAATAAGGTTGTCGAAAATAATGAGACACCAGAATTCAAGGGCAGATATGAGAAGATCAGAGATCACTGGCCCGCATTTGTGGCCCACAAGACATCGGAAAAGAGTAAGAAGATGTCGGCGACAAACAAGCAAAATGCTGCGAAGAAGAAGCTTCACCATCGCACGGGGTCAGGTGGCTACCTCGTAGCCCGGCCTAAGTGGTCCAAGACTGAGAATGATCTGGTTCATAAAGGGATCGAACCAGAGACAATTAATTGGCCAGACCGTTGCCGGACTTGGTTCTTCAGGGCTGGCGGAACACTGGACCCTGTAACAGGGAAGTGCATTTGGACGAACGATCAAATGGACATACCAGTCAGTAAGCTTAAGCAGTATATCGAAGCAGCACAGGAAGGGACGTTCTTTCCAGACAGAGAGAACGACGAGCTCACAATGGCCCTCGGGAATCCTGAGCACCCTGGACGGACACGAGGCACGCCAGGCTCCATTCCGTGGAAGGTTGGGTTTCCGGACACAGGCGGTTACAAATCCCATGAGAGGAGGAAAAAAGTGCAGCAGACCCAAATGCAGGCGCTGAAAGCAAGGGTAGACGCGATAGAGGAACGAGAAGCAAATCGCAGCAAACGTACTGCCGAAGCCTCCCCCAAAGCTACCCCGCCATCTCAGTGTAGAAGCAGTGTGGCTTCCACCGAGCTGCTTCAGCCGGAGCATGCCTTGACGGCTCCTGCCAGCTATCCCGTGGATGCTATAACGGAGTCTCAAAATTGCCACCTTATGATGCAATGAATGAATTTGAAGGTCAAGGCGGCTGTTGGCTCTGTTTTTCCTACTAAACCCGGCGCAACTTTTCACTGCCGGCCGATTCCAGAAGGATATGCTAGGGTGATGGTGGATGAGATAACGGAGGGATTTGAGGACCTCCAGCTTGACCACCCTACCGGTGAAGGGGAGACTCGGCTGGGGTCTGCTCTGAAGACTCCATGCCTATGGCGGAAGGAGCTCATCAACCTTCCGAACTGGACGCCACCGCCGCCTCCTCCTCCTCCTCCGGCGAGTCAGGGCACTCCGCCTCCACCGCCTCCTCCTCCGGCGAGTGACGATCAGGGCCCTCGGCCAGCTCCTTCTCCGGCGCGTGGCGGCACTCCGCCTCCTTCTCCGCCTGCGCCGACGCGCCCGAGCAGCCAGCCTTCTCCTTCTCCGCCTCGTCAGCAAGGGCGGAAGAGACCTGCCGCCGCTCCAGCTGCTCCGGCGCGTCGTAGTCCTTCTCCTTCGCCTCTTAAGCAAGTAAAGAAGACAACCGCTACGTTTGCTCGGTCGGCGTCTAACAGTACAACCAGAGGCGGGAGGACATACAGATTCGGTCCTTCTCTGAAGACTCCAGAGAAGTTACCATACGAGAGGACCCAGGAGGAGAATGCCGAGATCGCGCGAGAAGAAGTGAAGAAATTCTTTGAAGGGGTGAAAGCAAAGAAACATCCACCTATGGAGGAGAAGGTAGATCGGGTGAAAGTGAAGCGCACTCTGGTTGCCCTGACAAAACCACCGAAGTCTGATCTGCCGAAAGGAAACTATGACCGCATTATTGGAAAGGAATTTTCCGAAGCGGAGCGGTCGGGAAGTACTGTCAGTGATCAAAGGCTGAAAGAACGACGAGCTGGGAAACAAATTGCCCAGCTCGGCGAACAAGCAAAGCAATCGTGCCCCCCCCCGCTCAAGGTGCCTAGCCACAACGTTGATAATGATCCGAGGATGGTGCCCGGTTATAGCAATCTTGCAGATTACCTGCCCGACGAAGTACATTATGAACCCATGGAGGTGCAGATACAAAGATACGAGTACGGGAAGCCTCTCGTCAAAGATGAAAGATCTCTATCAACGATGATGCGAAGATTGCATGATTGGTACTTGAAAATCTGCAGAGACTCTGGGGGGAGGAGTACTTTGTATGTGAAAGTTAAAAAGGAGCATGACCTCGTTGGAATTGATCTGTTGCCTGTTCCATTTGAGGAGTTCTATCAGTTTTTCAATCAATTGGCCCTCGATAAAACAACGGTTGCCTGCTACTGTCTGTAAGTAGTACTACGTCTGTCATTAAGTTTCTCTGTATAGCTTAGCTCTTTCATTGCATGTATTTATAATCATCCTCACTATATTATGCAGATTGAAGATCGCCGAATTGAAGAAAAGACAAGTCGGTGATATTGGGTTCATTAACACATATCTCATAGATGCAACTCAGGTTAAACTTCACGCCGCAGCTACCGAGGCCAGCTTGCTACGATCGTTCATAATAAATCAAAACAAAGATATAATACTCTTTCCTTACAACTTCAGGTGAGTGTTACTATCTTGTGCGTATATGGTTTCCCTTATATATTAGTCAAGGTTATAGTAATGTAATTCATGAGTTATGCATGTGTGTGCAGTTTGCACTTTATTCTCCTAGAGATTAAGCTTGAGCAGGGAGTAGTAACCGTCTTGGACTCTAAACGAAAAGATCCCAAGGAGTATGCGGACATGACTGAAATCCTCAAGAAGTAAGTTAAATTGATCATTATCCACCATATCAGCCACTTTGTTCATTTCCTGATATCAAGTAATTGTTTTCTTTGTCCGGCAGGGTTTGGAGAAAATTCACCAAAACAGTTCCGGGACTGCCGAAGGAGCTGGAATTTAGACACCCGAAAGTAATTACTATAGTAGCATGTTCCGCGCATCTCCTAGTGATTCAAGCGCTAGTTTCATCAATACCATTTAGCATTCTTGCTTATCAGTTTGATTGACCTCTATTTCTTGTAAAGTGGTTATGGCAGGAACAAGGGAATGATTTCTGTGGATACTACATCTGCGAGTCCATCCGCCACACGACCTGTGAGAGGGGCGGGTACTCTAACGAACAATATGAAGTACGTAAATAACAACATTCACAATTTTATTTTATTACCATCATTTGTGTTGAGTTTCATTCATTCATATATATATGTATTGACCCCCTTCTTCAAATTAGATGTTTCGGAAGCGGGATGAACTCCTAGCACCAGCTCGCATGCGAGCAATTCAAGAGGAATTGGCGGCATTCTTTCTTGACCACGTGATCCCTGAAGACGGAGAATTCTATGTAGACCCTGAGTCCGTATGATTATATTTGTAAGAGATAATTATTGTATATATGTAGCCGGTAGTGTCAGATAGATATACGAGAACTTGTTGTTCGACCAATCTCTCGGAGAAGGAGAGGTGGTCGATATCACTTCTCTCTGTATATATGCATATATGTTCATGACAATCTTCTGTTTCCTTCGTTTGCTTACTAGCTAGCTAGCGTGTCTAGTCCTCTCTATATACGTATGTATAGTACGTAGCGTCGACCAAGCACAGACATAAGAGAGGACACTTCTCTCTATTAATTATAACTAGCTAACACAATATATGAAACACCTAAATTAACCCCCCAAAACCCCCAACCCCCCCCCTTCAAAAAAAAAACCCCAGCCACAGAAGTGCTGATGCGTGGATGCCTATTGGTCCCGGTTGGTGCCACCAACCGGGACCAAAGGGTCTCCTGACTGGGCTCTGCGCACTGCCCACGTGGAGGGCCTTTAGTCCCGGTTCTGGATTGAACCGGGACTAAAGGGGGGAGGTATTAGTACCGACACTTTAGTCCCGGTTCCGGAACCGGGACTAAAGGCCCTTACGAACCGGGACTATAGGCCCTTTTTCTACCAGTGTAAGCATCATCGAATAGTCTCGAATAATAGATATAATCTCGAATACATCGTCTCGAATAATATATATAATCTCGAATAAATCATCTCGAATATTATATATCAAATACATCACTAGCTAGCTAGCTATCTATAGCAGCTAATAAAGATCGAATACTAAAGAGTAATCTAGGCCACTCGCGGTTCCTGAGGCGTGGGCGGTGGACAACCAAAGTGAAGGAACCATCACTGGATCATAGCTCGGGTGATCTCCCCAAAGAACCTGCCAGGTATTGGAGAACCTGACGTCCATAGCAGCCATGTAGCGATGGACGTGCTTGTCCTCCTCCCTGACACGGCGATGTACCACCTCCGGCGGGGCCGGCTCCCTCCGCACCAAAAGTGGCCCACGCGAACACCACCAAAGGAGATGAGGGTCGACGACCGGACCTGGGGCCGGGTTCCTCACCAAGCGTCGCGCCCCTGAAGGTAGCACCTCCCAGTGCCAGCCCGGCGGAGCCCAATCCCGGACATGGGTCCTCTGAAGCAGGACGTCATCGCGAACGGGTCGATGGCGAGGATGCGGGCCGGGCATCATCGACAACAAATACTATGTGCCGCAAAAGTAAAGTAACATTTTTAAATGATGGATTGTGATTTCATATATGCAAATTCTAAATTTTATAACTAAAAATATAAGAAACTAAAAAAACATTGATCATCGTCTAACAATTTGCAATTAATCTAATTCATCTAGCTAGCTAAAACTAACATTTCCAAAATTTCTAACATTTCTATATAACTAACATTTCTATAACATTTGACATTATATATATTATAGCTAACATTTCTATATACTATTTGACATTAATCTAATCTAATTAATTAATTCATCTAAAACTTTGTATGAAAAACAGAAAAACAGAAAAAACTAAAAGCTAAAAACAGAAAAATTGTGTGTGTGCGCGTGTAGTGTGTGTGTGTGTGCGCGCGCGTGTGTGTGCGCTATGGCCGGCGCCGGCGCGTGGTGTGGCTTTGGTCGATTGGAGAGAGGAGAGGGGCCGGGGGAGGAGCTCACAGCGCGCGTGGGCGAGGTCAAGGCGACGGCGACGGCGAGGCGAGGTCGATCCAAGGCGACGGCGACGGCGAGGGGAGGGGACGACGACGGGCCGGTGTGGCGACTGGGACAGGCCGGCGACAGGGGCGCCGCGGAGTCGACGGGGACGACGCGACGAGGACGGGAGCGTCGCAGAGTCGACGGGGACGGCGCGACAGGGGCGGCGACGGTGCGGGACGGGGCGGCGGCAGAGATAAGTGGGAGATGAGAAACTGAAATTTTTCGAAGTGTTTCCTATATAGGGGACACCTTTAGTACCGGTTGGAGCCACCAACCGGTACTAAAGGCCTGTTTTGGCTAGGCCAAACGGCGGGAAGGGCAGGCCTTTAGTACCGGGTGGTGGCTGGAACTGGTACTAAAGACCCACCCTTTAGTACCAGTTCCAGCCACCAACCGGTACTAAAGGTGGTGCGCTGGCGCAGGTGCGGTGCGGCAAGTTTAGTCCCACCTCGCTAACCGAGGGGCGCCCACACTGGTTTATAAGCCCCAGTGCGGTAGCTCTCTCGAGCTCCTCTCTTAAGCAGGCCTTCCGGGCCTATGTCTGCTGCTATGCCCTGATGGGCCTATTGGGCTAGCGGGCCTGCATCCTGGCCCAATTACAATTTGGATTTCTAGTCGTATGCAGGTCGTTGTGGCCTAGTAGGTGGGCTTTTTTTATTTAGTTTTTTCTTTTCTGCTTTATTTATTTTGTTTTATTTATTTTTAGTTGTTTTTGCTGTATTTAGAGTTTCTTTGTGAATATTTTTGCTTTAGGTACAAAAATTAGAAACTTTCTGTTAGTGCCGGTAGTTTTCAAATTTGAATAGTTTGAATTTTGAATTATTTGAAATTTGTGTGAATCACTAGTTTGTGAATAACTTAACATTAAAAATCAGTAAAGGCATGAAAGAATTTGTTTGCACATAATATTTCTTCGCGTTTCAAATGCCAAAACACATAACTACCCTAACTATTACAGAGATTCCCTCCTGGGTGTGAAACACAGAAGAAAGTGATGATAGTGAAGCCGATCACATCCCAGATCTCTGGGTGTGAAACTTTTTCTTCGCGTGTGTCCCTTCGCGTGTGTCCCTTTTGAATTATTTGAAATTTGTGTGAATCACTAGTTTGTGAATAACTTAACTTTAAAAATCAGTAAAGGCATGAAAGAATTTGTTTGCACATAATATTTCTTCGTGTTTCAAATGCCAAAACACATAACTACCCTAACTATTACAGAGATTCCCTCCTGGGTGTGAAACACAGAAAAAAGTGATGATAGTGAAGCCGATCCCATCCCAGATCTTTGGGTGTGAAACTTTTTCTTCGCGTGTGTCCCTTTGCGCCATAACCATGGAAAATCTTCATCATTTAACGGGATGCTCGGGTCCATATTCTCTGTGAATGGAGCAATTTCATCAAACTTTTCATAATCTTCTGACATGTCTGTCTTGTCATCCACTCCCATGATGTTTCTCTTCCCAGAAAGAACTATGTGCCGCTTTGGCTCATCATACGATGCATTCGCTTCCTTACCTTTTCTTTTTCTCAGCTTGGTAGACATGTCCTTCACATAGAAAACATGTGCCACATCATTAGCTAGGACAAATGGTTCGTCTGCATACGCAAGATTGTTGAGATCCACTGTTGTCATTCCGTACTGCGGGTCTTCCGTTACCCCGCCTCGTGTCATATTGACCCATTTGCACCGAAACAAAGGGACCTTCAAACCACGTCGATAGTCAAGTTCCCATATGTCCTATATATAACCATAATATGTTTCCTTTCCCGTCTTGGTTTCTGCATCAAAGCGGACACCACTGTTTTGGTTGGGGCTCTTCTTATCTTGGGCGATCGTGTAAAATGTATTCCCATTTATCTCGTACCCTTTGAAAGTCATTATATTCGAAGATGGTAACTGGGACAGCAAGTACAGGTCATCTTCAATAGAGGCGTCATGCATGGTACGTGTCTGCAACCAGCTAGCGAAACTCCTGGTTTGTTCACGTGTAATCCAGCCATCAGACCGTTCCGGGTGTTTGGAGCGTAGCAAATTCTTGTGTTCACCCATATACGGAGCCACCAAGGCAGAATTCGGTAGAACTGTGTAGTTTGCTTTAGTGAGAGAATGTCCGTCCATACATATTATTTGTTCCCCTCCTAGCGTGCCTTTTCCATCCAGTCCACCAAGGCAGAATGCCGCGATTCAGGAACACCAATCGGCTTAAGGTCAGGAATAAAGTCAATACAAAACTCAATGACCTCCTCATTTTCATGGCCCTTGCAGATGCTTCCTTCTGGCCTAGCACAGTTATGAACATATTTCTTTAAGACTCCCATGAACCTCTCAAAGGGGAACTTATTGTGTAGAAATACAGGACCCAAAACGTTAATCTCTTCCCATAGGTGAACTAGGACGTGTGTCATGATGTTGAAGAAGGATGGTGGGAACACCAACTCGAAACTTACAAGACATTGCACCAAATCATTCTCTAACCTTGGTATGATTTCTGGATTGATTACCTTTTGAGAGATTGCATTGAGAAATGCACATAGCTTCACAATGGCTAATCGAATGTTTTCCGGTAGAAGCCCCCTCAATGCAACCGGAAGCAGTTGCGTCATAATCATGTGGAAGTCATGAGACTTTAGGTTCTGGAGCCTTTTCTCTGCCATGTTTATTATTCCCTTTATATTTGACGAGAAGCCATACGGTATCTTAATACTGAGCAGGCATTCAAAGAAGATTTCCTTCTCTTATTTGGTTAGAGCGTAGCTTGCATGACCCTGATGTATGTCATCTTTTCCGTGCATACGTTGCTGGTCCTCCCGTGCCTCAGGTGTATCTTTTGTCTTCCCATACACGCCCAAGAAGCCAAGCCGGGTCACACAAAGATTCTTCGTCACGTGCATCACGTTGATTGCGGAGTGGACCTCTAGGTCTTTCCAATAGGGCAGGTTCCAAAAAATAGATTTCTTCTTCCACACATGGGTGCGCGTCCGTCAGCGTCATTCGGAACAGGTTCTCCACCAGGACCCTTTCCAAAGACCACCTTCAAATCCTTGACCATATCATGTACCTCAGCACCAGTATGGTGGCGAGGCTTCGTCCGGTGATCCGCCTCACCTTTGAAATGCTTGCCTTTCTTTCTTACGGGATGCCTGCTCGGAAGAAATCGACGATGTCCCAGGTACACATTCTTCTTACAATTAGCCAAATATATACTGTCGGTATCATCCAAACAGTGCGTGCATGCGCGGTATCCCTTGTTTGTCTGTCCTGAAAGGTTACTGAGAGCAGGCCAATCATTGATGGTCACGAACAGCAACGCCTTTAGGTCAAATTCTTCCCCCATGTGCTCATCCCACGCACGTACACCTGTTCCATTCCATAGTTGTAAGAGTTCTTCAACTAATGGCCTTAGGTACACATCAATGTCGTTGCCGGGTTGCTTAGGGCCTTGGATGAGCACTGGCATCATAATGAACTTCCGCTTCATGCACAACCAAGGAGGAAGGTTATACAAACATAGAGTCACAGGCCAGGTGCTATGGTTGCTGCTCTGCTCCCCAAAAGGATTAATGCCATCTGCGCGTAGACCAAACCATACGTTCCTTGCGTCATCTGCAAACTCCTTCCCGTACTTTCTTTCGATTTTTCTCCACTGCGACCCGTCAGCGGGAACTCTCAACTTTCCTATGACGCCCGAATAATTAAGCTACAGTAATCGCACATTAATGATGCCACGTCACCTCGGTTATTGTTGCTAATCTCGCGTTAGTTCGAAACCGATTCAAATTCAAAATTTAAAATCAAGCAAACAATAAAAGTTTTGAAATATTAAAACTAAAATGTTCAATAAATAGTAGATAAATCAGAGGCTATGATAAAATGGTAAACAACATTATTGAAATTTGATAGGTGACTTAAATAACCTCAAACAGTGGTTGAAAACATTATTTAATAACCTTTTTATTAATACAAAATAAATATGAAATGATATTTACCCCAAACTAGTTGTTGTGGTAGGATATATTGTGCTGTGATTTGTGGGCCAGCTGTCATATTTTACCAAACTCATTTGGTGCCCAGACAATTAGCCAAAACAAAAAAACAAAAATAAGAAAAAGTAAAACAAAACAAGACAAACAAAAGAAAAGAAAAAGAGACCCCTCCCCCGAACTGGGCCTCGACCCAGCAGGCCATCGGGCCAACTAGCCCAACTGGGCAAAGGCCCAGCCGGCCACCCCACTCCCCCCATAACCCCCCACCCCTGGTCAAACCCTAACTCAACCACCCGCACTCCTCCACCCGATCCAGATTGGATCGGGGCTCACAAGCACGCCGCCGCCGCTGCCCGGAACGCCGCCTCACCGTCCTCCTCCTCGACCCCTCGCTGGAGCTGCCCCACCGGACTCCATCGCCGACGTCGTCTCCGTCTACAAGGCCGTCCCCGTCTTCCTCCTTATGCCTCGCTGCCCTGTACCCTGCATGTCGATGTGAGCCGCCGCCTCCCTCCTCCCTCTCTGCTTCCGCAGCACCGTGCCCTTCCACCCACAATGCCGGCCACTGCCGCTGCTCTACTGCTGCGGCTGCTGCTCCGCTGCCGTCGCCATGTCTCACCCCGCGCCCTGCTCCACGCAGCGCGTGCCGAACTGTCGCGCCCGGGGCCGGCACCCACGCCCGCACGCGCCCCCTGTCGCGCTCACCGCGACCTTCATCCCCCCCGCGCGCACGACCCTGGACACGCCATGCCCGTGACCCCATTTTGGCTCCGCCACCTCCCGCCTCTCGCTCCACCTCGCAGCCGACGTCTTGCCGCTGCTCACTCGCCGCCCCGCTCCGGCCTCCCTCGCCGCGGTCCGCCTCCCTAAGCTGGCCGCTCACCGCGGCTCGCATCGCCGCGCCCGCACCAGCCACGGCCTCGCCTAGCATAGCCGCACGCCGCCGCTGTTGCGTCCTGCCTCCGTCTGTGCTGCCCACGCGCAGCGCCACTCCCCTCGCCACCGGCGCCGCCCTGCTGCTCTCCTGCCGGCGTCCCCCTCCGGTGACCGCCCGGCCTCGCCACGGCGCCCTGGGCGTGTGCCCGATTGGGTTGCGCCCGAAACCATCGCCCGTGCCCGTTTGCCCTCTGCGCCCGTGCCCACTAGCCCTTTGGAATAATGACAGGTGGGCCTAGCCTAGAACATTTTATAAAAAAAGAATTAAAGAAATATCTAAAAAATTATAATTAATTAATTAATTACAGAAATAATTAACTTAAGTAATTTTTATTAATCAAACTAAACAAATAATTAAACTAATTAAACATTAGTTATCTAATTAACCTGGTAAGTTAATTAGCTAATTAATATGTATGACAGTGGGGCCCACCCCCCTAATTAATACTAATTAGGCTAATTAAAATGTTTAATTAATATGTGTCACTGACCAGTGGGACCCCCCCGGTCAGGTTGACCAGTCAACTCGGTTGACTGCTGACGTCAGCATGACATCATGCTGATGTCATTAATCCATTTTTCGAATTAATTTAAATAATTAATTAAATTCCAGTAATTAATAAAATCTTTAGAAAATCATATCTTTTAATCCGTAACTCGGATGAAAATACTTTCTACATGAAAGTTGCTCAGAACGACGAGACTAACCCGTATATGCAGCCCGTTCGTTCGCCACACACCCCTAACATACCAAAATCGCAACTTTCCCCCTCCGGCTCCTCTGCCCAAAAACGCGAAACACCAAGGATACTTTCTCGGTTGTTTCCCCCTTCACCGGTATCACCTCATACTGCGTTAGAACACGTCTAGCTCTGCCTGTTATCCTGTTATGCACTTGCTTGCTATGTATTTACTGTTTCTCCCCCCTGTTCTCTTCGGTAGACCCCGTGACGATGCTGATGCCCCTGTGGTCGACTACGTCACCGACGACCCCTCCTTCTTGTCTGACCAACTAGGCAAGCCCCCCCCCCCTTGATCACCAGATATCGCCTATTCTCACCTATACTACTTGCATTAGAGTAGTGTAGCATGTTACTTCTTTCCGTTTATCCTATCCTGATGCATAGCGTGTCCTTGCTACTACTTTTGTTAACTTTACCTGCAATCCTACATGCTTAGTATAGGATGCTAGTTTTCCATCAGTGGCCCTACATTCTTGTCCGTCTGCTGTGTTATACTATCGGGCCGTGATCACCCGGGAGGTGATCACGGGTATATACTATACTTTATACATGATACATGTGGTGACTAAAGTCGGGTCGGCTCGAGGATTACCCGCGAGTGATTCACGGATTGGGGGCTGAAAGGACCTTTGTCCCGACAGCCCTCTGGGTGGATCTTTGTGGCGGAGCGACAGGGCAGGTTGAGACTACCTGGGTGAGAGGTGGGCCTGGCCCTGTCGGCGTTCGCAGTTATTTCAAAATAACACGCATAACGAGTTCTTGGTATTTGATCTGAGTCTGGCCATTTGGTCTATACGCACTAACCAACTACGTGGGAAAGTTATGGGCACTCGACATCGTGGTATCAGCCGAAGCCTTCGTGACGTCAGCGACTGAGTGGCGCGCGCCGGGTTGGACCGCGTAACATGACTTCCTTTGTAATGGATGTTGCTAGGTCTGCTCGCCGGCCGCGTTCGCAACATGCAGGTGTGCTAAGGGCGATGGGCCCAGACCCCTGTGCGCTTAGGTTTAGACCATCGTGGTGACCTCTCTGTTGTGCCTAGGTGGGGCAGCGACGTGTTGATCTTCCGTGGCCGGGCATGACCCAGAAAAGTGTGTCCAGCCAAATGGGATCAAGCGTGTTGGGTTATGTGGTGCACCCCTGCAGGGAAGTTTATCTATTCGAATAGCCGTCTCCCTCGGTAAAAGGACGACCCGGAGTTGTACCTTGACCTTATGACAACTAGAACTAGATACTTAATAAAACACACCCTTCCAAGTGCCAGATACAACCCGGTGGTCGCTCTCTAAAAGGGCGACGAGGAGGGGATCGCCGGGTAGGATTATGCTATGCGATGCTACTTGGAGGACTGCAGTCTACTCTCTTCTACATGCTGCAAGACGGAGGCTGCCAGAAGCGTAGTCTTCGACAGGATTAGCCATCCCCCTCTTATTCTGGCATTCTGCAGTTCAGTCCACTGATATGGCCCTTTACACATATATCCATGCATATGTAGTGTAGCTCCTTGCTTGCGAGTACTTTGGATGAGTACTCACGGTTGCCTTGTTCCCCCCTTTTCCCCCTTTCTTTACCCGATTGCTGCGACCAGACGATGGAGCCCAGGAGCCAGACGCCACCGTTAACGACGACTCCTACTACACTGGAGGTGCCTACTACTACGTGCAGCCCACTGACGACGACCAGGAGTAGTTAGGAGGATCCCAGGTAGGAGGCCTGCGCCTCTTTCGATTGTATCCTATTTTGTGCTAGCCATCTTATGGCAACTTGTTTAACTTATGTCTGAACTCAGATATTGTTGCTTCCGCTGACTCGTCTATGATTGAGCACTTGTATTCGAGCCCTCGAGGCCCCTGGCTTGTATTATGATGCTTGTATGACTTATTTATGTTTTAGAGTTGTGTTGTGATATCTTCCCGTGAGTCCATGATCTTGATCGTACACGTTTGCGTGCATGATTAGTGTACGATTGAATCGGGGGCGTCACAAGTTGGTATCAGAGCCGACTGCCTGTAGGAATCCCCCTTTCCAACTCCTTGGCCGAAGTTGAGTCTAGTCGATGAAAACTGTTTTACTAACATGGTTGTGCGCCTCATGGGCCCACGTCGCCATTGGGTGGTATTAGGATCTTTTATTCCTTGCCTATACTCTGGGACTCTGAGCTCTCTTCTATTCGGGTTAAACGATTTTACTAACTCCGACTCTAGGTTCTCGTAATTACTTCCTCCCGGAGAGCCCCTTATTACAGACGATCGCTTGCTGCACCAGACGTTTCCGAAGATGCTATTTGATGTTTTACCGAGACACTTGTGCCCACTGCCCTTGCAAATTCACTACCACCGAGACATCCCTATGGATAACTACTTATACTTGCCATCCATACCTTCATTCTCGATTACTATTTTTAGTACAAGATACCCGAAGCTGCTTCCCGCTATTCTGAGAATCCTTTGTGCTTACTGCCTTGCAGTCTCTTTGCCACCTGAATACCCCTAAGTATAATTCCTCACACTTATCAAGGATTTGTTCATCCTCAGTTGTTCATGTGTTTCATAAAATTCTTTGGAATAGTATTCGGTTTTCTGAAAATCCTCAGCAGCCTATTGCTCTTGAATTCCTTGAATTCCTGCATTATGGTTAATTCCACATTTCTAGTAATCTCCGTTGACATCCTTTGTCACTATCATTTTGAGTCCATTGATTCAAAATATTGCGAATGCTCGCAATCCTCAATCAGATCCTAGAATTCATCCTTTCGGCTCAGACATCATTTTAAACATGAGCTGGATCTCGACCAATCAAATTGTTGTCAATTTTACCCCTAAGCTTACTCAACCTATCCATCCTTAATCTGAGCGTTTGCTTCTGATCCATTGATTTGGAAATCATAACTCCTGTGGATGTGATCTTTGAATTAGCCAGTTGCTTCTATAATCCAATGCCTTTGCATTGTTTCTTCCTCTGGTTGAGTACCGACACTCACGTTAGCTCCGTTATGGACCGCCACACCCATTGCTGGGTTGTTATCTGATGGTATCATACACATACAAATCTTGTGAGTTCTTTCCCTGATGCATAATGCTTTGACAACCATGCTCTACTTTCGAGCTTGTGTTAATTACTCCTAAAAATTCATGGTATATGTTTCTAAGATGCCCCGATGGGTTGAACCTATGCCTTCCTTAATCTGTGTGAACCCGAAAACTACTATGGGTCGTACTCTACCGGTGTTATGACAGATAAAATTTCAACACCACAACCTCATTGAAGATGAGAAGTGAATGAAAGGTTATGCACTAAAGAAGTGGGAGTCGACCTTGAACTTTGTGTTCATGCCCATGGACATGATGTAGATCCTATCGTGGAAACTTCTTGTAATAATAACTATTTCCTTGATAAATATCATCTGGTATCTGTGAATTGATCCATTGCAACCGTGGTTCCGACCATGATTGTTCTCCTTTGACTCTATTTCTCGGACAAGTTCAAGTACTTGCCTTCTGCAGACCAGTACGCCTTCCCAACCTCTATTTTGATCTGCCTTCGAGTGCCACCCCCTGGTATCTCGAGGATATCTTGCCATCGCACTACATATTATGAATTTCTGATGAAGTAGTACATTTCCCTGTCATGGTCACTCCAATGGTTCTGGGTTGTCGTCATCCGAGGACTCCGAGAATTGAATCAAATCCGCACGGTAATTCAGTAATCCTAGTACTTTGTTGTTGAGAAGTTTAATACTCCATCATGTCATTCCTAGCCTGATCGGCTACATCATTATCATGCTAAATTTAATCGTGCTACCTGGTCCTTATTCCCGGAGCACAACTTTCAACGATGAGCTAAGCTTGCGTCGATTTGCATCGTCATATCATTTCACCTTGAACAACAAACTTGATTTCGAGTTTGTGTCCTAACCATCGTTCCAATAACCTTTTGCTTCATCATTCGTTTGACTTGATGTCATCGTCGATCGGTTACATCTTCGTGAAATCCCTCGACAAATGTGTCGTGATCATCATCTGTATTCCGAGCTTTTCCATCATATGAATTGAATTCATGATGAGAAATACCATCCTTGCCTCGATGATTTGTGATATCATTGACCACTTTATTGTCTTCCCTCCAACACAAACTTGCTTGTCTTTTGTGATATACCTTGAGATCCTTGCTATCCAGCCTTTGTTCTTCTTTACCTTGGGGTATTACCATCTTTTATGTCAGGATTGTTATGAAAATTTCACCACCTCTGGAGAATTCTTGATACAAGTGATACATATCACAATCACCATTCTAATACTGATCATGCTACCTAAGCCCATATTTCGGGTGCACCATTCGACCAATGTTTAAATTGTGTATGTTTCCCTCGAGCATACATCATTAGGTCATTTGATCTGAAAAATGTTATCACCTTGTTCACATGATTGTGGAAATCCATCCTTTTGGAATTCTCGATGAATGGTCACTGAGTCCATAAGCCACCTCCTCATCCTCTCCTTGGCTTAATGATGAACCCTTGTTCGGAACTCACTTCCATAGTTCATTTCCCAAGAATCTTACATTGTCATCTCGTCAATGTGTGTTACTCCTTTTCTTCTCAGGCACCTTGAGTCTGAGGTATCCTAACACCGACCAGATCTGAATCCCGGTCAGATATGATGGTTGGAATATATTTCCAAGGGTAATAACAATGTTCTTTTATGACCCGGTAAGGTGGTGTCATGCCCAGCACACCTGGCCGGAGGATCTACTGTTATAGTTTCCTTTTTAGCAAGATTATCCATTCTTCCATGAGGAAATTGAAAGACTTATTCTATGAGTTGTTCCTGATGGATCCTTTGTATCCAAAGTCTGACCTTGCTTGAAGACCATGCCAATGTTATCTCGAAGCATGTCAGTGATACTCCGATTTTCAATAAGAGCACTTGAAGAACAATGCTAAATTTTCTTTGTCCATTATCCAAACACCGTGGCTTGGGTTATGTCATGAAATTCCTCTCCCCTTACCGAAATGGTTTTCTACTTCCTATCCTGTCATGGATATCATGTTCTGTTTGTCCTTGGGAAGGATATATCCCTGAAACATGTGTTTAAACACATTTTCCCTTCCATTGTTCTGTTTAATCTGATGATCACATTTTCCTTTCCATGGCTTTGTTTAACCTTACTGGTGATCTATATGATCTAAGCAGTATTATTCTCCTGCTTAGGTAAGCACATCGTTGAACCACTCTGTCACTAAGACCCTATTAATATGGTTGATAACGTTCCGGTAACCACCGATGGACGAGAACTTTACCTATTGGTCTGCCTCGTTCAACGAGCAGGAAGATGGTTCTCTTTGTCCCTCGCCCTTGGTACTGACATTGCCGACATAATTGATAGGCTATCGTTTAACATGCCTTGTTATCATGATTGTGCAAAATATCACCGCCCTTTCTACCTTTAACCCACATGGTGGGCCCATAACCCACAGTTCCACAGGATCGAAACCTGACTCACCTATACACCTCTTGTTCCCAAGGTTTCTCCTCGCGCGTGGCCTCATAAGTAGTTCACGAGCCACCTTTGGAGAGCTCATCAATTCTGGTATCAGACAAAATACTTATTCCCGTTGCTTTGAACCCCGTTCACGCCCCGTTTCAGGCATCGAACATTTGTCTGTCCGCTTGAAACTTCACATGATAGCTCCTTACTATGCTCTCGATATTTTCGTAAGTTTCCATTCGAGAGTTACTTCCGCGGTTCCGCCACCTTCCTCGATGTTATCGACCAGATAGTCGACCTTGCGGAGGTCTATTCTCTCGGACTGCCCACCCTTTATTCTTTCGTAAGTACGATGGAGTTCCTGATGAAAGGATGCCGACATTCTCATGATTACCCGAAGCAGAGAAATGAAGCATCAATGTAATGGATCGACCTCTTCGAGAAGAGCAACCAAGGCCGAGAAGATCCGTTAGGATTTCGTAACTAGACCTTTCCCCCTTCTCTACCTCTTAAATCTCCGAACGTGATTTCTTATAGTGGAGGAGAATTGTGACGCCCGAATAATTAAGCTACAGTAATCCCACGTTAACGATGCCACGTCACCTCAGTTATTGTTGCTAATCTCGCGTTAGTTTGAAACCAATTCAAATTCAAAATTTAAAATCAAGCAAACAATAAAAGTTTTGAAATATTAAAACTAAAGTGTTCAATAAATAGTAGATAAATCAGAGGCTATGATAAAATGGTAAACAACATTATTGAAATTTGATAGGTGACTTAAATAACCTCAAACAGTGGTTGAAAACATTATTTAATAACCTTTTTATTAATACAAAATAAATATGATATGATATTTACCCCAAACTAGTTGTTGTGGTAGGATATATTGTGTTGTGATTTGTGGGCCAGCTCTCATATTTTACAAAACTCATTTGGTGCCCAGACAATTAGCCAAAATAGAAAACAATAATAAGAAAAAGTAAAACAAAAAAAGATAAAAAGAGACCCCTCCCCCGAACTGGGCCTCGACCCAGCAGGCCATCGGGCCAACCAGCCCAACTGGGCAAAGGCCCAGCCGGCCACCCCACTCCCCCCATAACCCCCCACCCCTGGTCAAACCCTAACCCAACCACCCGCACTCCTCCCCCCATGTCGCTTCCCCCCGATCCAGATTGGATCGGGGCTCACAAGCACGCCGTCGCCGCTGCCCGGAACGCCGCCTCACCGTCCTCCTCTCCGACCCCTCGCTGGAGCTGCCCCACCGGACTCCATCGCCGACATCGTCTCCGTCTACAAGGCCGTCCCCATCTTCCTCCTCACGCCACTGCCGCTGCTCTACTGCCGCAGCTGCTGCTCCGCTACCGTCGCCATGTCTCACCCCGCGCCCTGCTCCCCGCAGTGCGCGCCGAACTGTCGCGGCCCTTGCGGCCTGCGCCCGGGGCCGGCACCCATGCCCGCACGCGCCCCCTGTCGCGCTCGCCGTGACCTTCATCCCCGGCGCGCGCACGACCCTGGACACGCCACGCCCGTGACCCCATTTCGGCTCCAGCACCTCCCGCCTCTCGCTCCACCTCGCGGCCGACGTCCTGCCGCTGCTCACTCGCCGCCCCGCTCCGGCCTCCCTCGCTGCGGTCCACCTCCCTACGCTGGCTGCTCGCCGCGGCTCGCATCGCCGCGCCCGCACTAGCCACGGCCTCGCCTAGCGTAGCCGCACGCCGACTCTGTTGCATCCCGCCTCCGTCTGTGCTGCCCGCGCGCAGCACCACTCCCCTGGCCACCGGCGCCGCCCTGCTGCTCTCCTGCCGGCGTCCCCCTCCGGTGACCGCCCGGCCTCGCCATGGCGCCCTGGGCGTGTGCCCGATTGGGTTGCGCCCGAAACTGTCGCCTGCGCCCGTTTGCCCTCTGCGCCCGTGCCCACTAGCCCCTCTGGACCAATGACAGGTGGGCCTAGCCCAGAACGTTTTATAAGAAAAATAATTAAAAAAATATATAAAAAATTATATTTAATTAATTAATTATAGAAATAATTAACTTAATTAATTTTGATTAATTAAACTAAACAAATAATTAAACTAATTAAACATTAGTTATCTAATTAACCTGGTTAGTTAATTAGCTAATTAATATGTATGACAGTGGGCCCACCCTCTAATCAATAATAATTAGGCTAATTAAAATGTTTAATTAATATGTGTCACCGACCAGTGGGACCCCCTGGTCAGGTTGACCAGTCAACTCCTTTGACTGCTGACGTCAGCATGACATCATGCTGATGTCATTAACCCATTTTTCGAATTAATTTAAATAATTAATTAAATTCTAGTAATTAATAAAATCTTTAGAAAATCATATCTTTTAATCCGTAAATCGGATGAAAATACTTTCTACATGAAAGTTGCTCAGAACGACGAGACGAACCCGGATACGCAGCCCGTTCGTCCGCCACACACCCCTAACATACCAGACTCGCAACTTTCCCCCTCCGGCTCCTCTGCCCAAAAACGCGAAACACCGAGGATACTTTCCCGGTTGTTTCCCCCTTCACCGGTATCACCTCATCCCGCGTTAGAACACGTCTAGCTTTGCCTGTATTCTTGTTATGCACTTGCTTGCTATGTATTTGCTGTTTCTCCCCCTGTTCTCTTCGGTAGACCCCGTGACGATGCTGATGCCCCTGTGGTCGACTACGTCACCGATGACCCCTCCTTCTTGTCTGAGCAACCAGGCAAGCCCCCCCCCTTGATCACCAGATATCGCCTATTCTCTCCTATACTGCTTGCATTAGAGTAGTGTAGCATGTTACTGCTTTCCGTTTATCCTATCGTGATGCATAGCGTGTCCTTGCTACTACTGTTGTTACCTTTACCTGCAATCCTACATGCTTAGTATAGGATGCTAGTTTTCCATCAGTGGCCCTACATTCTTGTCCGTCTGCTGTGTTATACTATCGGGCCGTGATCACTCGGGAGGTGATCACGGGTATATACTATACTTTATACATGATACATGTGGTGACTAAAGTCTGGTCGGCTCGAGGAGTACCCGCGAGTGATTCACGGATTGGGGGCTGAAAGGACCTTGGTCCCGACGGCCCTCTGGGTGGATCTTTGTGGCGGAGCGACAGGGCAGGTTGAGACTACCTGGGTGAGAGGTGGGCCTGGCCCTGTCGGTGTTCGCGGTTATTTCAAAATAACATGCATAACGAGTTCTTGGTATTTGATCTAAGTCTGGCCATTTGGTCTATACGCACTAACCAACTACGTGGGAAAGTTATGGGCACTCGACGTCGTGGTATCAGCCGAAGCCTTCGTGACGTCAGGGACTGAGTGGCGCGCGCCGGGTTGGACCGCGTAACGTGACTTCCTTTGTAATGGAGGTTGCTAGGTCTGCTCGCCGGCCGCGTTCGCAACGTGCAGGTGTGCTAAGGGCGATGGGCCCAGACCCCTGTGCGCTTAGGTTTAGACCAGCGTGCTGACCTCTTTGTTGTGCCTAGGTGGGGCTGCGGCGTGTTGATCTTCCGCGGCCGGGCATGACCCAAAAAAGTGTGTCCGGCCAAATGGGATCAAGCGTGTTGGGTTATGTGGTGCATCCCTGCAGGGAAGTTTATCTATTCGAATAGCCGTGTCCCTCGGTAAAAGGACGACCCAGAGTTGTACCTTGACCTTATGACAACTAGAACTAGATACTTAATAAAACACGCCCTTCGAAGTGCCAGATACAACCCGGTGGTTGCTCTCTAAGAGGGCGACGAGGAGGGGATCGCCGGGTAGGATTATGCTATGCGATGCTAATTGGAGGACTGTAGTCTACTCTCTTCTACATGCTGCAAGACGGAGGCTGCCAGAAGCGTAGTCTTCGACAGGATTAGCTATCCCACTCTTATTCTGGCATTCTGCAGTTCAGTCCACTGATATGGCCCTTTACACATATATCCATGCATATGTAGTGTAGCTCCTTGCTTGCGAGTACATTGGATGAGTACTCACGGTTGCCTTGTTCCCCCCTTTTCCCCCTTTCTTTACCCGATTGCTGCGACCAGACGATGGAGCCCAGGAGCCAAACGCCACCATTGACGATGACTCCTACTACACCGGAGGTGCCTACTACTACGTGCAGCCCACTGACGACGACCAGGAGTAGTTAGGAGGATCCCAGGCAGGAGGCCTGCGCCTCTTTCGATTGTATCCCAGTTTGTGCTAGCCATCTTATGGCAACTTGTTTAACTTATGTCTGAACTCAGATATTATTGCTTCCGCTGACTCATCTATGATTGAGCACTTGTATTCGCGCCCTCGAGGCCCCTGGCTTGTATTATGATGCTTGTATGACTTATTTATGTTTTAGAGTTGTGTTGTGATATCTTCCCGTGAGTCCCTGATCTTGAATCGGGGGCATCACATTTCTGTCTTTCTTACGGTCTTCTCTGTCCCATCGCATCGCCTTGGCATGCTCTTTGTTTTGGAACAAACGTTTCAACCGTGGTATTATAGGAGCATACCACATCACCTTGGCAGGAATCTTCTTCCTGGGGCGCTCGCCCTCGACATCACAGGGTCATCGGGGCTGATCTTATAGCGCAATGCACCGCATACCGGGCAAGCTTCAAATCCTCGTACTCACCGCGATAGAGGATGCAATCATTAGGGCATGCATGTATCTTCTGCACCTCTAACCCTAGAGTGCAGACAACCTTCTTTGCTTCGTACGTACTCTCGGGCAATTCGTCGTCCTTTGGAAGCATATTCTTTATCATTACCAGCAACTTTCCAATCCCTTGTCAGATACACCATTATCTGCCTTCCATTGCAGCAATTCCAGTGTGGTGCCTAGCTTTTTCTTGTCACCTACGCAATTCGGGTACAACAATTTTTTGTGATCCTCTAACATGCGGTGCAACTTCTTCTTCTCAAAATCACTTGCGCAGTTTCTCTTTGCATCGGCAATGGCCCGACCTAGATCATCAACGGGCTCATCTGATGCCTATTCTTCAGCTTCTTCCCGCATTGCCGGCTCAGCTTCTTCCCGCATTACCGCCTCAGCTTCTTCCCCCATTGTTGTATCATCGTATTCTGGGAACCCATGGCCTGGATAGCTGTCGTCATCCTCTTCTTCTTCATTGTCTTCAATCATAACCCCTCTTTCTCCGTGCTTGGTCCAAACATTATAGTGGAGCATGAAACTGGACTCAAACAGGTGGATGTGAATGGTTCTTGACGTAGAGTAATTGTGACCATTCTTACAGCCAGCACATGGACAAGGCATAAAACCATCCGCCCGCTTGTTTGCCTCAGCCGCAAGCAGAAAAGTATGCACGCCATTAATGAACTCGGGAGAGCATCAGTCATCGTACATCCATTGCCGCTCATCATTAATACACAGCACCAAAAACACCAAATTAATACAATACATAAAGTTCATACAACACTTAAATGCAACAAACTAATAACTCTCTAGCTAAAGCATTTAAATGCAACAACAAATGCGATCAAGATCGCAACTAAGGTAACAATTGATCCAACAACATAATGATACCAAGCCTCACTATCAATGGCATATTTTCTAATCTTTCTAATCTTCAAGCGCATTTTCTCCATCTTCATCTTGTGATCATCGACGACATCGGCAACATGCAACTCCAATTCCATCTTCTCCCCCTCAATTCTTTTCAATTTTTCTTTCAAATAATCGTTTTCTCTTTCAACTAGATTTAACCTCTCGAGAATAGGGTCGGTTGGAATTTCCGGTTCACATACCTCCTAGATAAAAATATCTATGTCAACTTGATGGGCATAATTTGTCATAAACACGAAATGCAACAAATAGTTTTAAAAGAGAATATACCATATCCGAATCATAACAAGGACGAGGGCCGACGGGGACGGATATCAAAACCATGGCACTATGTATAACAAACAACGTATGGGTAAGATAATTATACGACTAACTATATATCCAAATCACACAAACATCAATTTTTTATATAAAATTACATGAACAAGAGGCTCACCACAAGGTGGTGCCGGCGACGGGACGGTGCGGGTGATCGACGGTGGTTACGACGGAGATTTAGAAGGCACTAAGTAAAACACACCTACATATGCAAAGTAAGTGTTATTTTGACCTCAGTTTGCATATAAATCAAATAGTACCAAATATAATTCCTCCCAAATTACTAAAACCCACAATTAGTCACTATATAAACCAATCACTACTAGAAAAAGGGCTATAGATGGGATTGACACTAATGGCGCACCAGACAAGCGGTGCGCCATTAGTATATACTAATGGCGCACCACCTTCTGATACGCCATTAGAGTTGAAACTACTAATGGCGCACCTGGCCCCGGGTGCGCCATTAGTATTAATTTTTTTTAACTAGTGCGCCTGCCGGAAAGTGCGCCACTAATGTTGTTTTTTTATTATATTTTTTATTCCCTTTTTTGCAAAACTACTAATGGCGCACTGTTTCACCGTGCGCCATTACTAGTTTAAACTAGTAATGGCGCACTGTGGGATAGTGCGCCATTAGTATTTTTTTTTTGCAAAACTACTAATGGCGCACAACCAGGAGGTGCGCCATTAGTAACCTGGATTACTAATGGCGCATTTAGAGTTGGTGCGCCATTAGTAAGTGGGCAGCAACAAGATATTTTGGACAGCCTCTCCTACCTACACTCACTTTCTCCCCACTTCATTCTCTCCACCTCCTCCTTGTCTCGGGTGCCTCCTCTTTTTCACCTCATTTCCACCATAGATTCATTCAATTTAAGTGGTTAAATTACCTTGTTTTGATAGGTAAGTAAGGGGGGAAGCTATATTTATGTTGTTCTCCCTACAACAATGTGCACATGCACTTTTTATGGCCTAGCTAGATCTATGTATGTTTGTGGTGTTGCATATGTTCGTGGTGTTGCATATGTGTTTGTGTTTGGAGGTGTACCGGTATTTGAAATTCGATAGTTGCCAATATTTTGCCGGAATGTTTATTCATTTCCGTTTCGGCGAGAATTTTGGCATTAAGCATTCTTTTTGGTCCTATTTTTAGGGAAAGTCATGCCAAATTTTTTCTTGGTTCTAAAATATCGTTTTGCTCTACCCCGCAAGCGACCATGGTCCGCATGATGACCGAAGGCATCGTGAATAGGTTTTTGAGGTCCGCGAAGGCCGAGATGCTTCAAAAGAATGAGACGGAGATAAGATGACCGTGTCGAAGATGCAAGCTGAAGAGCCTTATTGCGGATCCGGAATCCGGGCAGGTGCAGGACCACCTGGTCTTGCGTGGTTTCATGGATGGCTATCGGTGGCAAGGTGATGAAGATGACTACGAAGTCGTCCATGGGGGCCGGGCAAGAAATGAGGAAGGGCAGAAAGACAACCACCGCGGCTCGGGCGGGCAAGAAGGCGAAGAATCCCTAGGAGATGATCACGACGGTGATGCTGTACACAGTCATCATGTAGAAGATGCAGGACATGATGATGAGGAAGATGCCGGAGCAGTCGACGGGCATGATCATGAAGATGATGATGCCGGCGGAGCAGACGACGCTGGACCATCGATGGGCTGGGTGCAGGACCCTCATATTCAAGAGCTGCTTCTCAAGCAGACGGATAACGCAAGAGCTGCCGCCCGAGAGAAAGCCAAGATGGATCAACTTGAGTTAGACGTGGTTACTCCATTGTATGAAGGATGCAGGCCCGAGGATACCCGCCTGAAAGTAACGCTCATGGCTCTGGAGATGAAGGTAAAACACAAAATGACCGATGCATGCTTCGACGAGAACATGTCATTCTGGCACGAATGTCTTCCCGAGGGGAACAAGTGCCCGACCAGTTTGGAGGAGGCGAAGAAAATCGTGTGTCCTCTGGATTTACCGCACGTGAAATACCATGTGTGCAAGAACAATTGCATCATTTATCGGGACGAGCCCGCGGAGTCTACCATATGTCCGGTGTGCGTTGTCACTCGATACAAGAAGAGGAAGAAAGCTCCTCGAAAAGTGGTGTGGTACTTTCCGATCACTCCTCGTCTGCAGCGGTATTTAGCGGACCCTAAGGTAGCAAAGCTCCTGCGTTGGCACGCAGATAGGGAGGAGAAGAAGCGAGAAGATGACGCAAATGATCCGGAGATAGATAAAAAAGACAAGATGCTGAGTCACCCTAAGGATGCGAGCCAGTGGCAAGCGTTGAACTTTGAAGACCCAGAATTTGGGAACGATCCAAGGAACATCATGGTGGGCGCGAGTACCGATGGTGTCAATCCGTTTGGCAGCCAGAGAAGCACACATAGCACCTGGCCTGTGTTTGTGTGGATGTACAACCTTCCCCCCTGGTTGTGCATGAAGAGGAAGTACATTCACATGAGTATGCTAATTGAAGGACCGAAACAACCAGGGAACGACATCAATCTGTATCTGGGGCTGCTGAAAGAGGAGCTTGACATGCTGTGGAAAATGCCAGCCAATACGTGGGACGCCGCAGAAAAAGAATATTTCCCTATAAGAGCCACGCTGCTCACGACGGTCCACGACTATCTCGGTTACGGATATGTCGCGGGGCAGGTGGTCCACGGATTTTTTGGATGCGTCAGGTGCATGGATGACACAACGTATCGCCAGCTAGATAGAGATCCCGGGTCTTCAAAAACCGTGTTCATGGGACATCGAAGGTGGCTTCGCGACGATGACCCGTGGAGAAAACGCAAGGATCTGTTCGATGGTGAAACCGAACCCCGAGGACGCCCGCGTATGAGGAGCGGCGAGGAAATAGACGAGCTGTTGAAAAATTGGAAAGACTGCCCACCGCCGGGAAAGAAGCAAAAGGCGCCAGAGCCAGGAAAGAAGCGAAAGGCGCCAGAGCCGCTGCTGAAGGTATGGAAAACGAGGTCTGTTTTCTGGGACTTGCCGTACTGGAAGATCCACCGTGTGCCTCACAGCCTTGATGTCATGCATATCACGAAGAACGTGTGTGAGAGTCTGCTTGGTACCCTGCTCACCATGCCAGAGAGGACCAAAGATGGGCCGAAAGCAAGGGCAGACTTGAAATCAATGGGCATCAGGGAGGATCTTCATGCTATATATGATGATCATGATGATGATGATGATGAGGCGAAGCAGGACACAGAAAGTCGTCTCAAAGGCAAGAAGGCCAAGAAGACCGGAACTGACTACCCTCCCGCGTGCTTCACTCTAAGTCAGGAGGAGATCAAGCAGTTTTTCACCTGCCTCGTAGGAGTAAAACTTACTTACGGTTACGCAGGGAAGATAAGCAGATACGTAGACCCAGCGAAGCTGAAGTTCAGCGGGATGAAGTCTCACGACGATCACGTGCTGATGATGCAGATACTTCCAGTAGCAATCCGTGGGATCATGGACGCGCACGTCCGTGAAACCCTATTTGGCCTATGCAACTTTTTCGACATCATCTCTCGGAAGACTGTTGGCGTGAGGCAACTCAGAAGGCTACAGGAAGAGATCGTGGTGATACTATGAGAGCTTGAGATGTACTTCCCGCCCACATTCTTCGATGTTATGGTGCATCTGCTGGTCCATATCGTGGACGATATCATCCAACTCGGGCCGACGTTCCTGCACAACATGATGCCGTTCGAAAGGATGAATGGTGTCATCAAAGGATACGTTCGCAACATGTCACGTCCAGAGGGAAGGATAGCCAGGGGCTTTCTGACCGAAGAGTGCATCTCCTACTGCACGAATTATCTAGGCATCGAGAACCCCGTTGGTCTGCCCGTCAACAGGCACCTCGGCAGGCTCGCTGGATGGGGTCACCGTGAGGGTCGTCGCGAAATGCATGTCGACTTCGAGGGTCGACTCGCCGACTTTGAAAGAGAAAACCTAGTCGCGCTACAACACATAGACGTGGTCGATCCTTGGGTGGTACAGCACAAAACCTTTATTAAGAAGACGTACAATGACCGAGGCCAACAGAGGACGGACGGAGATATACTCAAAGATCACAACTCATGTTTCACGCGTTGGTTCAAGCAGAAGCTTCTGTCGTACCCTTTACATGAGGATTCTTCCGCGGAAGAACAACTCATATTCGCCTTGTCACAGGGCGCCGAGCACAACCTGATGACCTATGAGGTGTACGATATCAACGGCTACACATTCTACACCGAGGCCAAGGACATGAAGAGCGATGGTTATCAGAACTCCGGCGTAACGATGGAATCCTACACCAGTAACGACAAGGACAGATACTACGGAAGGATCGAGGAGATCTGGGAGCTGAGCTACGCTGGAGAGAAGGTCCCGATGTTCCGTGTCAGATGGGCCAAGAGCGGCCTAAAAGAAGACCGGTATTTCACCACCATGGTTATACCCGAAGCCAAATCCAAAACCGCGGGCGCAAACGTCACCGCGAAAAATGAGCCATGGGTACTGGCTTCCCAAGTGGACCAATGCTTCTTCATTACCGACCCGTCAAAGCCCAGTCGTGTTGTCGCGAGGAGAGGCAAAAGGAAGATCATCGGAATGGATGGAGTAGCCAATGAGCAAGACTTCGACAAGTACGGCGACCCGAGGATCGAACATGACAACGATGATGAAGTAGCAGCATACACCACAAGAAGAAGCAGGACCACCCTACCTAAAGGACGTCCGTTCCACAGAAGAACTCCATTTGCGAAAAAGAAGGGCAAGAAGATTGTGAACATATAGCTAGCTAAGATCGTTTGTATTTAAATCGTAGCCTTCATTTCTCGATTGTATTTCATGGGCACTTTTTGAACTATCATGAATATTTTTAAATTTCATGGACACTCGATCTCGACCCCCTCCATCTCGATCGCTATCCCACATCGCCAGATCCGGTCCCCCTCGTCGCCGAGCACCCCCCGGTCCACTGGCCGCCGCCGCCGACCCCCCGCACCCTCGATTCCCCTACTCAACCGCCGCCGCCGAACCCCTGCACCCCGCGCACCCTCCCCTGCTCCACCGGCATTACTGTTTGATGATATTTTTTAAAAAATTATTACTGTCTTAGAAAAAAATATTACTTATGGCGCACCACGGTGAGGTGAGCCATTAGTATGGATGTACTTATGGCGCACCGAAGGGTGGTGCGCCATTAGTATTGTGCCATTGCTATAAGAAAAAAAATACTAATGGAGCACCAGGGTGAGGTGCGCCATTAGTATGGATGTACTTATGGCGCACCGAGGGGTGGTGCGCCATTAGTATTGTGTCGTGCCCCATCCATATTCCCTCCCCGGCCCCTCCCTATCCCCTCTCTCTCCCTCGCCCTCGCCCTCGATCCCCTTCCCCTCTCCTCTCCCGACGCCGCTGCCCCGCCGCCTCGACGCTGCCCCGACGCCGCCTTGACCCCGCCCCGACGCCGCTGCCCCGCCGCCTCGACGCTGCCCCGCCGCCCCGACGCC
>NC_041384.1:6805446-6828310 GCF_002162155.2 Triticum dicoccoides | reverse complement strand
AGTTTATGTGGTCTGAAACTTTTCCTAATGTGTTTCAGACTTTCAGTAAAAGTTGTTGAATCAAATCAGTTCTTTGATGCTATTATGGACAGATTTAAAATCCACACTAAACCTTGATATGGGAACTATTCGTTTTGATGCTACTATGCTTTAATACGATATGCTGCTAGTGGAAGACTTTGGAATTTGAAAACCCAAATCAGTTCAGTCTGCCTAGTTCAGCTTCACATAGGTTCCTATTTTCTAGCCTACTGTAATTGTTCCGAACTTTTGATAATCTGTTTCAGACTTTCAGTTAGGAGTTAAGACTAGGAAATAGTATGAACTGCTGTTGGATTAAATCAGTACGTGGTTAACAGGCACAACATTGTGCCTGTTGGGTTTATGGACATATGCTAGAAGGTTGTCTGAAGATAGTTGTTTGCTAGGGGCGGGGAACCATTTCATAAGTAAAAAGTCTATACTGGACCTTGATACGTAAACCAATGGTTTTGATGGTACTTTGGAACATGAAAATCAAAATCAGTTCAGTCTGCCTAGTTCAGCTTCATATAGAAGATAATGATTCCTGTTTTTTAGTCTACTGTAATTGTTTTTTAGCCCATAACACTTTGCATTGTTTTGAGGTTTTGTACATCAGCTTTCTTTTTTATCTTCTTATTTAAAACTGTAGCAGTACCTGTGACACATAATGCCTAACAGTTTAACTATTCTCTGTTTCTGTCCTCATTTAGTGCTTGGTATGTCACCTGTTCTGGGTCATGGACTTTGTGCCATGCCCACATTGGTTTTCTGTTTGGCCTCAATTTGGCCTGACAAATGATGGTCTACTAGCTGGTCTACTAGCTGGCAAGATGCTTGGTATATATATGTTGTGTTCAGTTTTGGCAGGAGTTCAGAACTGTTAGGCAAAGGTCATGTCTCCGACCATTGTGTCCTTTTTTGCCTTGTCCACCCGAGAGGCCCTTGAGTTTGCTGGAATGTCGATTAACTTCCGTTCCGGCAAATTCGGGTACTCCATATGTCCTATTTTCAGCAAAGGTCATGCTGAAATTTTCCGTGAATTTTAGCATGACTTTGCTAAAAATAGGACATATGGGGTACTTGTGACTAATGCATGGGCCGGGGTATCCTAGTAGTTAATTAAGTAGGATCAAATGCCCCAGCGTACTTGTGACTAATGCATGGCTTTTAGGGTGCCTCGGTGTCGATAAAAACCGAAATGATGAAAGATTAGGCTTTTAGGGTGCCTCGGCGTCGAAAAACCCTCAATGATAAAAGCTTAGCTTTTAGGATGCCTCGGTGTCGACAAACCCTAAATGATGAGACCATGATCTTGTTCCTTGACAATAACCAACTTTTTGACCAAACTTTGTTCCTATTTATAGAGAAACATGGTCAACAACGATGAGGCCGGGGGTTCGGGCGGCAAGAAATTCTGGGAGCTGTCCCAGGAGATGGAGGAACAACCTCACTTGTATGAGGACGTCGCCTTCCCCACCGATCCTGAGACCACTGATGGTACCGCCGAGGATGACCCCACTGATGCCACCACTAATGGTGCCGCCGAGTATGCCACCACTGATGATGGCGGCGCACGCACAGATGGCAGCCAACCAAAGAGGCAACGGAAGGACCGGCGCCCGACCGTGCTCCGCACCCTCAAGGAGGAAGTTACTGAAGTGGACTCCAACGGGAATCCAACGGCGCCCGAACGAATAGTCAAGGGGTACTCGCTTCAGCTCGGGTGCATTCTCCGGAGCACCGTCTCGATCAACACCGAGAACCTCAGGCATCCTGACCGAGGGAATTTGCGCAACCTCCTCTTCACGAAGCTGCTCGAACGATACAAGTTCCCCGCTGAATTTGAAAACACAAGCCTCAAAGGGAATAAAGTGAACAATGCTGCCCTCACGAAGATGAGCATGGCCCTGTCTACTTGGAAAAGCAATGTGAAGAGAATGATCGAGAAAGGTGAGAGTTATGAGAAGATCAAGGAGAAAAATCCTTCGATCACCGAAGATGACTACAACGACTTCAAGATCAATTGCTCGAGCACCGCAAGCTCCGAATCAAGTAAGTGGGGGAAAGAAATGCGGGAGCTGAACTTAGGGGAACACACACTCGGTCCCGGCGGTTACAGAGTGGCGGAGCCTATATGGGACAAGGAGGAGGCGGACCGTGCCGAGCAAGGCCTACCGCCCCTCTTCGATAAATACGGTGACAAGCAGACCAGGAACTTTGTCAGGGCCCGGTACAAGAAGGACCCGAAAACAAAGGAGCTTACCACGGATCCGAAGACCAGGGCGCTTGAGCTTGTTCTGGTAAGGAATACACCCCCGCGTAATTAGCTCCGTATGGTTGCATTCTAATTAATGAAGCCAAATTTCTAAATGGTTCACATTCCTTCCGCAGGCGACTGAAAGCAGTAGCGCGGGGTCGACTAAGAGCAACCCTTGGGACACCACTCTAAATAGGGCGTTGAATGTAATGAAGAACAAGGATAAGCTCAGTAAGCCGATGTCAGCTGGTCGTGTGGCCGGCAAAGGCTTGTCGACAAAATGGTCGTCATACTATAACACTGGTGGGCGAAAGGAGAAAAAGACCAGCTCGGAAAGCCAGGCGCGCGAGGTTCAAGAACTCAGGGCACAGGTGGCACGGATTCCGTAGATTGTCCAAGAGCAAGTGCAACAACAACTCGGAGCGACGATCACCGCCATTATGCCTACCTTGATCCAGGGGATTAGCGCGTGGATTGCGGGCGGCCAACAGGGGCCGCCCCCGATTCCTAGCTTCACGGCCAGCAACTCGCAGAACGCGATGGCGGGGCCATTGGTATCTCCGGCGGAGGCGGCATTGGTGTCTCCGACGCCGGCATGGGAGCTTAATGCACCCGGGTGTACGTCGGCCGGCACCTCTGCAGCAAGCGGCCCCTCCGTCAACTGCACGCCCGCTGTTGGCGGTGCCTCGACATTAGCCGAGCTCGATGCCATCATCACGTTAACTAATTAAGCCTCTCTCGGCCGAGGACTTCATCTCCTTGCCTTTGACTGGGCATCCCGGACACCCTACATGTTTTCGCAGGGCACCGCCGACGTTCCGTGCACTCTCCTGCACTTCGTGAACAACGAGTTGGTCGATGTCGCCAAGGGCAAAATCGTTCAACCGGGCAACCCCTTGTTCCACGGTACCCAGATGCCACCCAACTTGTTTAGGGTTCAACTGGTTCGGGTGCTGCCAGGCTGCAACAAGTTGTTACCTCCGATTCGATCCGTCGGGGCCGACGATGATGACGTGATGACCCTCAGCGCCTGCCTGAGCTGGCCCCTGCTTTGGCCGAAGAGCCAGATTCGTTTGGGGGCGGGGGACACCACCCCAAAGACAACACCGCCAGTCGTGCCGGCGCCAAGTCGGCCCCATGGCAAGACCGCCGCAATGGTGCCGGACATCCCTATGCCACTGGATCCAAACATGCATATGGCACAGGATCAGAACGACGACGATGATGATACATTTGCCAACGTCGATCAGTACTTTGCCGATCATGGGTACGGTGGCGACTTCATGGGGCCTCCTTCTCAAGAAGCCAACCCAACAAAAGACGTGCGCGATCTAGCTGGTACCGCGGAGAAGCCAAGTTGCAACAGGCGTCGTCTGCAGTTTAGCTCTCAGGAGACGCCTCCAGCTGCCGACTTCACCGAGCCTCAGATAGGCGAGGTGCGAAATATGATCAGCCCCAACACACTCAAGAAGGCGGTCTGTGAGCAGAACTCGGTCCCATTACAGGAGAAGAAGAAGGCACGCAAAAGAAAGACTAACAAGGGTGCGGGCCAGCCGGCACCGAGTATGATCCGTGCTCAGGACGGGCCACCTTCACCTGAGGATATCTCGAGGAGGGTGCATGTGGCAGGTAGGCCGATGCTACCGAGAAATATGCTCGATGCTGCAACCGGTGCTATGCGGAGTCTGCATGACAGTGTTCTTTCTTTGGAGAAGCGGCGTCTCGGAGAGAAGGATGTGGCATACCCGGTTTTCGCGGCCAAGGTGCTAGAGGGCAAGGGCTTTGTGGATAACTCCATTGGGGGTACGATCGTCCTGCGGTTTGATGACATCCACGCTATGTTGAACCTTCATCCGCTGCACTACACCTTCGTTCGGCTATTTTCGCTGAGTATGGAGATGCGGATCATTCGCGACAAGACCCCGGACATCGTGATAGTCGACCCCTTCTACATGCGTGCCAAGATCTTGGGCAGCGCTGGGGACCGTCAAGTCGCGAGTTCTTACCTTGAAGGCGTCATTCTGGCAAACCAAGATAAGGATAACTTCCTCCTGCCTTACTTTCCCGAGTAAGTCCTCCCCTCAACCGCCCCATAACATATGAATTCTTCAATTTCGATCGTTTTTCTTTTAACATTCCGTGTTTTCTGCAGTGACACACGTTGCACGCTCATCCTCCTAAGCCCCAAATATTCCATGGCCACGTATTTCGACCCGGACCGTCAGTCGAACGTAGACTACACAAATGTCAAGAAGGTTCTTGATGATGTTCTCCCCGGCTACGTCAAATCTGGAGGCACCTTCACCAGGCCTATTCGTAAGTACGGCAAGCACATGTTCTCCCACAATACGACGTTCTGCTGCGTCAAGCAGCCGCCTGGCGGTCAGAAGGGTGCCTACAACGCCATCCATCACATGCGGGCAATCGTACGGGACCATCATCAACTTCTGCTACCGAGTAGACTCAAAGATTGGGCCGCGAGCGTGTCGGCAATCCAGGAGCGGACATCAGACAAGAATTCTTTCGCATCCAGTCGGAGTTTGCGGAAATCATCCATCAAGATGTCCTTCGTACAGCGGAGCAGTTCTACCTCAGAAATCAACCGTCCAACAGTGACATCGACACAATCCTACTAATGCAGGCTGACAACGCCCGTTCTTTCATGACTCCCACGATAGACGGCGGCTTCATCCACGCTCTGGTCCCTTGAGTCTCATGTTGTAATTAAACTTTAGTGAACTTGTAGTATGTCTCTTTGGTTTCGAGAGTCGTTCAACTTAAGATGTAATCGATGCTATTAATGTCTTGCTTTTCTCTTCCGATCGTTCTGTTGCATACTTATATATTGCTTATGTATTGTCTGTGAATTGGTACTAACGTTTCGTTTGTCTACTGCATAGCGATGCCGTGGTATGTCGTGTACAAGGGTAAGGTTCCCGGAGTCTACGACGACTGGGAGGAGTGTCGGAGACAGGTTCACCGATTCAGTGGTAACAGTTACAAAGGGTACGCCACTAGGGCCGAGGCCAAATCTAGATACGCCCGCTATCTAGCGGGAGAGGGGAGGGAGCGTTGGAGGAACCGGATGAAGACGAGTTTCATCGTGATGATGCTCATCGTGATGACCGCAGCTCTCTTCTATGTAATATAATGTTCTATCTTTGTTCGGTCTTTTCAATTCGGAGACTAATATGATGACTTGTATTCGGAGACTAAAATGATGAATTGTATTCAGAGACTAATCTTCTATTGTATTCAATGAATCTGTTGTTGATGTGTGCTGTCTATATTTTGTCCAATTATACATTTTGTAACCTGTGCAAAAAACAGAAAATTAAAAAATAAAAAAAACCTAATATTCATACTAATGGCGCATCACATCATAGTGTGCCATTAGTATGCCAAAGGATACTAATGGCGCATCATTAAAGAGTGCGCCATTACTATGCCGAAGTTACTAATGGCGCATCTTGCTGTCGTGCGCCATTAGTATGCCAAAGCACCTGGGTATACATGGCCCCCTGGGAGGCATACTAATGGCGCACTGTTGTATATACTAATGGCGCATCTGGGGTGCGCCATTAGTATACCAGATACTAATGGCGCACCTGTGGTGCGCCATTAGTAAAATATACTAATGGCGTGCTACTAATGGCGCACCACTAATGTGCCATTAATGGCCAAATTAGGTGCGCCATTAGTAGGCCTTTTCCTAGTAGTGAATGTAAGAGCTAATCTAGCAATGAGAGATGAAAGGACAAAGGTGCTAACCTTTGTGATCATTTGAATGGATGGGGGCCTGCAAATCTTGACAAATTTGGGGCAAATTTTGTGATGAACTCAAGATGAAGAAGGAAAGAACAGAGGAGAGGGAGAGGGGAAAGGGGGAAGAACATAGTGCTGGTGGACGAAGGGTTTATATAGGACGACCTTTAGTACCGGTTCGTGCCACGAACCGGTACTAAAGGTGTTGGTGGGGCCCCACTCTGACAACATCCTGCCACCACTTTCATTAGTAACGGTTTGTGGCACGAACCGGTGCTAAAGGTTTTCCATGAACTGGTACTAAAGAGCTCCTCTCGCCTAGCCGTTGGAACCGGCACTAATGGACACATTAGTGCCGGTTCTGTTACAAACCGGGACTAATGTGTCTCACATTTGACCCTTTTTCTACTAGTGTTATAATAAGAGTGCGGACGCTCCTCCATCCGGTTCCTAGTACTAGTATAGTACGTACCTTTATGGACTATAGTAGTAGTACTACTCCTAGTAAACTTTGCGCTTGGTTGTTCGGGAAGTCGAACAATAATAGCACTAGTAGTATAGTGTATGCTTCTGGCAATCTGACACCAAATTAACTGTTGCACATCCACCGCCTGAGCGAGGGAGAGCTTGCATTAGTCAAAAGTTTCTCCTTGTCCTGCGCGCAAGCTTCTCCCGTCCTGCAACCTTCTCCTCATTCGGCAAGTTGACGGGACATAGCAAAGTAATGCTAGTCCATGCTGCCTCCTCTCCGGTTAATATGGTTTAATTTCAAACGAGATAAATACACTGTCTGTCGCTGTATATTTGTAAAAATACGGTCAGTGGACTTCATAATACGCTCATTTCGCTCAATATATATATATTCCGGTGTTCATACGGTCACTAGCTCACCCTGACTGAGTATGTGTGTGCATGCACGTGTAGGTTGAGCACTTGAGCGTGACCGTGTGTGTTCCGTCGTGTGCTCGGACATGAATGCATTAGGGTGCCGCGCGCGTTTTTACGCCCATGTGTACGTGTGACTGTTGCATACACATAGGGGGAGTACATGTAGGGGCCACTAAGGAGCAGTCAAATCACACATTAAGTTAGTCGGAAGAAGCAACCATCATTTCACTCTTGAATGACACGTACGCAATATAAAATGGTTGATACGGAGAGAAAAAAAACCACTATATATACACTAGCAAGAGCCTAAGCTACAAGCCTGCTTGCTTAGGTTGCTCTCTTCACAAGCATAGAACGATGGTCCTGATCCCGCAACTGGGGGAAGGGAACAATGTTCTGTGTAGACGTGGTCGACATTGACGAGGGAGAAAACCCACAGTTGGTGCGTCCCAATCGGGGGTCACCGCGGTATGGCCCGATGCCGCGTCCCAACCGCCCTTCTAGCTACAGCCCGACGTCCCAGGTAGTCCATCTTCCTTTTGGAGCCGGCTTGCTCCACTGCCGTAGCTCCATCTCCATGTTGATCTTTCTCTACTTCTACCGGCTTCTACTTGTGATGAGTTTATGTCTCATGAACTAGTGCCAGTACTATTATTCTAATCACACTTCTTCAATATCTTTGCCATTAGGGATGCTCAGGTCGATTTTAGTGGAACTGCACAAAAGCATCGTATGATCCGAGGGTGCCAGCCGTCTTTCCTTCGACAGGTTCTACCTGGCCAGGAAATTAAATCATGTTTAGGGTTTAGGGTTTAAGTCGTAGTGACCCCATTAGTAGTTTTTCTATCGTAAACGCTCTCACAACTTTTTTCTTTAGTTGTGAAGTAAATATTGGCTATGATCTGTGAATCATTGAGATGCATCAGCTTGCGTGTTAGTTTTCCTTTGTATTTGATGGAATGTTCTAACGGGGCAACCTTGGAATAGGAATGAAAATGGAGTGGAAAAATTTCTGTTTTTCTGGAGAAAAAATGCAAACAGAGAGAAACCAACGTTTCGTTTCGTTGGATCGCGCCATTGAGCAAAACCAACATTTAAATCACGTCTGTCGTGTTCGTGTCTCACCATCCTCCATGGCTCGACCCCACACGGTCGCTCGGCATGCCACTCACCACAAACCGAGTAGTATACCATAACTTTCCTGCCTGCTTGTTGATGGATCGCGCCATGGAGTACTAGCACTACTGGAAGAGATTGACGAGTAGGGGGAGGACAGCTAGCTGTAGCACGGACACCCAAGAACTTTTTACATGCATGTTGTAGCCGGCTATTGCGAGCTTTGAACGCGTAGCAGCCGCGTGCACCCGGAAGCGACGCGGGCGACGCTCTCTCGGCCGGCGCGCCGCTTCAATGCCGGCGCCAATGAGAGGTCGCGTCCGCTCTAGCAGGGCATGAATGCGGCACTGACCGTTTCGGGCGGGAAGCACGTGCGGGTGATGAAGAGAGTTCGGGTTGGTCAGGACCGGCCCTGGCAGCGGTCCGGACGTGCGCAAACAAGAGATGATGTACGTTAATATTGCTGTGTGTATAATTAACAACGTAAATAATGTGCTAGTTGGACAAATATGATTGGAGATGGAGATGGAAATGGAATTTTACGTAAACACGGATATGCATGGCTATGTCTATGTGTGTGTGCGCGACGACTCTCGCGACCTTGAAGCGGGGGCGTGTTTTCGATCGAGTTTTCTTTCTTGGTACATTAGAAAATCAGTTTCTCTAATTCACATCTAGATGTTTTTTAAGGATATCACATCTAAGCTCCCACAAGTATATAATGTAGCAACAAGAAACAAAAAAAACTAGGAAAAGACCACAAACAGAGTGGACATCAACTTATATGTGACATAACTATGTCACATCTAGATGTGTCCTAGACAGACCCTTAAAAAATTGTCCGCCAGTTTTCGTTTCTTTTTTCCGGGAACGCGCGTATTCTCTTTAAAACTACTGCTATGGAGAGATTTTTTTACTCCATTATAGCCTCTTGTTTGATAGAGTTTCTCGCGTCTCGCTCTCTCACCCTCTCCATATCAAAACAAGATGACAGTGTCCACTCTATCTGTCTCCTCACCGGTGGTCACAGATCCGGCCGAATCCCGTCCGCTGCGGGAGGTGAGGAGGTGCAGCTTTGACGTTGTCGCCGTCGGCGACGGAGGAAGCCGGTGCGCACCGTCCTCTCGAAGCCGGCGCTGGCGCGGACGAAGATCCTCCGCGCCCTTGTTCGCTGCCGTCGTGTGGGCAGATCCCGCCCGCCCGCCTGAACGACATCTCGCCCACCTGAGGTATAACTTCTTGTACTTGTCTAGCTCCCCAGGTTGCTGCGTGTGGGTTTTCTTCTATGCGACTACTCCCCATCTCCCCATGCATAGTAGCTAGGGTTTGTCGGCTGGTCCAACATCACCTACTAGTACTACTACTACTATTATAGAGGAAATGCCACTCAAAAAGTTGTCCTGATTTATGCCTTGGTGGAGGTATACATGTTGTTTCGACAAAAAGTACATGGTGATTGTGCGGTCATTGTCCATATGGTGGTAGTACTATCACTGGTAAAATGAAGAAATGCTTTTTTCTCGGGTATCCTGGTTTAGTTCCCATCAAGATAATTATGATGCTTCTGTTTGTTGGTGTACTTTTCATTAATTCTTATTGACAATTGAGATGTCGTTGCTAACCCTTTTTTATATTTTTGGAAATAGCGATGCGTGTCTCCATACCCGGGCATGTCTTCCTCAATTTTAGTGGAACTGCACAAAATTGGATGGCCACTGTTGTTCCACCTCACTATCCTCTGCCACGTGGTTCTTCCTTCCTCGAGCTTGATTACTGAGAAGAAACAGACCACAGTGAGGATTTGTCGAACTTCTTAGGTGCCTCACCCTAACTTGATGCCAAATGGATGATGCATCACCATGATGACCTGTCGATGCTCATGGTTGCGTCGGCTGGTGAAGCTGATCGATTTTCGACGAAAAACAAGTTGTCTTCCATCAGTAGCTAGTCAAACTTTGTAATACTCCCAAACCTTTCCGATAATTGAAATTAAATTTCTTTATTTGTACACACTCTCACACGTTTCCGATAATTTGGCGCATGTGTGGTTGTTCATAGTGTACCACACATGAATGACAGGAAGTGCGACCAGGACGCGTGGGCGTGGATCGTTAGTTCATTGGAAGTAGTACTAGTTTTCTTCACTGTACATTAAATAAAGAGTTTTGTTTCGTACTTACATAATTTAAAACGATTGTTATGGAGAGAATAAGAAAACCACTCCACTATATATTAGTCGTATACACGAGAGTACTATATGGACGCAGCTTCATTGACTTAGTGCACCTGCCTTTGGATTTATGAAAGGTGGGCCCAAAATGTGGCTGGCTCACCTGCATACAGCTAAAAGCAGGTGCAGTGAAGGCACCAGAGCCCAGTCCGTACTACAGTAGTATATATATAAGCGGGAGCCTCAGCACTTGTTCGCTAGGGTTTGCACTCTCCACACACTGGCCGCACTACATATATGTTACACGCTGGAGGCTCAGCGTTCATTTGCTAGGGTTTGCTATATTCACAGTCTCTCACCCTCTCTTCACCAGATCTAAACAAGACTGCGTTGGCCTCTTATCTCTCTCTCCCCCCTCACAGCTGGTGAAGGAGGCGTTTGTATCCCGTCGCACCGGGAAGGGGAGGAGGTGCATCGTTCACTCTATCGCCTTCGGCGAGGGAGGCAAACCACTGCCGGCTGCGCTGTTCTCTTTCACCCAGTGCCTGTGCGGGAGGGCCCCCGACCCCTTCTTCCTCGCTGCCGTACGTAGTGTGGGCAGATCCGGCCTCCCGCCGCACGCCTTGCCACATCCCGACGACCCTAAGGTATAAGTTTCTTTGAAACCGTCGTTGCTCTAGCTGCATGTGGATCTTTTTCGATCTGTAGTCGAATCTAGGTATTGGTTCAAAGAGGAAAGAAGGGTGCAGTGGGCTGGAGCAAGAATCTAGGACGTGGTTCAATGAGGAAAGCAGGGGCAAAAAGTAGTATAGACTGGCTATCCAGCCGCTTTGTAGGTCGAAAAGGGAAAATGGGGTAACCCAGTACACACATCTGTATGGAACCGATCTCTTTCTTGAAAAGGGAAACAAACTGGGGGTCGGGTAGTTTGTGCATGACTAGATTTGCTGCCCTCACATAGGAAGAAGGTTCAAAGAGAACAAATATGGGACCAGCGCATATATGCTGCTTGGCTACATACTCTGCATCACCCATTTATACGTGTGGACGCACATGGTGCTGGCATGTCGCATGCAGCTATTTTGCTGTTGTTAATCTAAGAATGCCGCTGGAAAATTGAAGCAATGCCACTATTAAAAGTAAATTACATTTTTTAACGGATGTTGTTTCAAGAGAATGTCTCTGTTAATATGAATCAATGCAACCGTTTTAGAAATGCTACCGTCCTACTTTGTTTTCCATCCAAGATAAGTTAGATGCTTCTTTCTGTCACCGTTTGTTTCATCCTCCTTTATCGGCAAGTAATTGTTTCCTTTTTTGCCTCTGTTAAAACAGGGGTATCGATTCAACTTGTTGCTACTACGACATTTTGCTTCACTACTCGAAACACTTATGTTTTAAGAGTGTTTTGTGCAGTTTAACTTGAATGTCGCAGCGGTGACTTTGCTTAATTTTTGTGGAACTGCACAAAAGGAGATCGATATTTGTTTCCAGGCTTCATGGCGAGTTGTTTCAAATCTTGGTCTCAACCACATGATGTGCAGTGTGCTTTGAGATGTTGTGCTTGTTTTGGTACTGTTTTTTCCCAACAAGTAGTGAACAAAAATGGGACCAACCCAGACATGATGCTTGTTGCTTTCTTACAACAAATTCAGCATCACCCCCTTTATAAGCCAGTAGTTGATGCCACTCTCAGAATTAACTACTGATCTGTTTTAAGAGAATTTCTCTGTTAATATGAATCAATGCAACCATTTTAGAAATGCTACTGTCCTATACTTTGTTTTCCATCAACATAAGGTAGATGCTTCTTTTTGTGGCCGCATGTTTCATCCTCCTTTATTGGCCAGTAATTTTTTCTTTTTTGCCTCTTAAAACAGGGATATCTATTCAACTTGTTGCTATAGAAAACTTAAATGTCACACCGGCAACTTTACTTGATTTCAGTGCAACTGCACAAAACTTGATTGGATTTCCTATTCGTGTTGGTAGATTCATATTTTATCTTGGTCGTCTCATGAAAGGTCAGTACAGGCCTTCATCCACATGATTGTGCAATGTGCTTTGAGATGTTGTGCTACTTGTATTGGTACTGTTTTAAATAAATGATGAATTGAAGCTATTGTATTGCTGTCTTTTCCCATTAAGTAGTGAACAAAAATGGGACCAACCTAGACATGATGCTTGTTGATGTCTACTACACAACCTTCTTCTTGTAGACGTTGTTGGGCCTGCAAGTGCACAGGTTTGTAGGACAGTAGCATATTTCCCTCAAGTGGATGACCTAAGGTTTATCAATCTGTGGGAGGCGTAGGATAAAGATGGTCTCTCTCAAGCAACCCTGCAACCAAATAACAAAGAGTCTCTTGTGTCCCCAACACACCCAATACAATGGTAAAGTGTATAGGTGCACTAGTTCGGCGAAGAGATGGTGATACAAGTGCAATATGGATGGTAGATATAGGTTTTTGTAAACTGAAAATATAAAAAAAGCAATGTAGCAAGCGGTAAAAGTGAGCATAAACGGTATTGCAATGATAGGAAACAAGGCCTAGGGTTCATACTTTCACTAGTGCAAGTTCTCTCAACAATAGTAACATAATTGGATCATATAACTATCCCTCAACATGCAACAAAGAGTCACTACAAAGACACTAATAGCGGAGAACAAACGAAGAGATTATGGTAGGGTGCGAAACCACCTCAAAGTTATTCTTTCCAATCAATCCGTTGGGCTATTCCTATAAGTGTCACAAACAGCCCTATAGTTCGTACTAGAATAACACCTTAAGACACACATCACCTAGATACTCCAATGTCACCTCAAGTATCTGTGGTTATGATTATACAATATGCCTCACACAATCTCAGATTCATCTATTCAATCCAACACAAAGTACTTCAAAGAGTGCCCAAAGTTTCTACCGGAGAATCACGACGAAAACGTGTGCCAACCCCTATGCATAGGTTCATGGGCGGAACCCGCAAGTTGATCACCAAAACATACATCAAGTGGCACGTGATATCCCATTGTCACCACAGATACGCACGACAAGACATACATCAAGTGTTCTCAAAACTTTAGACACTCAATCTGATAAGATTACTTCAAGGGGAAAACTCAATCCATTACAAGAGAGAAGAGGGGGAGAAGAAACATAAGATCCAACTATAATAGCAAAGCTCGCGATACATCAAGATCGTGCCAAATCAAGAACATGAGAGAGAGAGAGAGAGATCAAACACATAGCTAGTGGTACATACCCTCAGCCCCGAGGGTGAACTACTCCCTCCTCGTCATGGAGAGTGTCGGGATGATGAAGATGGCCACCGATGAGGGTTCCCCCCTCCGGCAGGGTGCCGGAACAGGGTCCCGAGAGGATTTTGGTGGCTACAAAGGCTTGCGGCGGCGGAACTCCCGATCTAATCTCTGTTCTGGAAGTTTTAGGGTACATGGATATATATGGGAGCTGGAAGTACGCCGGGGAGCCACGGGGGCCCCACGAGGCAGGGGCGCACCACCACCCTCGTGGGCAGCTCCTGTATCTTCTGACGTGCACTCCAAGTTCCCTGGGTCTTATCCGGTGAGAAAATCACGTTCCAAAAAGGATTTTTCTATTTGGACTCCGTTTGATATTCCTTTTCCTCGAAACACTGAAATAGGCATAGAACAACAAATCTGGGCTGGGCCTCCGGTTAATAAGTTAGTCCCAAAAATAATATAAAAGTGGATAATAAAGCCCAATATTGCCTAAAACAGTAGATAATATAGCATGGAGCAATCAAAAATTATAGATATGTTGGAGACATATCACTTGTTGCTTTGTTACAACAAATTCAGCACCACCCCCTTTATAAGCAAGTAATTGATGCCACTCTCAGAATTAACTACTGAATCTTATTTCAAAACTGCAACACTTGTTAGGGATTGGCGGGATTACCATTTTTGTGGCCACATGTTTCATCCTCCTTTATTAGCCAGTAATTGATTCCTTTTTTTGCCTCTGTTTAAACAGGGATATCTATTCAACTTGTTGCTATTGCGACATTTTGCTTCGCTACGCAAAAGACTTTGCTTGATTTCAGTGCAACTGCACAAAACGAGATTGGCTTTCCTATTCGTGTTGGCAGATTCGTATTTTATCGTTGTTGGTCTCATGAAAGGTCAGTACAGGCCTTCATGCACATGATTGTGCAGTGTGCTTTGAGATGTTGTGCTACTTGTATTGGTACTGTTCTAAATAAATGTTGAATTGAAGCTATTGTATTGCTGTCTTTTCCCATTAAGTAGTGAACAAAAATGGGACCAACCCAGACATGATGCTTGTTGCTTTGTTACAACAAATTCAGCATCACCCCCTTTATAAGTCAGTAATTGATGCCACTCTCAGAATGAACTACTGAATCTTATTTCAAAACTGCAACACTTGTTAGGGATTGGCGGGATTACCATTTTTGTGGCCGCATGTTTCATCCTCCTTTATTAGCCAGTAATTGATTCCTTTTTTGCCTCTGTTTATATAGGGATATCTATTCAACTTGTTGCTATTGCGACATTTTGCTTCGCTACGCGTAACACTTTGCTTGATTTCAGTGCAACTGCGCAAAACAAGATTGGATTTCTTATTTGTGTTGGCATATTCATATTTTATCTTGTTCGTCTCATGAAAGGTCAGTACAGGCCTTCATCCACATGATTGTGCAGTGTGCTTTGAGATGTTGTGCTACTTGTATTGGTACTGTTTGAAATAAATGTTGAATTGAAGCTATTGTATTGCTGTCTTTTCCCATTAAGTAGTGAACAAAAATGGGACCAACCCAGAGATGATGCTTGTTGCTTTGTTACAACAAACTCTGCATCACCCCCTTTATAAGTAGATGGAAGCACATACTGTTGTTGCGCCCACTCTACCCTGGAACTGTTTATGCTTTTCGTTAATCTAATGTCGCTGGTAAAATTAAGCAATGCCACTCTCAGAATTAATTAACTACTGAATCTTAGTTCAAAACTGCAGCACTTGTTAGGGATTGGCGGGATTACCATTTTTGTGGCCGCATGTTTCATCCTCCTTTATTGGCCAGTAATTGATTCCTTTTTGCCTCTGTTAAAACAAGGATATCTATTCAACTTGTTGCTATTGCGACATTTTGCTTCGCTTAATTTTGGTGGAACTGCACAAAATGAGACCGGATTTCCATATATGTGTTGAGATCTCTTTTAGATCCATCTCAGGCGTAGTTTCAAATCTTGGTCTTGAAAGGTCAGTACCTACTTTCCTCAGAATTAACTACTGAACCTTAGTTCAAAACTGCAACACTTGTTAGGGATCGGCGGGAGTACCATTTCTGTTAGGGATCGGCCGGAGTACATGTTTAAGAAATGTATTGTTCAGATAATGTCTCTATTATTATATATCAGTTACAGTGTTTTACAAATGGTACTGTCCTGCTTTGTAGTTCTTTCTACATGTTTAACCAAGGTATTATTAAGATAATGTCTCTGTTAAAATGAATCAGTCACATTGTTTTAGGAATGATACTTTTCTTCTTTTTCGTTCTTTATACATCTTGAAACAAGGCATTGTTAAGATAATGTCTCGGTTAATATGAATGAATCACACTGATGGAGAATTGCTACTCTCCTGCTTTGTTTCCCATTAAGATAAGGTAGATCAGTAGATGTTTTTCTTCTGGGAGTACAAGTCATCAACCGTTATTTCTCAGTAATTGTTTCCCTTATACCTTTTGTTGCTTACAGGGATATAAAAAATTAAAGCTCGGTTTTATTCCGACTTCGATTTTAGTTCAACTGCACAAAAGGAGCCAATGTGTCCAAGGCAAACTGCTGCATTACTGGTGAGGGAGTCCTTGATAAGGGGGTATCCGGACAGCCGGACTATAACCTTTGGCCGGACTATTGGACTATTAAGATACAAGACTGAAGACTTCATCCCATATCCGGATGGGACTCTCCTTGGCATGGAAGGCAAGCTTGGCAATACGGATATGTAGATCTCCTTCCTTGTAACCGACTCTATGTAACCCTAGCCCCCTCCGGTGTCTATATAAACCGGAGGGTTTAGTCCGTAGGACACAATAACAACAATCATACCATAGGCTAGCTTGTAGTGTTTAGCCTCTCTGATCTCGTGGTAGATCTACTCTTGTACTACCCATATCATCAATATTAATCAAGCAGGAGTAGGGTTTTACCTCCATCGAGAGGGCCCGAACCTGGGTAAAAATATCGTGTCCCTTGTCTCTGCGGCTGAAGAGCATGAACTCAAACGCCCCTCCAAGAGTTACCCGAAGCGCAGGCCGCTACCCCGATAAGAGGAGGAGGCACCTACATCACCAGCGCATGACATGGTAGACCGGCCACCTCGCAGCCGCGACAGAGAGGCCTCTCGGCCCTCCACCCAAGCCAAGCCCCGACGCCGCTCAACTAAGGCACGGGAAAATGCGCCCGACCTACGAGACATACTAGAGGATAAGGCAAGACAAACAAGATCGATCTACGAATCGCGCAGGCGCCCTACGACATGTGACAATGATCTTCACGCCGGATACAACAAATCCGGCCGGGCCGAACACAACATACATAGCTCTTCCGAGCTGCGTTGTGATATAGCCCTGTACAGAGGCGCCGCACACCCGCTATGCTTCACGAATGAAGTAATGGATCATAAAATCCCAGAGGGTTTCAAACCCGTAAACATCGAATCATACGATGGCACAACAGATCCGGCGGTATGGATCGAGGATTATCTCCTTCACATCCACATGGCACGTGGCGATGATCTACACGCCATCAAATACCTCCCGCTCAAACTTAAAGGACCGCCCCGAAATTGGCTTAACAGCTTGCCAGCAGACTCAATCGGTTCTTGGGAGGACCTGGAAGCCGCATTCCTCGACAACTTCCAGGGCACTTACATGCGGCCGCCGGATGCCGACGACTTAAGCCACATAATTCAGCAGCCAGAGGAATCGTCCAGACAATTCTGGACACGGTTCTTAACAAGAAAAACCAGATAGTCGACTGTCCGGATGCAGAGGCCCTAGCACCCTTCAAGCACAACATCCGCGACGAGTGGCTTGCCCGGCACCTGGGACAGGAAAAGCCGAAATCCATGGCAGCCCTCACGACACTCATGACCCGCTTTAGCGCGGGAGAAGACAGCTGGCTAGCTCGCAGTAACAACTTATCAAAGAACCCTGGTAATTCGGATACCAAGGACAAAAGTGGCAGGACACGTCGGAATAAGAAAAAACGCCGCGTTAACAGCGACAGCAATGAAGACACGGCAGTCAATGCCGGATTCAAAGGCTATAAATCCAGTCAGCGGAAAAAGCCATTCAAAAAGAATACTCAAGGCCGGTCCAGTTTGGACCGAATACTCGATCGCTTGTGCCAGATACATGGCACCCCCAAAAGGCCAGCCAATCAAACTAACAGGGATTGTTGGGTGTTCAATCAGGCAGGCAAGTTAAGGGCCGAAAACAGAGACAAGGGGCTGCACAGCGACGACGAGGAGCCCAAGCCGCCGAACCACAATGGACAGAAGGGCTTTCCCCCACAAGTGCGGACGGTGAACATGATATACGCAACCCACATTCCCACGTGGGAGCGGAAGCGTGCGCTACGGGAGGTATATGCGATGGAGCCAGTCGCCCCAAAGTTCAACCCATGGTCCTCCTGCCCGATCACTTTTGATCGAAGGGACCATCCCACTAGCATCCGTCATGGCGGCTTCGCCACATTGGTTCTCGACCCAATCATCGATGGATTTCATCTCACAAGAGTCCTCATGGACGGCGGCAGTAGCCTGAACCTGCTTTATCAGGATACAGTGCGGAAGATGGGCATAGATCCCTCAAGGATTAAGCCCACAAGAACGACCTTTAAAGGCGTTATACTAGGTGTAGAAGCCAACTGTACAGGCTCAGTAACACTTGACGTGGTCTTCGGATCCCCGGACAATTTCCGAAGCGAAGAGTTAATCTTCGACATAGTCCCGTTTCGCAGTGGCTATCACACCCTGCTCGGACGAACCACATTCGCAAAGTTCAATGCGGTGCCGCACTACGCATATCTCAAGCTCAAGATGCTAGGACCTCGAGGAGTAATTACGGTTAACGGAAACACCGAGCGCTCCCTCCGTACGGAGGAGGAGGTACAAAGTAGCCTTCTCAGGCAATTCTCCAGTCCGGCCATTAAAAAACCAGACACTGCCAAGCGCGCCCGGAGTAACCCACAGTAGGACCACCTGGCACACTCTGAGCAAGCGTAGCAATGCGGCCCCAACCCCAGCTTTCGCGACATAGCGAAACCAGTACCTCGCGTACATAACTACGCCCTTGAAATACATTGGGCATAGGGGAAGTGGCACAATAACGGCACGCCCAAAATACGGCTTAAAACGTACTAGGGGCTGCCAGATTCTTTTTTTAATTTTTTCTTACTTTCAGGACTCCATACTTCGGACGACCTGTTCGGCAATTCGACTGCCACACAAATGATGCAAGATCCAGGGAGGCAGACAAGCCATGCCGCATTATGGAACCCCCAGGTGGTCTCTATTACGAGCAATATACCTGTTTTGAATACAATTCTGCGGACTGCCGCTGGCTAGGACATGTTAAATAGTCCAATATCTTTACCTTATAAATACCACTTGTATCGTTCTGCTCTGACAGCAGCCTTTATATAAACAATGCATAGCTTTTGTCTATTTTCTGCATTACTCTCTTTTATATATGTTCATTAATGACATGTTGCACCCATACACTGTGGTACGGCAAGTATGCCAGGGGCTTCAGTACCCTTTAATATGGTGTGAGAAGTCCGTACACTTTCACAAGTGCGGCACCCCGAACTTATAGCACTATATGCATCAGCTCCGAATCATGATTTGGGTCAATAGTTGGGTTTGCCCGGCTCCTATGTTTTGGTGCCTTACGTTCCGCTATATCGGCTAAGGTAGCACTAGGAGAACCACTGCGCTTGTGGCCCGGTTGAGCTGGGTTAAGCACCTCAGTGGAGAAAGCTAAAACTGACTGTCATGATGAGGCGAGAGACCGGTTGCTGTTCGAGAGGTTTTTCGAGTCCCTAAAGACTTATGCCGCTTCGAGCGAGGAGCCGGATTTGTCCGGCCAAGGCGTGGATACCGCCCCGAACTCGGTCTTCCGAACTAGGGGCTTCGCCAAAATTTAAAATTATAAAGTTCTATGGCTAAGTGAGAGTGTTCAAGCATTATAGTCCGATTGCCTGGTTCGTTGTGCTGAGCGCCTCCCTCGAAGGACCCAACTATGGGAAAACGAGCGCTTAGGTTTATCCCAAACACCCCAGCACTAGTGGCATGGGGGCAGAAGCCGACGACTGGCCATCTCTCAATTTTTTGATAAATGGCCGCACAGAAAATAATATTTTAAATTCAATAAGCATTGCTTAAGCGCCCATGAACAAGTTTTCAGCGCACAGGATAAAAACGAGCGAGTTTATTCAAAAATTATATCCTTGGTACATTCATCCGCCACAAGGCGGGCACCCGTAAGAACATCCTTGTAATAGTTCTTGGGCTTGCGATGCTCCTTCCCCGGCGGCGGCCCGTCCTTCACAAGCTTCTCACCGTCCAGCTTACCCCAGTGCACCTTTGCACGGGCAAGGGCCCGACGGGCACCTTCAATGCAGACGGAGCGCTTGATGACCTCGAGCCTTGGACAGGCCTCCACCAGCCGCCGCACCAGCCCGAAGTAGCTCCCAGGCAGGGCCTCTCCGGGCCACAGCCGAACTATGAAGCCCTTCATGGCCTATTCAGCCGCCTTGTGGAGCTCGACCAGCTGTTTCAGCTGGTCACTCAAGGGCACAGGGTGTCCGGCCTCAGCATACTGAGACCAGAACACCTTCTCCTCCGCGCTGCCCTCTTCAGCTCGGTAGAATGCGGCGGCGTCGGATACGCTGCAGGGAAGATCTGCGAATGCCCCTGGAGAGCTCTGGATTCGGGTAAGTAACAAGTAGTTTACTTTTATACATCTGCTTTGCATACAGAATGCCTTACCCGTTGCTATCTTCTTCATATCCTCCAACTCTTGAAGGGCCTTTTGGGCTTCGGCCTTGGCAAACTTGGCAGTCTCAAGGGCCGCCGCGAGCTCGGATGCTTGGGTCTTTGACTCAAGCTCCAAACTCTCATGTTTTTTCATGAGAGCCTGAAGCTCTTGCTGCACCTCGCCGACCTGAGCCCCAAGTTTCTCTCTCTCGGTGCGCTCCGCGGCCGTTTTCTTTTCGGCCTCGGACATCGCCTGCTTGAGGGTCGCCACCTCAGTCGTGGCCCCTATAATAAGCAGTGCAATCCTGTTATTTTTCGCAATCACGCCTCTCTATAGGCATTTTTCTATAAGGTATCTCTTACCTTCTTTCTCCTCGAGCTGCCGTTTGGCAAGACCGAGCTCTTGCTCGGTCCGCTCGAGGCCTTGCTTCAGGGCACCCACCTCCGCAGTCAGTGCGGCGGTGGCCAGCAGCGAAGCCTGCATACGTATATTGACTCCTTTTTAGTTAGACTCCTGCGATATTTAATAGATCCTCTATTCGGATTTTCTTTTCGAACGCCAAACAGAGAATCAGGGGCTACTGTCTATGCGGTAATATTTTTATATATTTTTACTTACCTCGAAGCCTGTTAGAAGGCTAGCTCAAGCTTTTGTCAGTCCGCTCCCGGCGGACTGAACCTTCTGGATCACCGTACTCATAATAGTACAATGCTCCTCGTCGATGGAGGCGCCGTCAAGCACCTCCTGCAGATTGTCCGGCACCTCCGGTTGGACGGAGGCCACCGGCTCAGAAGGCTTTCTCCTCTTGGAAGGAGTTCTCCTACCGCGGTCCGGAACTATTGATGATTCCGGCGCGGTGTCTGGCACAAAGCCGGACTTGGAGCCCTGGGGGGTCTTGTCCCCTTTACTCCTGGGGTCCGGGAGGTCGCCTTGCGGCTCCTCCAGGACCACCTCCTCCTGCCCCGGAGCTCGTTGCGACGCCACTTCGGCGTCGTCCGCAGTGCGGGGGGAGACAGCGGGTAGAACTGAGTTCACGTCCGATGAATCCAGGGAGCCGCTCGACGACTCGTTGAGTTCGGCCTGGGCGGGCTGCATAATTATGTTCGACATTAGGGAAAGTTGTGCAACAAAGGAACATTATGAGTTATTCTGATATCCGAACTTACGATTTCTCTGGACGCTTGGCCCTGTTTAGCCACTCCTCTTTGCCCTCTTCGGCGTTGGGGGCGTAGTCCGGCGGAGGGGTCTTTCTTTTCCTAGACCCCTCGGCCTCCCCCGTTGGGGCGGCCTTCCTCTTGTCACTTCCCTTCACTGGGGGGGGGGAGTTTTCTTCTTCCTCCTCCTCGTTTTCGCGGGAGGAGGGCGTCTCGGACTCGTCAGATGACGAGTCCGACACCACCATGTTGCGGGCACTCTTTCGAGTCCCCGTGGTCTCCTTCTTCTTGGCCTTCTTCTCCGGCACCACATAAGGCGCCGGAACCAGCAGCTTCGCTAGTAGAGCTGGGGCTGGGTCTTCGGGCAGCGGAGCCGGATAGTAAATCAGTCCGGATATCGCCTGCCAAGCCTGTCAAAGGTAAGGGAGTTTAGATCCCACATAGAGTCAAACTATGAAAAAACTTAACATCCTGTAAAAGGTGAAAATAGCTTACCTCGCTAGCGTGACGCTGCGAGCTGTATCCGCGGTCCTCGAAAGCGGATGCGGGAGCCTCGGCACCTTTGATTAGCGCCTTCCAGACGTCTTCATACGTCGTGCCAAAGAGCTTGTGAAGGGTTCGGTGCTGTGCCGGGTCGAACTCCCACAAAGTAAAGTCCCGTTGTTGACACGGCAGGATTCGGCGAACGGGCATGACCTGGACTACATTTACGAGCCTGATTGGCTTGTTTACCAGGGACTGGATGCATGTCTTCTGTCCGGTCACCTCTTCCTCGTTACCCCACGATAGGCCCGTCTCTTTCCAGGACATGAGCCGCCTGGGGGGTCCGGATCGGAACTCGGGGGCTGCGATCCATTTCGGATCGCGTGCCTCGGTGATGTAAAACCACTCGGCTTGCCACCCCTTAAGGGTCTCTATGAAGGAGCCCTCGAACCACAGGACGTTGGCAATCTTGCCCGCCATGGTGCCTCCGCACTCCGCCTGGATGCCGTGCACCACCTTGGGCTTGATGTTGAAGGTCTTGAGCCAGAGGCCGAAATGGGGGCGGACGCGGAGGAAAGCCTCGCACACGACGATAAACGCCGAGATGTTGAGGATGAAATTCGGGGCCAGATCGTGGAAATCCAGGCCGTAGTAGAACATGAGCCCCCGGATGAATGGGTGAAGTGGAAAACCCAGTCCGCGGAGGAAGTGGGGAAGGAATACTACACTAGTAGAAAAAGGGTCAAACGTGAAGCACATTAGTGCCGGTTTGTATTTGAGCCGGTACTAATGGTACCATTAGTGCCGGTTCGAACGGATTTGCATTAATGCCGGTTCGTGTTGAACCTTTAGTACCGGTTCGTGGCACGAACCGGCACTAAAGGGGTGGTGGCAGGCTGGCGTCAGGCCGGGGCCCCACGATCACCTTTAGTACCGGTTCGTGGCACGAACCGGTAC
>NC_041384.1:6795467-6804984 GCF_002162155.2 Triticum dicoccoides | reverse complement strand
AAATTTGCAAATGTGAATTTTGACTTTATTTGCAAAATCTCTCTGAAATTTGTAAAAATGGGCTTAACTTTTGCATGCTAACTCGGATGAAAAAGTTTTTTATATGAAAAATCATCTACCCCGTTAAACATTTGCAAAATCCTCAAAAACCTAATAGAAAAAAGTTACGGGGCTTTTAAGATCTAGAGTGGAAAAAATTGAAAAATATTCAAACAGTGGGCAAACTGTGGTCAAACAATGGTCAAACTAATTATTCTAGAATATTCGTGTTACTAAATAATTATTTTATTTATTTCAATTTCAGTCAAATCTGGTCAAACTGTGGTCAAACTATGGTCAAACAATGGTCAAACTAATTATACAAGAAATATTAGTGTTACTAAATAATTATTGTTTTTAAAACAATAGTTTCAAACTCAAACAGTGAAATGTGTCACTTCATGCTCAAGCAAAATTCCTGAAGGTTAACAGGATTGACATCTTACTATTGTCAGGAAAACAACAAGTGCAGGCTCGGAAACGAAGCAGAATAGAACCTGAAAGTTAAGCGTACTCGGGCTGGAGTAGTGAGAGGGATGGGTGACCGGTCGGGAAGTTAGATGATTTGGAATGAGTGATCCACACTTGAGCAGTTAAGAGAGGTGATTAGAGACTAAATCATCAAATAATTCAGAAAAGCTAAAAATAAAAAAACAAATTTTTTTTCCAAAATTTTCAAAAAAAATTCAAAAAAAAAACCTTTAGTACCAGTTGGTAACACCAACCGGTACTAAAGGTCCCCCGTACCAGGGCGCGAGCTCACGCCACGTGGTGGCACTTTAGCGCCGGTTCGTGCCGAACCGGTATTAAGGGGGGGGCCTTTAGTGCCGAAACCTTAGTGCCGGTTCCATAACCGGCACTAAAGGCCCTTACAAACCGGTACTAATGGTCCGTTTTCTACTAGTGCTACCCTCTCATGGGGCCTTGCGGTGGGGAGGAGCTGCCCCTTCTCGGGAAGCCGGTGCGCGATGTCTTTGGACAAGTATCCGGCCTTCCTAAGCTTTTTGACGTCGCCCTCCGTGACGGAGGAGACCTTCCACTTACCTGCTGCTCCGGACATTGCTGGAGAAGGTTGAGGTGGGAAGTGCGGGCTTGGGCGCTGGAGCTCGAGTGCGCATGAGATGGATAGGCAAAGGAGGAAGAAGGCGTAGATAAAAAGGTGGATCCTTGTCCCCTTATATGGGCGGATGCGGTTGTGCGTCCCCACCTGCCTAGTAAAACTCGCTTGCCTCCCAAGCGCCGTGATAAGTGTCGCGGTTGGATTACCCACATCCGTATTGATGATAATCCCGTGAAGGGGGTACACAATCTCTGCTTTGACAAGACGTGCCAAGGAAACCACCTCGCAAAACATGCTGAGGTGGAAAAGTAAAAACGATTCGAGTAAAGGACTTGGCCGTAGTGTGATGACGCACTGCGGAATACGTCAGCAGATTTGATTTGTGTTAATATTATTCTCTCTATGGCAATATGTGGAAACTTATTTTGCAGAGCCGGACACTACTCTTGGTGTTTACAATCTTCTACGAAGGACTTGGAGGAGGAACCCGCCTTGCAATGCCGAAGACAATCTGCGCGCCGGACTCGTCGTCATTGAAGCCTAGTTCAGGGGCTACTGAGGGAGTCCTGGATTAGGGGGTGTTCGGGTAGCCGGACTATACCTTCAGCCGGACTCTTGGACTATGAAGATATAAGATTGAAGACTTCGTCCCATGTCCGGATGGGACTTTCCTTGGCGTGGAAGGCAAGCTTGGCGATGCGGATATTCAAGGTCTCCTACCATTGTAACCGACTCTGTGTAACCCTAACCCTATTCGGTGTCTATATAAACCGGAGAGTTGTAGTCTGTAGGCAATCAACCCCATACACAACAATCATACCATAGGCTAGCTTCTAGGGTTTAGCCTCCTTGATCTCGTGGTAGATCTACTCTTGTACTACCCATATCATCAATATTAATCAAGAAGGAGTAGGGTATTACCTCCATCGAGAGGGCTCGAACCTGGGTAAAAAACATCGTGTCCCTTGTCTCCTGTTACCATCCGGCCTAGACGCACAGTTCGGGACCCCCTACCCGAGATCCACCGGTTTTGACACCGACAGTCGTTAAGACCACGGACACGGCTAGACGAGTCCGGCATAACTATATAATTGTTAAAGGTTTGATAGTTATACACCCCTATACAAGGGGCTCCTCGCATGTAAACAAGCAGCAACAAAGCTCAATTCTTCCCACCTTGAATCATACTTTTTTTACTTAGTATAACATACATTTCGCACGACTACTTTTTCAACCAAGTTCCTCTCTTTTATAGACGAACATCATGCTACACCCATCTAGGATACGGCACAAGGGAGACACAGGCGTAGACGTGTAGCAGGGACCCGTTCCAAGGATTCTTTTCAGATTAAGACCATGCGTAAACCTTTTTCACTGTCTCTTATTGATACACATCCCACGGATTCTCAGTGCAACTGAGAAGGAGGCTGGCGTCTTGGCATGTGGCCACGTCAGAATAATGCATGTACTTGGACACCAGGGGCTTATTACAAAGGGTGCTTTAGCCCGTTTAAAATCACAAAGACCGTATACCTTAGGGAGTGTTCGGCGTCGCGAGTTTGGCCTTATATGCATCAGCTCCGAATCATGTCTTTGGTCAAATGTTGGGTTTGCCCGGCTCCTATGTTTTGCTGCCTTATGTTCCGCTCTATCGGCTAAGGCGGCACCAGGAGAACTACTGCGATTGTGCCCCGGTTCAGCCAGGCGAGCACCTCGGTAAAGAAAGCCGAAAACTGACTATCATGATATAGCGTGAGACTGGTCAACCACTCGATGACCTAGCGGAATCTTTGGGATTCCTCCGCCTAAATGAAGGGCCGTTTCCCGGCCAGGCACACACGCGCCCCGAATTCAGGTGAGCGCGGAGCCACCAGGGGCTATATAGTAGCCCCACTGTCAAACTCCTATGGCTAAGTGAAAGTGATAAAGCATTATAGTCTGATTGCCTAGTTTGCTGCGCTACCACCTCCTTAATGGACCAAGACGTTGGATCAAGTGTGAGAATGCGCCTTCTGCGAACACCCCCGCATTATATGCGTGGGGGCAGAAGCCGACAACTGCCATCTTTCAGGTTATATTCATATACGTAAACGGCCGCACAGGAGGTATTATAATTCTTGCAGGCACAAGTATAAAAAGCTTCTACATTTCAGCAAAATATTGTTTTCAATAAGAATACATGTTATTCGAACATAATATCCTTCGAGCATTGCGTCTCTATTGAACGAGCGCCTTCTAGGACTTCTTGAAAGTAGTGCTCGGCAGGTACTCGGCTTTCGTCCGAATCTTGGGCTGCAACGGCGGTAGCCTCCATCTCCGCCCAGTATGTCTTGACACGGGCAAGGGCCATCTGCGCACCCTCCACGCATGTCGACCTCTTCATCGCATTGATATATGGCACCGCACCAAGGAACTGCTGCACCAAGCTAAAATAACTGTTCGGCTTTGGCCATTCCGGCCATAGATAATCCACGACATACCTCATGGAAAGTCCGTATAACCTATTCAACTCGGCCCATTCGGCCAACCGATCAGTCAATGGAAGCGGATGCTCTGGAGAATTGTGACCAGAATAGCTTTTCCACTTCACGATCCATTTGATCTCGGAAGTGTTCGGTTGCATCAGAAGCACTCACCGCTAAATCCAGATATGCGTCCGCCAAACTCCACATCCAGTCCAACGGAGCATATTAAGGATCTCCGAACTTCATCCGCAGCATAAAGGGCTACCCAGCCGCGATATCTCCGGCTTGACGCAGCTCCTCCTTCATTGCTCTCATCGCAGAACGAGCATCCTTGGCCGCTGTCGTGGCCTTCTCCAGGTCCGTCCACTCCGCCCGGTCTTCCTTTTCAAGAAGCTTGCAGCGGTCAGCAACGTTCTTCAACTTCATAGACATATCGGCCATATCCTCCTTGCTCCGGCAGTGAGCAGCCTGTTCAGCTATTAGCTCCTCAACCGCCTTTAGGGCAGCCGCATCGCTTTTCCTGGCTTCTTCTTTCACTCGGGCAAGCTCTGCCCGAAGGTTCTCCATGGTGGCAGCCCCATCTGCGTTAAGCACACACGTTATAAGAAACTGGCATCAAGCTCCTCTTACCAGGTGTCTCCGGAGAAATTACATACCTTGTGCCTCGTCAAGCCGCTTGTTAACAAGCGCGATGTCGGCATCTGCCACGTCAAGTTGCCGCTTTTAGCTCGGCAAATTTATCAGTCTGGCTGGCCGCCGGACACTTTGCCACCTACATATGAAGGCGGCAAAATTATACCTGGGACTATGATCCTCTACGTGCCGTCATCTTCGACAGCACCTAGAGTATCAGGGGCTACTATCTATACAGGGCGCATCTTAAAATATGCGGTACTGTCAAAAGATCCTTCAGTACCTCCAACCGTGCACCGGGCAGTGCTGGAGTCACTCGATTGCTTCTTCCAGAAGCCGGACACGGAGGGCTTCGGGTGGCCATATGACTACCTTCCGGCCTTTCCGGATCAGGAGAAACCCTCCGCTACGACACCTCAGGGTCGCCCGCCTCATGGGGCGGTATGGTAGGGGGAGGCGTTCCGCTCTCCATCATCTCTGGCAGAAGATACCCCGAAGACGAGCTCTGCTGAGAAGGGCTAAGATCCGAACTACAAGGTAAATTTTCGGTTATTTTCCTCAGAAGTGAAGCAAGGATTTCTCTCATAATTAAACACCCTTTCACTTACGGCTCGGTGGAGGGCTGATCCCCTTGAGGGCATAGTACGGCCGGGGTATCCCCCGGCTCAGGACCCCCTGGCGAAGACTTCTTCCCCCGCTTCGAGATCCTTGTCTCCGGGTCTTCAGAGGCGGTCCTCTTCTTCCCCTGAGGAGAGGTATTTTCGATTCCTCCCTTCGGGACCACCTCCTCTATGGAGGCAGTAGCTTCCTTGTTCCCCCCTTCGTTATCTTCTAACAGCGCGACCTCCAGCATCCTGGTTAACACGACATCTGGTGAGCTCTCTAGAAGGGGTCCGGACACCTGATTAACTTCGCCTTCTCTATCCACTCCTAGTTCAAAAGCAGCTCTTTTAAAGGCGATGTTGCGATAAAGGAACAGATAGCGTGTCCGAGCATAGGGCTACTTATTAGGTATCAGGACGATTGCAGCTCAGACCTGCATCGTCAGTGGAATCTGGACACATTACTTGTGGTCCGAAGAACAATTTGTACATCTCCACGGGCGTCATGCCAAGGAAATGTTCAAGAGCTCGCGGTCCCTCCGGATTGAATTCCCACAGGTGGAGGGGGCGACGTTTGCAGGGCAGAACTCGGCGAATTAGCACAACCTGCATCACCACGACCAGACTGACATCTATCTCCAAGAGGTCTCGGATGCAGCTCTGCAATATGGGAACGTCCTTTGCCGGCCCCCGGTCTAGTCCCTTGCTGACCCATGACATTAGTTGTGGCGGGGGACCCGAGCGAAAAATAGGCAGGGCCACCCACTTGGTACCCCTGGGAGCTGTGATATAAAACCTCTCTTGTTGCCAAAAGCTGGACTCGTCTGGGAAAGAGCCCTTGGGCCATGGGGCGTTAGCATTCTTGCTTATTATGGCGCCTCCGCACTCTGCTTGCCATCCTTCGACCGTCTTCGGCTCCACCTTGAAGGTCTTGAGCCATAATCCGAAGTGAGGGGTAATACGGAGGAAAGCTTCGCACACGACTTTGAACGATGAGATGTGGAGGATAGACTCTGGAGCTAAGTCGTGGAAGTCCAGTCCTTTTGCATGTTAAGCCTAGCCCTCAGAGGAAGTGAGAAACAAACACGACGCTCTCACCAGGCTTGGGAGTGGGGATAACCTGCCCTTGAGCCGGTAGCCTATGCGGGATTTCGCCGGTCAAGTACCAGGCCTCCCTTAGCTTTATTATGTCTTCCTCCATGATGGAGGAAGGCATCCATCGACCTTGGAGGTTGGATCCGGACATGATTGAAGGTCCGAAGCGCCTGAATCTGAAGCTTCGGGTGTTGGAACTCGAGGTAGGAGGCGGATTCGATTGAGATCAAGAGAAAAAGTAGGGCCTTGGTCTCTTTATAAAGAGGTGGAGGACGAGAGCCCTCCATGTGATCGTTTTGGACTTACCTTCGATCGAGGAGACATCCCAACGGGCACGATCGGGTTACCCACGCCCATATTGATGAGAACCCCATGATAAGGGGACACAATCTCTGCTTCGAAAAGATGTGCTAAGGAAACCGCCTCGCAAAACGCGCTGAGGTGGGGCAGTAAAAAATTAAGGCTTGGTTGTGGTGTGATGTCATGCTACAGAGTACGTCAGCAGATTAGATTTGTGAAAATATTACTCTCTCTACGGTGGTATGTGGAACTTGTTTTGCAGAGCCAGACACGATCCTCGTGTTCAACATCTTCTATGAAGTATTCTGAGGAGGAGCCCACCTTGCAATGTCGAAGACAATCTGCGTAGCGGACTCATCGTCGTTGAAGCCTGGTTCAGGGGCTACTGAGGGAGTCCTGGATAAGGGGGTATCCGGACATCCGGACTATAACCTTTGGCCGGACTGTTGGACTATGAAGATACAAGATTGAAGACTTCGTCCCATGTCCGGATGGGACTATCCTTGGCGTGGAAGGCAAGCTTGGAAATACGGATATGTAGATCTCCTTCCTTGTAACCCACTCTGTGTAACCCTAGCCCCCTCCGGTGTCTATATAAACCGGAGGGTTAGTCCGTAGGACACAATAACAACACTCATACCATAGGCTAGCTTCTTGGGTTTAGCCTCTCTGATCTCGTGGTAGATCTACTCTTGTACTACCGATATCATCAATATTAATCAAGCAGGAGTAGGGTTTTACCTCCATCGAGAGGGCCCAAACCTGGGTAAAAACATCGTGTCCCTTGTCTCCTATTACCATCCGCCTAGACGCACAGTTTGGGACCCCCTACCCGAGATCCGCCAGTTTTGACACCGACAACTAGGTCCAGTTGGTCATTCCACTTTGCGCTACATTACAGAAGGAATGACTGAGAAGCTTTACAGTGTATTATTAGACACCGATGACATGACTAGTCTGCAGAGACCATTGGCAATTTAACAACACGTGGAGTGCCTCCACGATCATAGGCATTACATATTTTGAATGGGAAAAGCTTGTCAAAGTTTAATCATCGATGTTAGCAAGAAGCGACAGGACTCCACGATCATAGGCATTACATATTTTGAATGGGAAAAGCTTGTCAAAGTTTAATCATTGATGTTAGCAAGAAGACGTTAGTTTAATATATTGGAATTGGAAAACCTTGTCAAAATTTGCTCATTGATGTTAGCCAGAATACATGCATTTGATATTTTTGAGTGGGACGCCCTTGTTGTGAGCAGCGTCGAGTGTTTTATCCTATTCCTGTGTTCAGTTTAGAAGTAAATAGTTACTCTGCTGAGATATTCCTGTGTTAAGAGTTTGTTATGAATATTGTCTATGTAATGTCAGGCCTTGTGTTTGATTGCAAAGTTGAGCTTGGAATGTTGTGGCATGTGACATCACGATCTGTTCACCGTGCCTCCTGAGAATAATGCTTCGTATTGTTTTGCATGTCGATCTAATGCCGGTGATTTTCTTGTTAAGAAGATCATCCTCTTCTGTTGTTTCCGTGCTTAAGAAGTTCATCGTCTGATGTTTCATTCATAGCCTATACGACAAGTCGGGTAGGTTAGACGTGAAACCATATGATCTTCCGACCAACTCATGATATTAGGCCGTGATTGGATCGTCGTTTTCCAACCAAAACCGCTTGTAAAACTGACGCTTGTAAATTAAAGCAGATGGTCTCGGGCGAAGGCGCTTGGTTGGTCGATTTCGCCTAGTAAAATATCGGAAGTACTTGACACATGATAAAAACGCTGAACGACACTCGGACAATTGCTAATCCAGCCGTTAGCTGTTGTTTCAGCCTTGCCCATGGATGGCATGATACACACGTCGTGCATGTATTGTCTGGTAATGTCGTCCATATAGCAGTGCTCGTAAAATATACACTGGTCTCTCAAATTACACGCGTAACCCGCTGGTTTTACTTACAGACCTTGGGCCCTCGGTTTCATTACGCCTGTATTTTACGTGTTGTTTTCGATGACGAGTAAATTACACTTGTATGTTAATACAAGTTTGAAATAAACCAGAGCTCCCAAGCGCGGCCTTACCGTTTCATGCCGTCTCAGTTTCTCGAAGGTGATCATAGGTGTCTGATGATCCTGGCTTGCTGAATGAGTAGCGGGCGCTGTATCAGACCATCCGTAGGGCCCGCGAGGCCATCTCCGTTGTCCTTCGAGTTGTTGCCCTCGCCGTGGCGCTGAGCATTGTTACCATCGTCAACAAACATGAGGATTCAGGAGATGACTTTATTTTGACTGGATGACACTAGGGACCCACTAGGGCCATAGCCGTACATACGCAAGTGCCTCCTTATTATGTACAACTATATTTTTTTTGCTTTCTCCTGGTTTCCTGACATCACGGTCCCACACCATTGTCAACCTATGTAGTCAATATAAATGAGAGAATTGCACAAGGTGCGGCCGATAGCTGGGACCAAGCAGCTCGAGCAGTATTTGTGTTTTTGAGGCGTGAGCACTGCAGAGTTTTTCTTGGCGATGATTTTGTTGTTGTTCAGAGGAGAGCATGGTATTAACTGGGCGGGCTGTGGCCCGTCTAGCCCAGGCCAGATATCCAGCCTAGATACTAATTTTTTCAAGATGAAAATGGCTAGCCCAGCTATACGTCTTTTTGAGGAATACCCAGGCAAGGTCAACTTCTTATTCTCCGCCCCGCTGGGCTGCAAATCTTTCCTAGGAGGGATGCATTAGGCTTAACAGGAAAATGGGCTTTAAAAATAATAAATGGGATGTAATTATAAAAACTGGGCAGTAACTATAAAAAAATGCTCCAAACACAAAATTAGTTTATAAAAGACTTCCATCAGACGTGGACTGTATGTGGAGAGGCTGACAGCTGGGTCCACGGCCGCAGCAAGGAAGTGCCTCCTTATTACGTGCAAAATAATTATTCCTCCACCTGACAGCGGGGACCCACCGGACGGGCCACCGTATTCCGCCCCCTGACTGCTGGGACCCACCAGCTACATCTTCTCATGCAAGGAAGTGCATGACGGTCGGGACCCACCTGGTCGAAGCGTGCATAGCGTTGTCATTCTGGTCACGAACGTGTACGTACATATATACTGGTCGATGTAGTGGCGCGCACATGTCGTAGTAGAGGCGGGCAGGGTGCAAGAAAGAAAATACGGCCGCGTATGTGTACATACGGGCGGGGTCTCGACCGCCTACTCACGCATACGTACGGCGAGGGCTCGTGTACATGGCTGGGTCGGAACGGAGAAACAACGTCGTCGTCGTGTTCATGGGGAGGCAATGGAATCCGTC
>NC_041384.1:6776996-6794921 GCF_002162155.2 Triticum dicoccoides | reverse complement strand
CAGAATGGAGGAAACGGCCTTGTGTTCGACCGGCCACGTTCGAAACGGGATCCTGTTCATCGGGAGGGGTCTGGCGTGCCGCAAAACGGAGGAAACGGACCTCCTATGGTCGAAACGGGGGTCCTGTTGATCGGTAGGGGTGTGGCGTACCGCAAAACGGAGGAAACGGACCTCCTACAGTCGAAACGGGGGTTTTGTTGATCGGGAGGGGTGTGGCGTACCGCAAAACGGATGAAACAGACTTGTGTTGGAGCGCTACGGTCGAAAAGGGGATCCTGTTCACACTACAAGAAATATGTCAACTTATGACCACCACTATTGGTCACTGAAAGGTCACAAATTTCCATTTATGACCTTTTTGTGACCAAAAACATAAGGTCAAAAGCTGGTGTTCGCACACGAACACGTCACCGTGTACCCTCGACGCCGGGGGTGATGCACCGCAGCTCACGTCGAAGGAGACCTGCCGGAAGCGCGGTACGCAAGAAAATCCGGCGGGCGCTTTTGAGGACCCGAAACCCCACACGCCCGGGAGGGACCCCGTCAGGGCGCGTAGCGGCTATGGGCTGCCCTAGGTCGACCTGATCGCCCCTAGGGCCTCGAGGTTCGCCGCCCTACAATGAAGAAGAACGAATGAAGAACGAGGAAGAAGAAGAACAAGGGAGAAGGAAAAGTAAAGGTAAAAAATGTAGATAGATTTGTTCGATTGTGTGTTGTTTTAATCGGCCGTCACCCCCAACATATATAAGAGGCGGCTGGACTTCCCGTACAAGAAAAGGACTAAAAATTCCGTCCAAAACATCAAAAACCCTAACCTAACTCGGATAGGAATCTTTGGCAATTTCCGGATCAATCTCGGTCTCACCGATTGGTTTGCTTCGGTCCCACCGAGTGAACGTGGTCAACTTTCTGTAACTTTCTGGATCAATCTCGGTCTTACCGATTAGTTTGCTTCTGTCCTACCGAGTCAACATTGTGAACTCTCTGTTAAATTTTCGGACAAACTCGGTCTCACCGATCAAATCAACTCGGTCGGTCCGAAATGACTCTGCAGCTTTTGTTTCTGACCTTGTTTTGCCTTCACTGGTTGCATACGAACTCGGATTAAGACGATTTTTATATCAAAATCAATCGTTTCGACGAGACGCACAACTCTCATGTTGAAACAGATTCCACCAGAGGCCGTCTTGATTGAGTTTTATGCCTTTCTTTACTCTGGTGTCAACATGAGCATCTCGAACTTGTCATAACTTTTGAGTCCGAGCTCCGTTTTAGACTATCTTGATATCCATCTTGATCTTCTCGAAGAGAGACATTCCAAGGTGACTTACAATCATAAGTTTGAATTGTTCTTGATCTAACCTATGCTAATTTTATGACTGTGCCAATTTTGAGCGTCAACACATGCCCCCCCTGTTTTTCGGCATAGCTAGCGTGCCGAAAAATAACTTGTACCATGTTGGTTCTAAGGACGATGTCAACACTCCATCGGCCATTTTCCTCGGGACGATAATAAGGTATCGGCCATGTTTGTGCTAAGGGCAACAGTCATATATCGGCCACTGCCCACTTAGGCTTCTTGCCACACACTTGGGTGGTATTTCTTCAAGTACTTGCCATTGAGAGCTCGTGGTAACAGTGCCCCTTGTAAGGATTCCACCAAATAAGAGTTTCCGGGAACTATTCTTGCAATTCTAAAAGGACCTTCCCAACTTGGAGACCACTTCCCGAATTTTCTGTCTCTTGAACCAATCGGGAGAATTACTTTCCAGACGAGATCGCCAACTTGAAAATTGTTCAACTTAACCTTCTTATTGTAAGCCCTTGCTACCCTTAACTTGTCCCTCTCTATGGCCTTCAAAGCAGCCAAACGTTTATCGGCAACCTCATCAATATTGTCCATCATCAAGTTATAAAAGTCTACTGCCGATAAATCATTTTGTTTGGCTATTCTCAAAGCATTCAAATTCACTTCCACCGGTAAAACAGCCTCTTGACCGTATACTAGCTCATATGGAGTCACCTTCGTAGCACCATGCCTTGAGATCCTATGTGCCCACAAAGCTTCAGACAACAACTCATGCCATCTCCTTGGATTATCCTCAATCTTCTTCTTGATGATCTTGATTAAAATTTTATTGCTAGACTCAGCTTGTCCATTGGCTTGGGCATAATATGGAGAGAAATTGAGAAATTTTATGTTATAAGATTCGACAAATTCTCTAACTTGATGTGACATGAAAGAGGAGCCTTGATCTGTAGTCAATGTTTGAGGAATGCCGAATCTATGAATAATATGCTCGGTTATGAATTTAATCACCTCCGTATGTGTCATGTTCTTGAGAGGTACTGCTTCAGACCACTTAGTGAAATAATCGGTTGCCACCAATACGAACCGATGCCCCTTTGAGGAAGACGGATGAATTTGTCCAATAAAGTCTAAACCCCATCCTCTGAAAGGCCACGGCTTGATAATGGGATGTAACATAGCAGCAGGAGCCAACTGAATATCACCAAATTTTTGACAAGCTTCACACCCTTTGTAATATCTGAAGCAATCATTAATCATAGTCGGCCAATAAAATCCAGCACGTCGTAGCAACTATTTCATCTTGGGAGCCGATTGATGAGTGCCACAAATACCTTCATGGACCTCCCCCATAGCAACTCTCGCTTGGTCCTCGTCCAAGCACTTTAGAAGAACATCATCAACCGTTCGGCGATAGAGATCATCATCTCTCATTGTATACTTGAAAGCCATCCACCGAACAGCCCTGTCCACCCTTCTACTAGGATCACGTAAGTAAGCAACAATGGGCTTCCTCCAGTCGGAATTGTCACCTGCACTAGATTTTTTTAATGACAGAATCAGTGGGTTCTGGTTCGGCCTCTTCTATACTGGTAAGACAAGGCATCAGACTTTGAGAAATATGAGACATGCCATGATCAACATGGTATCCAGATGCTTGCTGTGCCAACTCATTTGCTTTCCAGTTGTCATGTCTAGATATATGTGCAACGCTAAAACAATCCAAAGTAGAGATTATATCTAGACATTAAGTGATTCGTCCAAACACTGAAAGACTTTGGATATTTGCTGCACCACTAGTAACGAATCACCATAAGCCTCAATGTATGTAACACCTATATCAAGTAACATCTCTAGGCCGAATAACAATGCTTCATATTCGGCTTGATTGTTTGTGCAAAAATATTCCAAGCGGCATGATGCTTCAAAAACAGCACCATGAGGAGATATGTAAACAATACCAACACCTTGGCCATTGCTATAAACTGAACCATCAAAATATAATCTCCACGGTACTAATGAGAAAAGGTTTATATCAATGTCATACTTGTCATCAACCCGATGTTCAACAATAAATTTAGCAATGATTTGGCCTTTCATGGATTTTAGAGATTCATAAGCCAAATCATATTCAATCAAAGCATAAGCCCACTTGCCAATTCTACCACTAAGAATTGGCCTATGCAACATGTATTTAATGACATTGGTTTGACAAGCTACTATACAAGCACTCCGTACTAAATAATGTCTCAATTTTGTGCAAGCATAATATAAGCATCGACATAGTTTCTCAATAAATGTATACCTTGTCTCGCTCTCCAATCAAACTAAGGACGATGTTAGAATACTACACTCGCCATGCATTGACATACTTTTGGGATGATAGATAAATATCGGCCATCACCATGTAAACTTCATTCAAAGCACATATAGCCGAAATAAACAAATGAAATGACAAATCAAGTATTTCGGCCCTTTGGATCAGCAACAAACTTGTAGCTAATCAAATGTACATTGACTTGGTAATACCCTCTCATGACGTAAGAAATTATATTGCATCCATGGATTAAAATAATCCCATCGAGGGTTACCAATCATACCCGATGACGAATTCCATGGCATAGGCGTTAACGGTATAGTTGAAGAATATGGATAATGTGTAGACCAAAGATGTTGAAACCTTTGGCTTGGTCCTTCATAGTTTTTACTCTTTTCCTTCACTTTTTCCGCACTTCTTGTAATGGAGGCTTGCACATAATTCTTATTTTGAGCACTTCCTTTGGGAACCCATGCCATGTTCCTTTCTTCAAGTTCTTGTGCACTAATTTGTGTAATTCCCTCTTTTGCCAATACGATAAGCCGAGTGGGCATCTCGGCTGTGATTCTGCTTTGACCAATGGCAATTCCTTCTTGACCTTGTGCACTCTCAACTTTTTTTCTTCAGATTTGGCACTTTGACTCTCAATAATTGGTTGCTTCGTCTCATTGCCTTTTGTAGCCAATGTCAACACTTTAATTGGCTCTTTATTATTTGAGATCAAATCTGCAGTAGCACACTTGCGACCATCTCTTTTCACGCAGTAGACTTGCTTGACCACCTCTTTCTTCATCCTTGAGCTCTGGACCGATTCCTTATGATTGAAACGGTCTTTAACATGTGATTGTTCAGATATTGATCTTCTCGGAGCTGCATAATATTGGTGAGATGATCTAAAATAAGATGGAGAATGTGCCCTTGTATCATACCTGTCCCATGATGGATATGGATCTATATGAGCATAGGGAGGCATCCACGACATTGACATTGGCGGCCCAAAATAAGGATATGAATATGTTGCATTAAAATTCTCACTTTGCCAATACCGATCCTCATATTTGCGCCTTGGGGGTGATCTTGGTTTCTTTGCCTGATTGGGCCGATAAGCATTCTTCTCTTCACTCTTCTTTTGATATTTGTCCAATAGTTCAGCGAAGGTGATTTTTGATCTTTTACACTTGCGCTTATTTCGGCCTTTGTTTTCTTTTGGTTTGCTTTCATCGATCGTTGGATTTGCTTGCTGCCCCCCCAGTCCTTGGCGTCTCCATTATAGCTTCGATGGAATTCTCACCCTCAAGATTATGTTCATTATGCTCTTCAACAATTTCTTTACTTGAAAGCTTGATCCCATCACCTGCAGTTTTTACCTTCTCTTTAAATGGATCGGCTTGAAGCTGCCGATGCAAAAACTTTTTGCCATCGGGACCAATCAGAATAGACTAGTCATCTCTTGGTGTTTCAACAAACTTCAATCGTCCTTTTTCAATGGCCGATTTAACTATTTGACGAAACATGTTGCAATCCTCAAAATTATGCTTGGACGAATCATGCAACTTACAATACATTCGTCCTTGGATTGATGGCTTAACATGGTGATCAAGAATGTTAATGTAATTTTTTTTCAGCAACAAATCAAATATTTGATCACACATGCTTGAATTGAAGGTATACTTCTTGTTTTCTAGCCGATCTTGCTGTGAGAACGGCTTTGGAATTAATAAAAACGAATGGTTCATATTTTGCATCACACCATTCGGCTATGCATTGTGTTTTGCACTCTATCTCCGATGTCTTTGGGTAAGATATTATACTAGCATCGATTTTCTCAACAGAATTTAATCTTGGCTTTAAATTTCTAAAACGGAAATAGTTAGAACACACATGTCTCAATTGAGACCAAGTGCAAGCCAAGTATGAAATAAGCAAAGCTACCCAAATAGATATGAACTTTAGATAAAGCAACGGGGAAAGCTTTGGCTGTAATAATAAGTCACTACCGGTCTTTATAAACGGCGTAATGGGTTGACCGATATGCTCAATAACAACTTTATTGCTAGCAAGTAAATTACCCTTCTTCATTGGTCTTTCAAAATTACTTATGAGGATTTTTCTAATAGATGAATCAACAATAAAGTCCTGACCAAATCTGAAAATAGGTAAATTACTTGCTAAACATACCTCTTCAAATATGTTGGGAGAGCACGATGGTGGTGTGACTTGAACAATATCTTGCTCCGCCTTTGGATGGCTTCCCAACGCCTCTTCATCATCTTTTTCTTGATTCCGTGCATCATTACATTGAAAAAATTTGTCGGCCAAACTTTGTTCGGCTACTTGTTCTTGTCCTTGAAGTTCATCAATTTCTCTGGCACGAAACTCATAGGGCAGGAAGTAGGTTCCATTAACTTTGGAAAAATCAAGTATGGTCGCTTTGCTAGGCTTGCCATGCCCTTTCTCAATAATGCTTGCCTCTTTGCATTTGATGGATTCAGAATATATACTTCTCGATTCGGCTCTTTTAACCGGAGCACTTTCATGTTCTGAATCATCTTTATTTACATTGCTTCTACCAATTGTCAATGCTTCTTTCACTTGAGCCAATTCTGTTTCTTTTTGTTTCTGGCGGCGAGCGGCAAAATTGGCTTTAATCTTTTTCTCAATTTCAGCCCACTTCGGATACGATTGCTCCCCAATGCTTTTAGATTCTTTCGGCAATGGCACATGGGTGTTGCCGAAACTTTGCAATTGTGTAGGGGCTGTATAATATGATGTAGTACTAGGTGAAGGCATATGCATTGTTGTAAAACCATATTTTTGCTCGCCAATCTTATTAATTGGCAAAGATTCATCTTCTTGCAAAACTCTAGCTTTTATTGCGGCATAATCAGGAAATAGCCCTTTTTCATGTTGTTCAAGGCAAATAGCACTAATCCTCTTATTCTGGGCTAAACTCTTCAATGCAGCCACCACTACCTCATCTTCTACAATATTTGGCACAACCGCTCCTGTAAAATTTACATTTATTCGGCTATGACCTGAAAGGTGTGAAGCCGAATTTTGAGCATCTACAGTTGTGTATCGTGCCGAAAAATTACTAACATGAGGTGTAGCATAGGACGGTTGAGAGTAACTGGCCGAATAGCTAGCAGTAGCATGGCCAATTCTCCCATCCATCGGCAAGGTTGTATTCACATATTCCAAATTGGGTGCCGATGAATAAAAAGGCGAAACACTTTCTTGTATGCTATTGGAAATTTTAACATGAGGTGTTTCAAATTGATTAACCAAACCCATCATGTTGTTCATTGGCATATGGAATTGTGGGGTTGCCGATGCATGAGAGTTTGGATACATATGTTGTACGTTGCTAAAATCATAAGAATTTGAAGCATGAAGATTGCTTTGCATCGGCCCTTGCGCATAATTAGATGCATGATTGATAAAACTAGGGCTAGCCGATACATTATGCTCATTAGGTGATTCAGCAACAACATATGGATTATTTGCATCTATAAAGGGGAATTGGGTATTCATATTACCTTTGTAGATTGCAGCAACTTGATGACGATCTCTTCGTAGCAAGAACGGGCTGGAGACCGTTCAAAGCTTCGATCCCAGCGGTGTCGCCAAAAAGTGTGTTCGCACACGAACACGTCACCGTGTACCCTCGACGCCGGGGGTGATGCACCACAGCTCACGTCGAAGGAGACCTGCCAGAAGCGCGGTACGCAAGATAATCCGGCGGGCGCTTTTGAGGACTCGAAACCCCACACGCCCGGGAGGGACCCCGTCAGGGCGCGTAGCGGCTATGGGCTGCCCTAGGTCGACCTGATCGCCCCTAGGGCCTCGAGGTTCGCCGCCCTACAATGAAGAAGAACGAACGAAGAACGAGGAAGAAGAAGAACAAGGGAGAAGGAAAAGTAAAGGTAAAAGATGTAGATAGATTTGTTCGATTGTGTGTTGTTTCAATCGGTCGTCACCCCCAACATATATAAGAGGCGGCTGGACTTCCCGTACAAGAAAAGGACTAAAAATTCCGTCCAAAACATCAAAAACCCTAACCTAACTCGGATAGGAATCTTTGGCAATTTCCGGATCAATCTCGGTCTCACCGATTGGTTTGCTTCGGTCCCACCGAGTGAACGTGGTCAACTTTCTGTAACTTTCTGGATCAATCTCGGTCTTACTGATTAGTTTGCTTCGGTCCTACCGAGTCAACATTGGCAACTCTCTATTAAATTTTCGGACAAACTCGGTCTCACCGATCAAATCAACTCGGTCGGTCCGAAATGACTCTGCAGCTTTTGTTTCTGACCTTGTTTTGCCTTCACAGGTTGCATACAAACACGGATTAAGACGATTTTTATATCAAAATCAATCGTTTCGACGAGACGCACAACTTTCATGTTGAAACAGATTCCACCAGAGGCCATCTTGATTGAGTTTTATGCCTTTCTTTACTCTGGTGTCAACATGAGCATCTCTGAACTTGTCATAACTTTTGAGTCCGAGCTCCGTTTTAGACTATCTTGATATCCATCTTGATCTTCTCGAAGAGAGACATTCCAAGGTGACTTCCAATCATAAGTTTGAATTGTTCTTGATATAACCTATGCTAATTTTATGACTGTGCCAATTTTGAGCGTCAACAGCTGGGCGTCGTAAACTGACTATAGCGACCTTTCTTCTGGAATGGTCGCAAACGTTTATGACCAAAATACGTCTACTGTGGCGTTTTGGTCACTAGCAACCTCCCCAGGCCACATAGGCATCCAGCGTGGCAATCTGACGTGGCACAAGATTCAGCCCGGTCCAATTCGATTTTCTACATGGGCCTAGCCCATTAATTCAGCCTTTCTATATATTTTTTTCGTGTCAATTTTTGGTCAATTTCATGGGCCTAGCCCAACATTATAGCCTTTTTATCTTTCGGCCGTAGCCTTTATTTCTCTTTTTTAATGTATGCCAATTGTCAAATTCTGGTAAGTGGGTCCCAAATGTGACGTTCTAGTTTGTGGGACCCTACTGTCAAGGTCATGTTCTTTCATATTTCAATATGCAAATACAGAAAACAGACACAATATTTCAAATAACAGCAGGAAGCAATCTGCTACATCATATAACATACATAAAAATATGATCAGCATCAAGTTTACAATTAGATAACACACATACAGCCCAAGTCTATCACAGGAGCCCTACAAGTTCTGCTACATCATATAACACACAAATAGGATCAGCTCCCAGAACTAGCACACGTACAAGTTCTTCTACAAGGAGTTCGTTACTCCCAGAACTAGCTCAATGAGGTAAAACTATGCTTCATCCAACTTCTTTGTCCTGAATGAAATGCCAGCATCTGCACATTGTAGAACAAAATGTTTAGGGACAAAATAAAAGTAAATCGAACAACAAAGTATCAAAAAAACCAAAGTATTAAAAACTGCAGTAATTTACTCGTAGTTGGCAGGTACACAATACCATGGTTTTAATATAAAATACAGAGCAAGTGTTTGGCTACAACATAGAATGCTGTAAAATTTGTTTTAGAATCCAGGCATGTCAAATTTTAAGCACCAGCAGAATAGATCTAACAAACCAGACCATGATCATCATGCGCATCAGGATTTATGCTTCTAGCAAAACAGTAAAGAGATGGACTTACACGCATCAAGCATACCAGCTACTACATCACCATTCTCGTGACCACAGACATCACCATTCACTAATAATTCCCATTGGGAGATCAAACTATGCATCCAACAAGCTACAGCAACAGGGAATGCAGAAAAATTTATGACCCGAGATGAAGAATCAACTGGGTACATCTCAGTTTGAACAACCACGACGAGACAACAACCGCATACTAATGCGGCGAATCAAATCTGCACACATGAGCAGCACCGTTCATGGCATCCACATTAGGTCGCGCAACATCAAGAACATGGCGCATGACAACAACAGTCCTAGAGATCTAGGACGTAGGGAGGGGAGCTTACACTTGCGAATGCGGCCGTGTAGAGGTGGAAGCTGCGGCGGCCGCAATGGATGCAGAATTGAAGAGGGTCCTCATGTAGCAGTAGCAGCAGCAGCATGAAGAATTGAAGACCGACCAACAGAGCCTGCAATGCAAACAGAGAGGCATGAGGAAACTGAATCCAATCACATCAAATCAAATCGAGCTGCTGCACCTTGACCTTGAGGAAAACAAACCTCATCTCATGTCATCTCAGGCAGGAATAAGAAGAAAAATATATGGCTGCTGCTCCATGACCATGACCTTGAATTGTTGCTGCTGCACAAGATCGAGGAAGAAGAAGACTTGCAAAAAAATCAATAACTAGCAATGTACAAGCATGAATTCATGGAAGGACGAATGCAAGGCCAAACATCCAGCATACTGTTTCTTAATGCGCCAACTACTTAAAAAACCATGGTAGTTCTAACCATATTAAATTAAATTAAATTAAAGGACAAAGTGAAGTCATGATGAATTGATAGTTCCATCTTATAAAGCTTTCTGATTAGCATATCCTAAATCATAGTCTATCTACCAATATATGAATTCTTTAGTTTTCAGAACCGAGGCTCACATATTTGTGCTGATTTGTACACAGCCAAGAAAAACTTCTTACAAATAAATTCATGGAAGCATATCATCCTTTCAGTCCCTCACCCATCTCCTAGTAGTATTATAGACAAACTAAATTTTACATAGGGAGGTTCAGATTATCTTCACTGTATTTTTAGTATTTTTTTTACTTGAGACAAACTAAATGCTAACATCAATGACAACAAGACTTGAACAAAAATAGCTATTGAAGAAACAATTTATAAGATAGAATGAAAATGATTTACACCACAACATATAGTTCACATGTACTGGAGCTAGAGACTACAGAACACACATAATCACACATATGCGAACAGGGTACTACTCAATGTTTCAGGTTACACCATTAAACAAAATTATACAAGCGACTAGACTAGTATCACAGATCTACAGAGTAGTACTAAACAACTAAAAATAAATAGTAGAAATAACTAGTACAGGGAGCAAGTACTCTTAAAATCCGAATCTTACAGACTTATACAACACCGGGAAATTCAGAGAAGAAAGGGAGAAAGAGAGATTGCTGGAGGAGGTCGAGGATTATGCAAATTAACTTTGTCGAGACTTATACAACATGAAGACAAATTCACAAGTTATTTGCATTTTTATTGAGAACTATGTAACACCATCTACATTACTTTCACAACAGAAACAAGAAACTTTGGTGCATTGTAAAAAAAATATGCGCGCAGAGGTTGTAAAAAAAATATGTGTACATCTAGCCAAGCTCCATCATGATGTACTACGGCGTGATGTCCACGCTGAGGTTGTTCTTGGCGAAGAAGTCATGCTCGATGGCCGTCGCGTCGGCCACCACAAAGTTGACGCCGTAGTGCTTGCTAGAGAAGAAAATAACAAGTCAGTATACATATTATATCTGTCAAAAGAAGGACCAATATCAATCAGACCCTTTAATTTTAGAAAACATGGTTTCATTTGATGGTTGTTGGAGTAGCAGCTTTGGTTTGCACTATAAGGAACCTGTAATATCAATTTCTAACTTTCTAACAGTTAATTGGATCCTCAGGTGGTGTTGGGTGTACTAGACAAAATGCTACACCCGTGGACTCCGTGTGCTGAATATTATGAAGTTCTACCAACAAGTTCGTCCTCTCTGTACTTTCTTTTAGTTTCCAAATGGATCAAGAAATCAATGTTGTGACTCATCTATACGGAAAGGATCCTACATAAAAAGCTACTGTTCCATGCATGGAGAGATCGGCAACCATTTATACATTCCTATCTCTGAACTAAGAATCGGTACAACATGTGGATGTCTGTCTGACAGAAGAACAAAATGCAGACTCCACTGCTCTGCTCCAGCGACTCCATCTTGCTCCTACTGAGCAGATCAAAGTGCATTTACATATCATTTTTCCTATCTTCAGTTCACTACAGACCATTGCCTTTCTGTAAAAAAAGTATCATGCATATGAGTTAGTCATGTGAACTTTCACTATGTAAGGCCTTAATGACACAGTCATAAGCAGGAACCCACTGTGAACTTTCAGTATGAAACATTGACTCAACGATGTGCATCAGCCTGAAATGAATATCTATCACAAGAGTAGTAGCATTTAGTATACACTAAAACTTATGCATATCCATGGGAAGGGTCTAGTTCTGAATGTTCTGTCCACAAGAACAACACTGATGGAAATATGAAAATAAAGCAATTTCTACTGCTAATCCGTGACTTCACATTGTATTCCTACTAGATAACACACACCCAAGGATCATTCATCATGGCACCCGAGCACCAGCAGTTTCATTGTAGCACACTTACAGATCAAGCAGCAATAAGTGCATCCAATCGAGCTCTAGGAAGGCATGGCGCCGGTGCTGGCTCCGGCTCCAAGTGACCTCCGCACCACCGGCCGCCGTTCGGGCAGGGCACTCCTGATCAAATGGAGGGAACGACCATGGAAGCATCAAATTCTACGCGGCGGCAGCGGCCAAGAGTGAGAAAAAAAGCAGTGGGAACAAAGCGTGGACCTGGGCACGGTGACCGTGCAGCCGTCGTTGGGTGTGCGGAAACTGCAGGCGGTCATGACGGACCGCGTCGGCGTCGCGCCGCAGCAGAACTCGGCGTTGCTGGCTAGACCCCGCCGCCAGCGCCGCGTGCCGCTCGATGACGGCGCCGACCTCGCCGCCGCCGTCCTCGTCGGGATAGACTGCTACGTCCTCGCCGGGATCGAGCGTGGGAGGGAGCGACGGCAAGTGAGTTGAGCGGGAGAGAGAGGAGGGGATGAGGGGCCGCAAACGGCGGCTACGCGGAGGACGAGGAGGGGCCGCAGACGGCGGCCGCGGCGCAACTGGGTGGCGGAGACGAGGGGGGATGGATCGTAGTGGGTCGGGGTGGGCGGTGGATCTGGCCGTGGATCGATGGGATGCCGCAAGAGCGAGGAAGGTGAAGTGAGCGAGGGGAATTGGCAGCGCGAGGAGAGAAAGAAAGGAGGCGGGGGGGGTGGAAAATGTCCATGAGGACAGACCTAGGGTTTCGGCTCGGGTGGGTTTGGGCCGTTGGATCCGGAAGCATCCGATGGTGGTTGATCCGTGATCCGCGTGATATGCTCATGGTCCAATCAGAACGCAGCAAACCATTTGTTGACCTTTGACCATATAAATTGGTCGTGATCGATTCAAGATAAAATATTTCATTTCATTTTTCAATGCTCAAGATGAGTTTTTTTGTGAAAGTCCTATCAAATATTTGTTCAAATAATATCATATTTTGCACAAGTTTACATCTTGGATTTGAAAACAATATTGACAAAGGGAGTTTTTATTTCCTTTGCATGAAAAATCGATTTTCCATTTATCGAGTGCCCAAAATGAGTTCTTTTGTGAAGGACCTATAATATATTTGTGACCAAATGGTTAGGTTTAAAAAGTTTTTATCCAGCTCTGGTGAAAATGACAAATTAGGGCGAACACTCATCGTTTACGGCATGGACTACCAGGGTATCTAATCCTGTTCGCTCCCCATGCTTTCGCACCCCAGCGTCGGTAGGGACCTAGAGAGCTGCCTTCGCTTTTGGCGTTCCTTCGTAGATCTACGGATTTCACCCCTACACACGAAATTCCACTCTCCTCTGTCTCGGAGTTATACGGTGTCCGGCTGGACTTTTGTCCTCTTTCGCTATAAACACTACAACAATAGAAGCACCCTTCTAGAGATAAGAATAGCAAATGTTTTGAGGCACTGATGGAAGCATGCTAGCCTTCGTGTCAAGGAGCGATGCGAGCGGTCCAATTGCACATCAATAGCAGCTGCTTTTATCTCCGCATTCACTAAACGAAATGCTGAACCCATGTTGGCCTCTTATTCGTAGGATCGGTCCAAAGCACGGCTGAGTTGACGTTGATAGACTTGTGCATGCTCTGCCGCTCGTAACCTTTTTTTTCTCCCATCGATCGAATCGAGGAGGTCAAGTTTCGAGAGCAGAGCCTCTCGCTTCTGATTATCAGTCATATCATCGTCGAGCAGAACGCGCAGGGAAGGAATCGTCGAGTTCACTGGGAAGAATGGTTTCCACCGATTTAATTGGAAATGTGTCAAATTTGAACTGTAGCTGCCTTATAGTTTGCTCTTTATTTTTTCCAAAAATCATTTCTAGGTACATAAGTATCTATTTAATTAGAGAAATACCAAAAAAATTCCAAGATTCAACCTCTAGCTAGGAACGGTCATTCCCGCCGTTTTGACCGCATTTTGAAACGGGCATAAAAAATTCAAAAAAAATCAAAAAATTGGGAAACCTTCGCATTGTGTCATTATATGTGGCCAAGTTCCCAGGAAAAATAACAAACTTGTAATACGATAATTATTTTAAAAAAGTGTTCTCGGAAACGAGCTATCACATGTGGAGATCAATGGCTTTCAAGACAAATGATCAATCTTATGGCCACATTCATGGCATAGTTTGTTCAAATGATCTCATATTGTGCACAAGGGTGCATATTGGAATGGCAAACAATATTTCATAAGGAAGTTTTCATTTTCTTTGGACGAAAAAACTACTTTCCATTTTTTGAGTGTCCAAAAGGGGGTTGTTTTGTGAAGGACCTACCAAATAATTGTTGCAAAATTGTACCAAATCAATTTTCTAAAATACTAGGACATATTTAATGCACAATTGACCAAATGGTTGGGTGTAAAAAGTTTTGATCCTCCTCTCATGAAAAAGACAAATTTTCGCCGATTCAGTTGGAAGCGGGTTAAATTTGAACTGTAGCTGCCTTATAGTTTGCTCTTTATTTTTTCCAAAAATCATTTATAGGTACATAAGTATCTATTTAATCAGAGAAAAACCCAAAAAATTCCAAGATTCAACCTCTAGCTAGGAACGGTCATTCCCGCCGTTTTAACCGCATTTTGAAACGGGCATAAAAAATTCAAAAAAAATAAAAAAATTGGGAAACCATCGCATTGTGTCATTATATGTGGCCAAGTTCCCAGGAAAAATAACAAACTTGTAATACGATAATTATTTTAAAAAAGTGTTCTTAGAAACGAGCTATCACGTGTGGAGATCAATGGCTTTCAAGACAAATGATCAATCTTATGGCCACATTCATGGCGTAGTTTGTTCAAATGATCTCATATTGTGCACAAGGGTGCATATTGGAATGGCAAACAATGTTTCATAAGGAAGTTTTCATTTATTTTGGATGAAAAAATCATTTTCCATTTTCAGAGTGCCCAAAATGAGTTTTTTTGTGAAGGACCTACCAAATAATTGTTGCAACTTTGGACCAAATGAATTTTATAAAATACTAGGCCATATTTAATGCACAATTGACCAAATAGTTGGGTGTCACAAGCTTTGATCCACCTTTGGTGAAAAAGACAATTTTCTGCCGATTCAGCTAGAAGCGGGTCAAATTTGAACTGCAGCTGCGTCATAGTTTGCTATTTATTTTTTTCCAAAAATCATTTCTAAGTACATAATTATCTATTTAATCAGAGAAACACTAAAAAATTCAAAGATTCAATCACTAGCTAGGAACGGTCAATCCCGCCGTTTTGACCGCATTTTGAAACGGGCATAAAAAATTCAAAAAAATCAAAAAATTGGGAAACCTTCGCATTGTGTCATCATATGTGGCCAAGTTCCTAGGAAAAATAACAAACTTGTAATACGGCAATTATTTTAAAAAAGTGTTCTCGGAAACGAGCTATCACGTGTGGAGATCAATGGCTTTCAAGCCAAATGATCAATCTTATGGCCACATTCATGGCATAGTTTGTTCAAATGGTCTCATATTGTGCACAAGGGTGCATATTGGAATGGCAAACAATGTTGCCTAAGGAAGTTTTCATTTTCGTTGGATGAAAAAACCATTTTCCATTTTTCGAGTGCCCGAAAGGAGGTTTTTCTGTGAAGGAACTACCAAGTAATTGTTGCAAAATTGGACCGAATCATTTTTATAAAATACTAGGACATATTTAATGCACAATTGACAAAATGGTTGGGTGTAAAATTTTTTGATCCACCTCTCGTGAAAAAGACAAATTTCCGCCGATTCAGCTGGAAGCGGGTCAAATTTGAACTGCAGCTGCCTCATAGTTTGCTATTTATTTTTTCCAAAAATCATTTCTAGTTACATAAGGACCTATTTAATCATAAATACATGGTTTAGTGGCGATAGTGGAGGTTTGGGCGGTGGCCGAGGGCCTCAACTCTAGAGCGCGTAAACTCGCATGCCCGTCGCGTGGTCACCGCGTGACCGTAATGTTGCCATGTGTTCTGGGCGGCTTAGGCATGTCTAGTGGGCTGGGCACTCCCCAGGTTGGTGCTAGGAAGAAAATTACAACATAAGATTCTCACGAGAAGACCGATCGATGCTCAAACATGAATTAGCAGCCAAGTGTTTGATTAGCGGTACGGGAAATGCACATGGCCAATGGGCGTGAGTTTTGGCTGAGGATGATCATCTACTAAGGAGAATGTCTTCACAAATTTTTAACTCAAAAGGAGGATCCTAGGTGGTACTTGCTTTGCAAAGTACCATGCTGGACAAAAATATGAATGTTGAAGCTGGGCTGAAAATAATGAATGGATTGAGCTGAAATTTTGTGGAGGATGGTTATTTGGGCATAGGAAAGCATTGTAGAAAATTGATACCATTTGGACATGCCAAAGTAGTACTTCCTTCACAATGCTCTTCTATGGACAGAAACTTGGGAAAACTAGTGAGAGAGATTGGATGAATGAAATGAGCTCAAAATTGGTGTAGGTAAGTTACTTAGGTATGGTCATGCGCTGGTCAATTTTCAGATCATTTGGGTAAGCCTAGCTAGTACTTACTTCACAAAGCTTCTCTTGAGGTAGAAGCTTTGGAAATTTCCCGAGAAAGATTTACTAGGAAAATTGAGCTGAATATTATCATGTGGCAATGATTTGGGTATGGAAGAGTGCCCGAAAAGTTTGAGGGTAATAGGAGGGGTCTATATAACACTTGCTTTGCAACGTGCCAATTTGGCCATAAAATATAAATTGAACCTGGGCTCACATAGATGATTTGACTGAGCTGTAATTTGGAGGAGGGTGATAATTTGGGCATATGAAGAAACTGTATAAATTTAATGTCATTTAGAGATATAAAAAAGGTACTTCCTTCACAATGCTTCTAGGTGGACAAAAACTTTGGAAATTTGCAGAGGAAGATTTGCTAGGAAAATGGAGCTGAATTTTGTCATGCGGTAATGATTTGGATAGGAAAGAGTGCCCAAAAATTCGTAGGGCAATCAAGAATATATAAATAGCACTTCCTTCATAAAGTGTTGTTGTGAACATAATAGGAAAATGAATATTGTTGAATTAGTTTTGAACTAGGCAAGGAAGGATTTTTACATATTTGATGAAGATATGACCCAAAGAATTTATGAGATTTTTTTGGGAACTTTGGGAATGATAGAAATATAGGTTGCTTCACAACCTAGGGCAAAAACTGCCACATGGACATGACACATAGGCAAAACTGATGAGATGGCACCTAGTCATCACAACCCACCACAATCTACAAGGTTATGACCATCTATATTGGTCATTAACAACTAGAAATAAGGCAGCGGACTAGCACTGATTGCTTTGTGACCATTTCGTGTTAGGAAATTACGACCTTTCCGACCAAAATGGTCGCAATGGTTTAGGGTTTGAAGCCCCCTGAACAGCTTTTGACCAAATGGTCTAAAATGGTCATAAATTTATGACCAATTCTTCGAGGGTCACTGACAGAAGGTCATAAGTTGACATATTTCTTGTAGTGTCATCGGGAGGGGTGTGGCGTACCGCAAAACCGGATTCCACGGGATACTGTTCATCTCCACCGTCGACCCCCTCCAGCCTCCACGAGCTATTGTTCATCCATCGTCGACCTCCTCCAGCCTCCACTTGCGACTGTTCATCCACGGGCTCCTGTTCATCCAGCCTCCACCACGCGCTACTCCACCGGCTACTGTTCAACCAGCCCTCACCACAGGCTCCTGTTCAATCACCCCTCCACGGGCTACTATTCATCATGCCCTCCACCGTCTACTGTTCATCCAGCCCTCCACACCACGGGGTCCTGTTCATCCAGCCATCCACGGGCACCCCTCCACCGTCTATTGTTCATCCAGCCCTCCACCATGCCGCGGGGTCATGTTCATCCAGAGGCAACGCCACCGCTCACTGTTCA
>NC_041384.1:6754835-6776776 GCF_002162155.2 Triticum dicoccoides | reverse complement strand
TTCAGTTAGCAGCAGTAGCGAAGGAATCGCTCGATCGGGTTCAGTTAACAGCCATCAATCGATCACTCGGGTTCAGTAACGCGTAGCCTGCAGTGCAATCGCTCGGGTTCAGTTAGAGCCCAATGGCTCGCTCGGGTTTAGTTAGAGCCAACGCCTCGCACCCACGTGCGTACGTGTACGAGAGAAACGCACATCGCTCGGCCCCCGACCTCCCATCGTAACCGGGAACTCCCCAAAATTTTCCTCCCCCTTGCTTCTACCACGGGTTATTCCGTCATGGACGGCCCAAAGAATGTCATGCAGCTGCGTCTCCTGCCTGCCCAGGACGAAAAGCCCATTTTCTGTCATGATTTTTTGTCATAGAAGTAGGAGCCCACCACATCTATGATGATACCGGGTTTTGTCACAATTATCGTCATAAATTGTCATATGTATGACAGAAAAAAAATTCGTTCGGCCCAAAATGTCACGGATGTGTCTTTTTCTTGTAGTGACACAGGCGGCGATCCACTCTTCGACCGTAGCAGCAATGATCTCCGGGTCAGCAGCGGTGACGGCAGTCGGGCAGGAGGCCCTGTGCGGCCGCCGGCTCAAGTTTTATCTGATCTATTTGATGCGTTGGCTACGCTCATGGAAGAGGCTAACCCTGCGGATCAGGATGCCCACAACGTGGAAATTACAAATATAAAGGATCAGATCACCCAGGCCAAGGCCGATTTGGCGGCTAAGGAAGTAAGGATGACTGCGAAGCGGGCCGCTTTGGACGCACAGGCTTATCGACTTATGCTGGATCAAAACGCATCGCATGAAGTCCTGAAGAGGAGGCACCGGTCCCGCCTACCTCCGGTTTACGATGCTAGGAACCTCTTTAACACCCCAGGAGCGGGGACCAGTAACCCGCCGGTAGCAAACCGGGCGGAGGCACCTGGAGCGGGTGCGCCGGTTCAGCCACGTTTGATGGATCCACCTCGGCAGAACAACATTGTGTCTCAGCCCGTCCCAATGCCGCCGGGTCATTATTCTACTACAATGGACAATCTCGTTGCTGCCGCTTGATGACTGGAGGCCATCCCGATTGAAGGTGATTCTCCGATGGCTGTTGAGACGCGCCGGGTTAAGGAGCTTCCTCGGATAGCCTTGGTTCAACAGGAAGCGTATTCATACAGCCGTGATCGAATTCATTCCACCCCTCGTCCAAGCCGGAGTTACAACAGGCGTATGGATGAACCAGCCGTGTCAATAAACGCACGGAACCGTGAAGCGCCCCGTGGCAACAACCCGGCAGGTGGTGCTGGTGATGCTCAGGAGGTGGTAGACCGGGCCCGAGCGCGTAGGGAGGCCGAGTTAGCAGCGCAATATGAAGCTCGTCAGCTTACTCAGGTTCGTCCAACCACATCAGTCGAGCCAGGAGTTACCTCTAGTTCTTTGGGGGTGCTGTGCCTTGTCCCAGCATTACACATGTGCGCCTGCCCAAGGATTTCAAGGGCCCGCGTAAGGTGCCGAATTACACTTCCAATTTATCTCCAGAAATATGGGTGGAAAGCTATGAGGTGGACATGGAGATGCTTGATGTGGATGATGCGGCGTGTGCGAAATATTTCACCATGATGCTAGAAGGAACGACCCGTACTTGGTTAAAAAGTCTACCGGCTAACTCTATCAGTTCATGGGCCGAGTTGAGAGCCCGGTTTATCCTGAATTTTAAGGATACATGCAGGTAGCCTATGTTGATAGTAGACTTAGCTGCCTGTGTCCAGGAGGAAGGAGAGTCGACAACCCGTTGAGTGCACCGGGTCTCGAAAAATTTGCATTCGTCGGACCGCATCAATGCCGATACTGCAGTTCTAACCTTGGAAGGCAACTGCCGGTTTGAACCTCTGAAGTTGAAATTGGGACGGCTAAAGCGCCATTGCAATGATATGGGGACCCTCATGGCCGCGTTAGTGAAGTATGCTGACTCTGATAGTACCAGGGATCCCGAGTCTAATGATGATAAGGCAGGGAAGGGAAAAAAGAGCGGCAACACCAGCACATAGGACAAGGGCCAGCGACGAAAGGGTAAACCGCCCAATCGCAGCGGAGCGCCTAATCCTAACCCGGACCGTCTATCTTACCTGTTGAACGAGCCCTGTCCAAAACATGGGACGAAGGAGATGCTGGCCACAAACCTCTCGAAGGACTGCTACATCATGCAAGAGTTCAAAAATTCTAATGCTTTCCGGTATGATCACGGACCAGGTGGCAGTTCAGGCTCCGGATCTCATGGGCCGGGTTATGGTGGAGGAAATTCCGGTTCAGGCTTCAATGGTAATCAGGGTGGACACAACAATCAAGGTAATCAGGGCAGTCAGGGTGGCTACAATCAGCACCAGCAGCAATCGGGTTATCAGAGCAACCCGAAGCAGTTAAACAGTAGGCAGTATCATGTCTTCTCCACTAGTTTAGACAAGCGTGACCAAAAGCTTCATAAGAGGGCCGTGAACTCCGTTGAATCAGCAGTGCCCCGTTACTCGCGCTGGTCCGAGCAGCCAATTGTATGGAGTAGAAAGGATCATCCACCCCGGGTTGACAATCTGGGTCATCTGGCATTGGTGGTGGCACCTCAGGTGGGAGGTTATAAGTTCATCAAGGTACTCATGGATGGAGGAAGCAATATCAATATCCTTTACTATGAAACCTTCCGTCGCATGGGGTTAACCGATGAAAATCTTAAACCGTCCAATACGGTGTTCCATGGTGTAGTGCCTGGTAAATCAGTGTATCTTGTTGGTAAGATAGATCTGGGGGTGGCTTTTGGAGATGATCACGATTCCAGATCAGAAACGTTGACCTTTGAAGTGGTGAAAATCAGAAGTCCGTATCACGCCCTGTTTGGACGGCCGGCTTATGCTAAACCCTGTTATGTTTATCTGCAGCTCAAGATGTTGGGTCACAAAGGAACCATAACCATCCATGGAAGCCGCAAGATCGCTCTGGAGTGTGAAGAAGGTGATGCGGCCTATGCTGAGTCGGTTTGTGCCACAGAAGAGTTAAAATTTTACAAAGATAATGTTGATCCGGCATATATGACTTCATTGAAGAAGCCAACTACAAAGCATGATCCGGCCCTGAAGTTTAAATTGGCTGCTGAGACTAAGCTTGTTGACTTTGTACCTGGCGATTCGTCCAAGCAGTTCAGCATCGAGTTCATCCGTGAGAATCGGATCATCTTTGCATGGAAGCCTTCTGACATGCCAGGTGTACTGAGAGGACTCACTGAGCACACTCTTAATGTTGATCCTAAGTATACCGGTGAAGCAGTTTCTCCGTCGGTTCAATGAAGAAAGACGCAAAGCTATTGGAGAGGAAGTGGCCAGGCTCTTAGCGGCTGGATTTATCGTTGAAGTTTTCCATCCTAAATGGTTAGCTAATCCGGTGCTCGTCCTTAAGAAGGACGACACATGGCTAATCCACCGGTTCTTGCTGCTTCAGTTGATAAGGAACCATTGTTGTTATATGTGGCAGCTAACACTCGAGCAGTCAGTGTGGCTATTGTGGTGGAGCGCAAGGAGGTAGGCAAGGAATATCCGGTTCAACGTCCGGTTTACTATATCAGTGAGGTGCTTATTGAGTCCAAGCAAAGGTACCCACATTGGCAGAAGTTGGTGTATGGAGTTTTCATGGCAAGCCGGAAGCTTAAGCAGTATTTCCAAGGTTATCCCATCACAGTGGTCAGCTCTGCTCCTTTGGGAGATATAATCCAGAACAAGGAAGCAACTGGCCAGATTGCCAAGTGGGCTATAGAGCTTGGGCCTCATGGGTTGAAATACATACCTCGCACGGTGATCAAGTCTCATGCACTTGTGGATTTCATCAACGATTGGACAGAACTGCAAGCACCTGAAGAGAAGCCGGATCACACTTATTGGACTATTCATTTTGATGGGTCCAGGCAATTGGAGGGCTCGAGGGCTGGAGTCGTATTAACTTCCCCATAAGGTGACAAGTTTTGTTATGTTCTCCGTTTAATGTTCCCTTGTACTAACAATGCAGCTGAGTATGAAGCTTTACTCCATGGTCTTCGGATGGCTAAGGAGATGAATCTAAGCCGAGTTAAGTGCTTCGGTGACTCGGACCTGGTAGCTCAACAAGTGTCTGGCACTTGGGATTCCAAGGATCCGCTCATGGCAGCATACCTTCGTGAGGTGGATATTGTTGCAGGCCACTTTAAAGGTTATCAGGTGGATCATGTGGACCGACGGAAGAACGAAGCGGCGGACGCTTTGAGCCGACTGGGTTCTCAACGTAAACCGGTCCTGCCTAGTGTCTCCTTGGATGTTCTGCATAATCCGACCGTCAAGCTCCCTGGTGAAGAGGATTTGGCTATTCCTGATCCAGAAGCTTAGTTGGTGGCGGCCCTTCATGTTATCCCAGATTGGACAGTTCCTTAACTAGCGAATATGAACCGGGGCGAGTTGCCAGAGGATGAGACTCTGGCCAGGCAGATAATCCAGTGGTCCAAGCCCATGACTATTATCAATGGAGAGTTGCATCATTGCAGTGTGACAGAGGCATTCCAGCGTTGTGTGTCTCCTGAAGAAGGCTGTGAAATTTTCCGTGAAATTCATGAAGGAGACTATGGTCATCACGCCGGTTCAAAATCTTTGGTGGCCAAAGCATATCGTCACGGGTTTTATTGGTTGACAGCTCATGTTGATGCTGAGTACTTGGTCAGACGTTGAGATGGCTGTCAGAAGTTCTCAAGACACGCTCATGTACCGGCTCAAGAATTGAGGATGATTCCAATTACTTGGTCGTTTGCAACTTGGGGGCTGGATATGGTTGGGCCTTTCAAGAGGTCCAACGACAAGAAGACCCACCTTCTGGTGGCGGTTGACAAGTTCACAAAGTGGGTAGAGGAAGAGCCTGTTAGCAAGTGTGACGCGGCCATGGCGGTTCAATTCATCAAAAAGGTGATTTTCCGGTTTGGCTTTCCACATAGCATTATCACTGACAATGGAACCAATTTGTCCAAGGGTGCCATGAAGGAGTTCTGTCAACGTGAGCATATCCGACTTGACGTATCATCAGTGTCTCACCCACAGTCTAATGGTCAAGCAGAGAGGGCCAATCAAGAGATCTTGAGAGGCATCAAACCCCAGCTTATGGTTCCTTTGCAACGAACGCCGGGTTGTTGGGTGGAGGAGCTACCTTCAGTGTTATGGAGCATCAATACCATGCCCAACAGGTCCATAGGATACACACCGTTCTTCATGGTTTATGGAGCGGAGGCAGTTCTTCCTAGTGACATCTGTCACGACTCACCCCGTGTAGCGGCATATGTTGAAGCGGACAACAAGAAGGCACGGCAAGAAGCTCTCGACCTGTTAGATGAGGAGCGTGACATAGCGGCCGCCCGTTCGGCGATTTACCAACAAGATCTGCGTCCCTACCATAGCCGCCGGGTTAGAACCAGAACCTTTCAAGAAGGATATTGGTGCTTCGGCTCATCCAGGATCAGACGGATATGCCCAAGTTATCCCCACCTTGGGAAGGACCTTTTGTGGTCAGCAAGAATCTACACAACGGGTCATACTACCTAATCGATGTTCGAGAGCGCAAAGACTCACGTAAGTCGGAGGAGGAGACCAACCGACCGTGGAATATTGCTCATCTTCGGCCCTACTATACTTGAGCTATAGGCTCTGCTTATGTACATATTATGACAATGTATATATTATGATTAATACAATAAACCGAAACCTCATATAAAGCGGGGTCTCTGTTATTTTTACATCATGTGTGGTTACATGGAGCTTCTGTTCTTAAAGCGGCGTCCGGTTTACCCCTTGATTTAGCTTCTCAACAGCTTTATATTATATCACTTGGGGGCTTGGTCATATCCGAACCATAGCGACACCTTTTGATAGGCGCAATGCCACAACATCACTTGGGGGCTTGGTCGTATCCGAACCATAGCAACGCCTCTTGATCAGCGCAAAGCCACAGCATCACTTCGGGGCATGATCGAACCCGAACCATAGCTACACCTCTTGATCGGCGTAATGCCACAACATCATTTGGGGACCTGGCTGACTCGAACCATAGCTACACCTTTTGGGGGATTGGTCATGTCCGATCATGGTAACACCTCTTGATCGGCTTAAAGCCTCGATTACAATGGTTTTTATTTTTGCCTTTGCTTGCGTTATGTTCTCTTTTTTAATGAACATTTTCTGTTGCTTTTTCAAAGCGACATTGTTAATCCGGTTCGACTGTCAATTGCAAATTGACGGTACACGGTCAAATCTTAATCCAGAGACTATCTGCCTTGTCCGATTTTATGTTGCCATCTTATTATGGAGTAAACCGGTGTTTATCATAACCCGGAATAGTTTACATTGTAAACCGGCCTTATATTAACAGGAGTTGTTTTCTCCTCCAAATTTCGGTTATCATCCCCGCTACAAGGTTGGCCAGCCAACACCATGCCTGATGGTGGCAGGTATTATATATTTCCATATTTGGTTATATGTTCTAACCAAAGTTATCATCTTTGGTTTTATATACATGAGTATCATGCCCCGCCCAGTGGTAAACCGCCAGGGCGTTTTAAGCTTCTTGATTGCAGAAACAGCTTGAACAGATGAATATGGATATCATATCTTAGGTATTACGAATCAAACAGGCATCAATTAAAGATAAATATGCACGAAGGCATACCAGACCAAGTATGTCAACTAGCCTATTACAAGGCGTTCCAGTGCCCAAAAAGATCATTGTTTTTATCAAATACATGTCATAGCATGTAGTATTCTAAACCGGCCTCCGGTTCACGCTTGGTCACCGGGTTGACCTGACGGTTGTGGATCATCTCGCGCTGGTTCAACTTCTTCCTCCCTACCCAGTGGCTGGAAATCAACAGTTGCCCAGTCGATCCCAGTTAAGGCTTGAAATACAGCTTCATCACTTATCAGCAGGGACGGTTCAATGTCAGGAGCGTAAGTGTGCTTACGGATTGGCGGGATAAGATTCTCAGCTTCAGGAATTGGTGCAGCAACCTGCTTGTTTTTATCATCATAGTTGGAATGATAGTGGGAAAGATCCGCCTCTTCAACTAGTTGACAAGCCAGAGGGCGCACTTCCCGGTTTATGGTTCGGAGATCCTCTTCATCAAATTTTGTCCCTTCTTCCTTCAAGCTGGGATAGCCTTGGGCCGCTTCAACAGGATAAAATTCAGGCACCCACGCTTTTTCCTGGATTAGGGCGGTCAAAGCACCCGTTCTAGCAGCAGATTTCTTCAGCTCTTCAACCCGGGCAGGGAGCATAAATAACCTTTCAATGGTATCTTTGATCAAGGTGGGCGACGAATTTTTGTGGGAAGCAGTGTAGATGATCCGTTGTGCACCAGAGTACAGTTGCTCTATCAGAGTGTAGGCAGCTTTTAACTTCTTCTGCACATACGATCCCAAGTGGCCAATATGAGTTCCTGTATCATTGCAAGGGTTAGTAAACCGGCAGCTACATGACAAGGTCTGCTCAATTCAGAAAACAAGGATACCTACCAAATACAGCTGCAGTCATGGCATGAACCTGTCGCTTCACGCTGGTCAATTCAACAACAACCGGTTTAAGAGCGGCTTCTGCTTTTTCAGCCCTTTGCGCTAAAGCGGATTTCTCAGTCGTCCAATCCGCCCGCTCTTTGTTGAAGCCCTCTTTAAGTTTTTCCATAGCGCTCAAAGCGCTGGTCAGTTCTTCCTTTGCCTTGGAGGTTTCTGCCTGTTGCGACTTAAGGTTTTCCTGCAGGTCGGCGGTTTGATTTTCTCTCTTGCTCAGCTCAGCCTGCATAGAGATAGTTATATGATGAAATGACAATACAAATTTGAAGTACCAACCACATAACAAGTTATGCCCTTGGTACTTGGGGGCTAATGCATATTTGCTCTTCATTGTACAGTTTCTACAAAGTCCCAAGCTCAATACAAGTATTCAACTTGGCACTTGGCGGCTAACGGCTATTTATTCAAAGTCTACTGATACAGAAATTTTCTTTTATAAAGTCCCGGTTTATCTTTATAAAGTTAAACCGGCCCTTGGGGGCTACGTCAGCAAGGTTAAAGATGCAATTGAGGTTCACATTGAATACTTACTACAAGTCCTGGTTTAAGTTGATATCTTAAACCATCACTTGGGGGATATTGGAGTTGATAAGCTATGAAATAAGACAAGCAGAGAAGCATATAGGAAGTTACCTCATATTTTTCCTTCATCATATTGACCATACCGGCTTCATAATCGCGGCTGGTATACAGTCGGTTCAGATAGCCAAAATGGAGATCTTGAGCATTCAGAGTAGCATATGTTGACAAATCAGCATTCCATTTGCCTTTGCCAACCGCAGAGAATTCCTCTTTGGCAGTATGTCTTGAAAAAGCAATAGGATTACTTGGTTCAGTATGGCCAAAGCCAGTAATAAGGACATCATCATCTTTTTCTTCACTAGTTTATACTGGGGTCGCCGGTTTGTCAGTATTCTTTGCTGGACTAGCCGGTTTATCAGTCCAAATAGAGCTGGTCGGCTGATCAACAGGGCCTGTGGTGTCAACCTCTGCCTGTTCAGCAACAAAGTCATGGTCTTGTGGTGGTGGGTCATTCAACACATCATCAAGGTTGGCCTCTGCAGGATCTGGTATTCTCTCCGGTTCAGCAGATGTATTTTCCTCTGCCGTTTTGTTCAGGCGAGCTTTCTTGCTTGGTCTGGGTTTGGCACTGAGAAAGTCAAGCATGAAGGTCAATATAACGTATAAAATACATGTTAAAGATAAGGCAAGTGAACAACTTACCCAATGACCCTTTTGAGAGGTGGAAGATTGTTAGCTGACGACTCACCAGAGGAGGAATGAGAAGTGCCCTGATAATTGGAATCAGACGGATTAAGAGGTTGACGAAAATAACCTGCTTTAGGGAATTAAGTGACAAGGCAATTAGAGACCTCTGAACGGCGTTTTCGAACCGGACTGTTTGGTAAACCAGCGGAGGTAGCTACATGGCCGTTGTGCCGGGTCGTGCGGCGAGCTTCGTGCTGTTGTGTCTTCACAGGAAAGTTTGGATCCAAGTAAGCAAGAGGATGAGGAAATTTAACTTTCCGGTTTGCCCGACCGGTCTTTAGTGAAGGCAAAGGGTCTGAATCGGAGGAAAGAACGATTACCTCTGCAGTATCGGCGTAACTGAATTCAGCGTCGTCTTGGCAATAATCATCATCAATAAGGCATATGAAAAATAAGCCAAGTGAGTCAAGTTCTACCTCAAGATCCGGGTTACCCACATCATCGTCAGCCGGTGGATTGGAGGATGCAGTGGTTCTCTTCCTACTAGTAGGCTTCTTCACATATTTGGTCTTTTGCCGGGTTGGCTTCACCGATTTATCTTGTGAAGGTTTCTTGTTCCAGAACGGATCATCGGCCTGTCAAAAATAATAACATTTTCAGATAATATTTAGACAGAAGCAATTTCAGATATGCAGATGGTTTGATTCTTACTACTGGCGGTTTGTTGATGGCGCAAAAGGGGAGTAGGCCGGTTTGAGCACAAACATCCTCCGGTTCATTCAACCTCTTTTTCGCAGCTTCAGTAACTTCATCGTTTGTAAGCTAGATATCAATGTGCCGTTGAGCATCCTTTACATCTCCTGTATACTCGCACATCAAACTGGGGCGCTGGCTTAAGGACAGTACGCTCCAAGATATCTAGCAGCGAGCAAAATCAACCTCTGTCAACCCGTTTGCCACGAAGGCCCTAAGCTTGGATAGTTGAGGAGCATATTTGCTTCTCTCCTTGGCAGTCAGCCTTTGAGGAAAAGGGTGTGTATTGCTCAGACGTTCCGGACGGTAACCCGACAGGGGATTTTCTTCAGAAGGAGAGGTGTCCTTGCAATAAAACCATGCCTAGTTCCATTCTTTGGGGTGGCTGTGAAGATTGGCATGAGGGAAGGTGACTTCTTTCCTTTTCTGAATCGCCATACCGCCCAGTTCTTTGTTGGGTCTGTCTTTGAATTTTGTGCGACAGTTCAGGTGAAAGCAGTCCCTAAATAGCTCTACTGAAGGTTCCTCCTGAAGGTAAACCTCACTTAAGACTTGAAAGTGGCAGATATTGGTTACGGAGTTAGGACCGATATCTTGTGGGCGCAGTTCAAAGTTGGCTAAGACATCCCGGAAAAACTTTGAACCGGGAGGGTTGAAGCCCCGGCTTAAATGATCAGCAAAAACAATAACTTCTCCCTCTTGGGGAGTAGGGGGACATTCTGTGCCAGGGACCCTCTAGTGAATGACATTTTTCTCGCTTAAAGCGCCCGTTTTCACCAGATTGTTCAGCTGGTCCTCAGTCACTCGAGAAGGGACCCAGTTGCACTCATACACTTGTCTGGCCATGGCAAGATCTACAATACAATAATTGCCGGTTCAAGAATACGTTGGACAGTTATATGATGATGCATATTTGCTGAATGGGGGTCATCTATCTATAAACCGGAGTTCAACAATGCAACAGTGCCCTAGTAAAGGGTTTGGCGGTTCAACAAGGGGACTAATGGTGTATACCGAGTTGTCATTTTTGGCAGATAGTTAAACTGCCTAGTCTAAACATCGAAGAGTTAAGACTGCAGATGTGTAAGTGAATGAAAACAGGTTTCACAAGTTGATGTTGCCGTTTTGGATCTAAGGCATATCAGAAAAGGGAAATATATTCAAAATCTAAGAAGCAGTACTGGATCAATGAGTGAAGGTTCGGATGAGATTTACTGTTTTGAGATGCATAAGTGGAAACAGAGGCTAAAGGCTACCATTATACAGAGCACATATTCAGGAGTTTATCAAGAACCATCGTATGGACAAAGAACGACTGATGAACACCGGAGAACATTGAAACCCTAGAACAGATCTATGGCGGAAAGGGCAGAGAACTTACCGGAGCTAAGGAAGAAGCGGAAGGGCGCCGCGGTATTCTGGTGCGTTCAGGGTGATGCAGCAGCCAAGGTCGGAGCAGAGACGACGGTCGACGGTGGCGGCGGAGCTCCAGAGGCTGAGCGGCGCAAGGAGGACGACGCGAAGAGGCACAAGGGGGAAAAGAAAATGACCCCTCGGTCCTATTTATAAAAGCAGGGGATAAGTGTCAGGTGCAAAAATCAAGGGGCCGCAAATTTGGAAGTGAGGCGGAGCTGTTGCCTCGATTGTCGGAGACCCATTAATGAAGAGGTGTCATACATAGTTTTTAAGAAATGACGTCACGACGGTTTACCACGATCTGACAAGATGACGTCACGGCGGTTTACCAAATTATGAGAAGATGTTGAAGACAAAGTTTTTATTAAGGATTGACATGAACCTGTTGAAATCAATCTGGGGCCTAATGTTGCGGATATTACTATTGAGTGTAAACCGGCCAGGAGAGGTCGGGTTAACTTCATCAGTAGTTGGTTATGCTTGAAGCCCATGATGACAAATGAGGATGCTGTGTAAGGCCCAGGGCCCAGGACTGGTTTAAGGCCTGTAGCTGTAAACCAGCTTTTGGTATGTAACTTGTATTGTAAGATAGAAGTAGTGGAGACCAAACCGGACACGCTTATGAGCCGGTCTCGGGACTCCGTAAACCGACGGGCATCAAACCATGTATATAAGGGGATGACCCAGCGGCGGTTCAGGACAACAGACAACAACTCGAGACTTAGGCGAAGCATATTCGCTCCCTGGTCATCGAAACCCCATCAATTCCATCACAACTAGACGTAGGCTTTTACCTTCATCGAAGGGGCCGAACTAGTATAAACTCTCTTACGTCCCCTGTCTGCTTTAACCCCTTCAGGCTAACCCGTAGAGATGGTTCCACGACTAAGTCCTTTCAAGAGGACATCTGCCGTGACAAAACCACTACACGGTGCATAGCAGACTCACTACTGTGCCAAAAGCCCGTTACAGGAGGCCAGCAAGCGAGCGAGAGGCGCTAAAATGCATGCACGTGAGATATAGGAGGGGCACCCACCTTCTAGAACAATGGGCGGTTGGTGACAGGAGCAAAGCAAGGTGGCATGACTGCTAGATGGGCTAGCAGATCTAGCTAGGTTGCTTGGCTAGAGGCAGTCGGATTGTTGCGGGCAAGCTGTCGGCTGGCCCACATGCATTAAGCAAGCTAGGACGCAGGTAGGCGATGCAGACGAGCTCGAGGCTCCGTCGAGCATGGCGGCAGAGAGCATCTGCTTGGGGACATTCATAGTGAGGGCTAGAGAGGGACGGAACAAAATGATCCAGGAGTGAGGAGGCGAGGGTCCTCGATTTTGGTTAGCGGTGAGCTGCTTCGGCCTGGTTGGTTCCCCGGTAAGAAGAAATAGAGTTGAGAGGGAAAGGAGGAAGGGAGAGGATCCCACGACGATGACTCGCTGCTTCTAGTCGCTAGCGGCTCATCATTCGTCGACATGAGGTGGAGATCGTGTGCGTGAAGCTACGCACCGCTCGGAGGAGCTCGAGTGTCTCCCGTGGCATGGAGGGTTGTGGTTTAGAAGGGGATCTCATGAATCAGATTGAGGTTGGGCTAGGTTTGGGTGGTTGTGGACTAAAATCAAAAGAGTCGTCCGCTAATTTTTACGGTTTACAAGAAATGGAATGGAGGCAATGCCATTTTTTGCATGGAAAATGGAGGAAATGCCTTAAATAGACAAGTCAATTAGGAGAGGCTTGGCCTAGATTTTGGGCTGACATAGAGGGGGGGGGCATAATCCCGTGGCTTGGAGGTACATCAACCAAAGTGTTATTCTGCTTGATAGCTCAAATGACCTTGGTGAACAGTAAAATCGACAGAAGATGAAAAAATTCAAAAAAAATCTGAATTTTATTTATGGTCACCTTTGACAAAAGTTTTCTATGTTTGAAAATTTTCATCAAGAAATGACAACCGTGGAAGTCATGATAAAAAAATTCAGTACTCCAAAATGCTTTAAAAATTAGCATTTTTGGAGTATCAATTTTGTTTTTTTTCACGACTTCCAGGAATATTCTTTCATTATAAATTTTACAAGCACATAGAACATTTGTCAAAGGTTAACGCAAAAAAACCAGAATTTTTTGAATTTTGTACTATTTTCCTGATTTTACTGTTCATTAGGAGCATTTGAGCTCGGGTGCAAATACTCCACGTCCGTACATCAACCACCCTCTTGAAGAAAAAAACAACCCTTCTCTTTGATCTGTATACTTTTCTCCCAAAAAAGCACGTATGATTAGGCAATTTGATCTATGTGGAACGAGTCATAATGCATAGTGGCAGATGGTTGGGTCGATGTGAAGGAGATTAGTTGTTGGATTGCATGCATGGAAAAGGAAAGATGCTGAGATTAACATCGATGACAGTCACATGAGACTTGTTTAGGGAGGCCAAGGTCAACACACATGGAAAGTGAAGTGAAGTGACGCATGCACATGTGCTAGGCTGGCACTGCTTTGTGCCGGTGGCTAATGAATTACGCTAGAATTAGTTGCCTACTAATTAAGCAACTCCAGTGCTGCCCATCAGTTATTGGGCTCTCAGAAGCAGCTGTGAGTTCTAAAAAGCATTGCTCTTGTACACACATGTACTACAAGTGTATGGTTATACAAGCGCAGAAAAAGCACGGCATATCACCGCGCCAGTAAGAGAGCCCGTTTGATTCGTTGGTGTTGATGATGTGACATTTTGTTCGACGAATAGTTCCTTGTAAGTCTTGTGTAATTTTTTGGTTGGATGCAAGCCTTTGTATATGCTTTTTATTCACTGTGAGAAATGTATCACTTGAACACATTTTCAAGAAGTGATAAGTAAGAAGGTATGACAACCAAGAAGCTGCCAACTGGTACAGTCCGTCACTGCATGACAACGATTCAAGAAGCAGAAGTCCAATTGCATTTATTGATTTATAGATAATCTCAGAATGCATTTATAAATTCAGAATTACAATTCTTCATGGGCATGAATGTAAAATATCCAAAATTCTCACTTCAATAAGAACAACGTTAATATGGAGGAATCCTCCAACATTGATGGGATCATTTCATTTCTATCATTAGCAAATTCAGACCCTTCTACAATCTTGTGAAGAAGCGTTGAAGCCTCATACACCACCCTAAAAAACTGCAAAAAGAACACTCGGAGCAGCATGAAGAAACCTTTTCACCAGTACTGAACTTTAGGCTTCCAGCAGGAATTGAACATATAAACCCTCAAGGACTCGTATTCACAACCGATGGCTCGAGTGCACCGCACCACGCAAAGAAAAACCACCGCACCGCGATCGTGCGTGGGAAAAAACAGCGAGGGTCAGGCGAGCGCACTGCACCACGCGAGGGAAAAGACCACCGCTCCGCGCGAGGGATGCGCTCGACGTACAGGCCGTCGTGAGGCCCGCGCCCGTCTGCTTTCTCCTTCATCCCTGTACCCTCGTCTCCAACCCTAAATCTTTTCCCCCTCCCCTACAGCCGCCTTCCCATGCTCCTCATCCGCTTGCTGGAAGGGAAAGTCCAGAGGAATATGCTTTGAGAGGTGTCATAATATGAAAGTTATGCATCCATGATTCATTTGTCTGTGCATCCGTGCATCTTTGGTTTTATCTACCTGATGACGCTTCTTTATAGGAAACAATTCGTTCTGCCCAAGGGTGTTTCTTTGTACCGGGGCATTGTCTCCATATGCTAGCACTAGTAGAAAAAGGGTCAAATGTGAAGCACATTAGTGTCGGTTTGAATTTGAGCTGGCACTAATGGTACATTAGTGCCGGTTCATGGCGGCGATCAATAGTACCGGTTCATGGCGAACCTTTAGTACCGGTTCATGCCACGAACCGGTACTAAAGATGCTGTGTCAGCCTGCGGCCAGGCTATGCCCCACCATCACCATTTAGTGCCGGTTCGTACCACGAACCGGTACTAATGAGGTTATGGCTAGCTGTTTTTAGTCCCACCTCATTTGCCTAACAAGGCTTTTACCACCTTAAATATGTTACTTCTCAAACTATCACAAGCACTTGGTCTTCATTGAACTCTATGTGTAGAATTTGTGGCCGCAATATGAGTCTTCACCGGTTTATAAATCATTGAGGACTCATATTGACAATTTAGATTGTACATAAAAAGATCATTGATGATCATAGTATTTTTGATGTATAAGATCATATTGACAATTCAGACTGTAAAGAAATATAATATCATGATCTAAATGCTCTTATATTTTTTGTGTTTAGTATGCACCATTCAAAGCGAGGCCATCAACTTTCAACCATTTATGCCTTCATTTGCTATTTTTCATGCATTTAATGATTTGTTTTGAGAACTAAATGACCTGGAAATTGAAAAGCACTACAAATGAACTTTGAAAAAGTTGAAACTTGGCATGGTATCATCATTTCACCCACATATCTTGTTCAAAAAAGTAGAGAGGGTTACGGCAAAAACTAGATGCACTTCGTTTACAAACTAGACAATCTCTTTCGAAGTATTCGGGTTTCTGACGAAATTAAACTCATCTGTTACAAAGGCATTTCATTTTTTAAACTTATTACAACTCCAGACTTTTTGTGCATTCAGTATGCACCATTCAACTGCTAGGCGGGAGGAGCTCTTTAGTACCGGTTCCAACTGCTAGGCAGGAGGAGCTCTTTAGTACCGGTTCGTGGCGAACTTTTAGCACCGGTTCGTGCCATGAACTGGTACTAATGAGGTTGTGTCAGGTAAGGCTGGGGCCCCACGAGCACCTTTAGTACCGGTTTCATGGCATGAACGAGTACTACAGTTTCTTAGTCAGCTGTTTTTTAGTCCCACCTCGCGAAGAGAGAGGGACTAGGAGCGGTTTATAATCCTTGAGTGCAGAGACGATGAAGAAGAGGCTCAATGCTCATGTTGCTTAGCTTCAAGCCTTGAGGAATATGGTAGACTGCATGGAGCTATGTGCAGTGCAGTTACAGTATTCCGAACGCTTGAAGCTAATTAACGAGCATTGCACCTCTTTTTTTATTTTTAATAACTTATTACAACTCCGGACTTCTTCTGTTATGGAAAAAACTAGTTGCACTTCGGCATTTGATTTTTTAAAACTTTGGTTATAACTCCAGACTTTGACCATCAACTTTTAACCATCAACTTGGCATGGTATATAAAAATAAATGAATAGAAGAAAATAAATAAAGCAGAAAATAAAAAATAGCAGAAAAGAAAAAAACTATATAAAAAAACTACTTAGAAATAAATAGAAGAAAATAAAGCAGAAAAGAAAAAAACTATAAAAAAATTGGGCCGCTGCCCTGTGGGCCTGCTAGGCCACTGGGGTGGTAGAAGTTTGGTCGTGTTCTGGTGTTGCTGTTGTTTGCGATGTTCTCCTGCTATCTGCCAAATTGAAGACGAAGTTGATGCTGTGTTGGCATAGAAGATCCTCTCTGCTGTTCCTTTCCATGTCTGCCTCGTTTTGGTGGAATGTAGTTAATTAGAATGGAAACCATTTTCAAAAAGGGAAGGACTGATTTATGTACAATATAGCTATACCTGTATTTTGTCAAATTCATAGTCATCTGGTCGTGCTTTTCCATCCCTTTTCATGTCTGCTCTAGCTATTTTCGCTAGGTCACTCTCTTTGAGATGGTTTGCTCGTGGTAATGAGGTCTTGTCCATTTTCTTTGCAATCATCCGCATTTCTTTTGTGTCGGTTGGCAGCAGCAGGGAGTCGAGGTACATGATTACTGGCCCCTGTGCCAAACCATTGACATGCTTTTTGTTCTTTTCTTCCTGAGGCAAATTTCTGTGTTTCTGCCATATCTTGGCTCCTTCCTTAATACATTCGATGATTACCTCACAGAAATCCATCTTTGCCATCTCTGGATAGTCCATGTCCTCTACCATTATAGCTTGTCGGGCGAAGATAGCAGCGCTTGACCCGCAAACAACGTTGTGGAAAAAAATAAGGAAAAATATTTTAATTGATTTCCTGTTTGACTGTTCGTCATCTAGTTCCACCAATTCATTTAGCTCTGTGAACAGTTCTTTTGGCCTGAAAGTTGTATTTTTGAAGCCAAGCTCTAACATCAGTTTTTTCATTGAAGTTGGGCTCTTCGCTGGCCTTGGTGCTGACTTTTCCGTGCCGTTTGGGTATCCAAACACCTTGTGTATAACTTCCTTGGTAATCTTGAGTTTCTTGTCTTTGTTACCATCACCGAAGGTTATTGTCATGCTTTCTATGTCCAGGTTGTCGTAGATGTGTGCTGCAAGTGGTCTGTAGATGGAGCCCGTTATTTTGCAGTTCTCTATGCTGCCAAATCCTGCTGTCCTAATATCTTGCCTGCGACGGTCTTTAAGTAAACCCCATGCTTTCTTGACATGAGCGAATGCTGCCCTTGCCTTGATTTGCCATTTCTCTTCGTCTGTTTCTTGGTGTTCTTCGTCAACTGTTGGTGCTGCCAATTCTTTTCCGCGTGTCTTTCTCCTCTTTCTGTACTTCTGTCCTGATTTGTTCTATTTCAGAAGACAAAAAAGAAAGGTTTTTGTTAGAAAGGAACATTAGATCCGGAGTCCTTAATACTGGTATTCAAAATTAGTACATAAGTGTGTTTTTACATCGTCGTCATGTTCTGCGTCGGTGTCATGCTCTTCGGCATCATCGCCGTCTGTAGCAATGAAATCTGCATCATGTTCCCTGTCATCGTCGTCATCATTGGTATCTGAACCTTTGTTGTTGGTATCGTCTTGTTCTTTTTCTACCCTTCGTCGTTTGTATTTCTTCTTGCGTTCACCTTGTTTCTTCATGGCGGTTGGTGCTGTTGGCAGGAGTACCATTAGAGGTAGTGGCTGATGTTGCAAGGTACTAGTGTCGATGATGTTTTCAGCATTGTCCTCTTGCTTTTGCCTTTTTGCTCCAGGAGTAAAAACAGTGCTTGTATCTGATTTCCTCTTTTTTTGCTTGTTTTTAGATTATTATTCTTGTTGAGCCTGGTGTAAGTTATCATTTCTTTCGCAGGTGGTTTGTTCCTCATGTTTTGTTCTGTGTCCTCATGCTTTGAATATCACCATCTTCGTGTCCTGTATAATGACCAGGTAACAAAAAAGGATGTTCTTTTCGTCCAAAAATAGTTGATACACATTTAAAATATATATCTTCCATGATTATGCATAAGGGGATTTTTAGTTTTATTTTCTTGGGTTAAGATAGGTTATTACTATTGTTACCGATTGAGCTAATCAGGGGATGGAAGAAAATATTAATTATGGTTATGAGTGCAGCTGGGGTAGTGAAGTTAGGGTGAAGCATTTTCTGAGACAAAAATGCACTCTGTAGGTGATATTTCATAATTGGAGGAATATCATCAATGATAGTTCAAGATTTATTGGGTAAGTTAAACTATTTTTGAATTAAAAATAAGATAGTGTGCAAACATTTTTAATGTTTTTTATAAAGAAATATATAAAAAGTGGCAGGTAGTTTTATTTGTAGACATATTTAATTATGTTGTCAATGATAGATGTTAAGTTATTAATAACTCTCAATATAGTTTTTTGTAGATGGACAGTGGGGACTTTTTGCTCAAACCTTTGAAAGGAGCTTGCTGATTTGCATGCTCTTCAGCAGGGTCTTCGTCAGTATTTTGCTGAGTTTTAGCTTCTTCGTGAGGATTTGTCATTGCTGCATAAAAAATGGGCAGGTGTTAGAAGCAGAGTCGAGTGTCACAGGAAAAAAAATCTTGCGTGGTGTGAAAACAAATTTGCATGGATAGAGAGGCACGGGTTGTTTTACCCTAGAAGCACAGGGTTCACAGTATTTCACAACAGAGGCACTTAATTTGAAAATCGGTTACATTGACGGGACAAGGGATGTAGAAAATCTCGTACGGTTATCAGTTTTGGCCTCTCAGGATGCTTGCGGGGTTTGGATCTATCGACGTATTCTAGTTACTGATGTTTTAGGGTTTTTACCTTTGAGCACAAATCGTATGGCGAAAATCCCAGGGCGGAGAGCAGTAGCATTTCTATAAAATCTTGTCTCTGTGCTAGTTCAATTTGTTAGGCAAATTGATTTAGGTTATTAGAAAACTCCTTGGTAGCGTGGCAAGGGTTGCTCTTCCTGGAAGTGGAAAAATCACTACGATCTACCCGGTGGAATGGAGTGGGATAGAATGATAATTACCTTCAGTTGCTTGTGCGGTGTTCTTCGCTTCCATCCGCTTATTGTGTCGTTGCTCCTTTTTTGTTGCGATTTCCGCCGCCGCTGTTGAAGTCCTCGCCGTCGGTCGCCGCAGCCGGTGGGGTTATTGGTGTTGTCGCAGGCAGAGTGTGGCTGTTTGTATGTCAGATTTGAGTGTGGTTGGCGGACGCGGTGGCGGTTGTCCGGTGACGCGAACTCGATTTCGAGTTTGTGTTTGTGTGCAGAAGGAAGGAGGAGAGCATGCGGGAGTGATGAAGGTTTCAAGATTTACTTTGCGGAAGGGGAAGCAAGCTAGTAGAAGAGGGAGGGAGAGATGGAAATCATCGAACCGTCTCTAATCTTCAACCGTCCGTTTGGGCATCAAGATTCGTTATGCTTGGCTTGGGGTTTTTTGTGTGCTACAGTATTTTTTTTAGTGTTGAGACTGTTAGTGCTGAAGTGGAGCCTCTCTATAGGCATGTGGATGCAGGCACATAAGTGTAGGTTCTACAGGCATGTGGATGCAGGCATAGGAGGCACGGAAGTGTGGGTTCTACGCTGAATAGTTCCCAGCCTAGTCTCCCCTTCACCGGTAGGGTGGTCAAGCTGGAGGTCCTCAAATCCCTCCGTTATTTCATCCACCATCACCCTAGCATATCCTTCTGGAATCGGCCGGCAGTGAAAAGTTGCGCCGGGTTCAGTAGGATAAATAGAGCCAACAGCCGCCTTGACCTTCAAATTCATCCATTGCGTCATAAGGTGGCAATTTTGAGACTCTGTGATAGCATCCACGGGATAGCTGGCAGGAGCCGTCAAGGCATGCTCCGGCTGAAGCAGCTCAGTGGAAGCCACGCTGCTTCTCCGCTGAGATGGCGGGGTAGCTTCTGTGGAAGCTTCGGCAGTACATTTGCTGTGATTTGCTTCTCGTTCCTCTATCGCTTGTACCCTTGCTTGCAGCGCCTGCATTTGGGTCTGCTGCACTTTTTTCCTCCTCTCATGGGATTTGTAACCGCCTGCGTCCGGAAACCCAACCTTCCACGGAATGGAGCCTGGCGTGCCTCGTGTCCGTCCTGGTGCTCAGGATTCCCGAGGGCCATTGTGAGCTCGTTGTTCTCTCTGTATGGAAAGAACGTCCCTTGCTGCGCTGCTTTGATATAGTGCTAAAGCTTCCTGACTGGTATGTCCATTCGATCGTTCGTCCAAATGCACTTCCCTGTTACAGGTTTCAAGGTTCCGCCAGCCCCGAAGAACCAAGTCCGGCAACGGTCTGGCCAGTTAATTGTCTCTGGTTCGGTCCCTTTATCAACCAGATCATTCTCAGTCTTGGCCCACTTAGGCTGGACTACGAGGTAGCCACCTGACCCCGTGCGATGGTGATGCTTCTTCTTCGCAGCATTTTGCTTGTTTGTCACCGACATCTTCTTACTCTTTTCCGATGTCTTGTGGGCCACAAATGCGGGCCAGTGATCTCTGATCTTGTCGTATCTGCCCTTGAATTCTGGTGTCTCATTATTTTTGACAAACTTATTCAGCTCTTTCTTCCACCTCCTGAATAGTTCTGCCATCCTCTTAGGAGCAAAAGACTTGATTAATTGCTCTTTAACTGGCTTCTCTGTTTTATCCTCTGGCGGTAGGGTGAAATTTGACTTCAGCTCAGTCCAAAGATCATTTTTCTGCATATCATTGACATAAGACACCTCAGGGTCTTCTGTAGCCCGCTTAAACCATTGCTGGATGCTGATCGGGATCTTGTCCCTAACCAAAACCCCGCACTGAGCAACAAATTCGCTCTTTGTCCGGAGGGGTTCAATCGGTTGGCCGTCGGGCGTGATTGCTATGATCTCAAACTTTTCATTCGAGCTCAACTTTTTCTTCGGGCCTCGTCTCTTTACCGAAGTTGTGCTCGATCCGGAGGGCTAGAAAAAAGAACAAAGACTTAATTAATATGTGTACATAACAAAACAATGAATGCATCAATTAGCTAGTCAGCAGAAGCTTAACTAATATATACACATGGCCGGACTCGGTTCGGTCACCGGAGACGTCATCACGGTCTCCTTCTTGCACCGTCATTGGGTCACCGGAGCCGTCCTCACGGTCTCCTTCTTGCACCGGCATTAGGTCACCGGAGCCATCATAATCAGCTGCTTCCAGACCATCGGTCTCGTTGAGAAACAACGAGCAGATGGCATCACTTCCTTGTGCGATTATGTCCCCCAACAACTCTTCTTGTACTTCATCTCGGGCGGTGTCCATAGTTTCTACAAATATTGACAACATGGGAATTATTATTCAAACATAATAGATGGATATATTAGTGGCAAAAACGTAGAACTAATATTAATTAGTGGCCTCGACGCTGCTTCTCTAGGGTTTGGGGTGGCCTCGACGCTGCTTCTCTAGGGTTTGGGGTGGCCTCGACAACGCTTCAAGGATAAAAAAAGAAGAGGAAGAAGAAAAAAAAAGAGGAGAAGAAAGAATAGAGGAGTAAGAACTCCTCTATTCTTTCTTCTCCTCTTTTTTCTTCTTCTTCCTCTTTTTTTTATCAGGAACGAGGGTCGTCGAGGGTCACCGAGCGATAGAGGAAACCCTAAATAGCAAGTATCGTGGGTGTGAGATACATGTGGCCGTTGGTGTCGGACACTACATCCACGTCCCACAAGTGACGTGGGCGTCGAAGCCCGCGCCACTTGTGGGACGTGGATGTAGTGTCCGACATCGACGGCCACATGTATCTCACACCGACGATACTTTCTATTTAGGGTTTCCTCTATCGTTCGGCGACC
>NC_041384.1:6752529-6754571 GCF_002162155.2 Triticum dicoccoides | reverse complement strand
AATAAAGAGGAAGAAGAAGAAAAAAAAAGAGAAGAAGAGAAGAAGAAGAAAAAAGAGGATCGTCGAGTGTCAGGTTCGTCGAGTGTCAGGGTCGCCGAACGGTAGAGGAAACCCTAAATAGCAAGTATCGTTGGTGTGAGATACATGTGGCCACATGTATCTCACACCGACGATACTTTCTATTTAGGGTTTCCTCTATCGTTCGGCGACCCTGACCCTGACCCTCTAAATAGCAAGTATCGTGGGTGTGAGATACATGTGGCCGTCGGTGTCGGACACTATATCCACGTCCCACAAGTGACGTGGGCGTCGAAGCCCGCGCCACTTGTGGGACGTGGATGTAGTTTCCGACACCGACGGTACATGTATCTCACACCGACGATACTTTCTATTTAGGGTTTCTCCTCTACCGCTCGGCGACCCTCGACGTCCCTCGTTCCCGATAAAATAAAGAGGAAGAAGAAGAAAAAAAAGAGGAGAAGACCTCCTCTATTCTTTCTTCTCCTCTTTTTTTTGTTCTTCCTCTTCTTTTTTTATCCTCTTCTTCCTCTCATGTTCGAGGGGTCGGGAGGTTGCCTAGTGTCAAAGAATTCAACAAAACCATGTCTTCATCATTAGGCGAAAGTAACAGGTGCATGATGGTCGAAGCTCTCCAAAGTTATTTTGGAACGGAGTCCCAAATAAGATAATTCGCTTTTTGGTACAAAGTTCAGCAAGAACCTTCCAAATATCATTATTTGGAAGGCCTTTGCTGAAATTCATACAAAAAGGCAAATTATCCTATCCGGGACACCATTCCAAAATAACTTTGGAGGACTTCGTCATGCCTTGGTTACTTCCGGCTAATGATGAAGCCATGGATTTCTTCAATACTTTGACACTAGGAAACCTCTCTCGACCCCTCGGCGATCCTCGACCCCTCGAACCCTCGACAACCCTGGACCCCTCGACCCCTTGAACCCTCGACGACCCTAGACCCCCTCTCGACCCCCTCATGTCGAAGTTATCGGGTAGGGGGTATATCGACAACGACATCCCAATACATGCATACATACATACATATCACATGCATCCATACATATATGAACAAAATTAATATCTACTAATTAACAACCTAAATAAAAATAACTAATACATATAGGAAGAAGAAGAAAAAAGAAGAGAAGAAAGAATAGAGGAGAAGACTTGCTCTTCTTCCTCTCCTCTTCTTCTCCCTCTTCTTCTCCCTCTTCTTCCCCTTCTTCCCTCGACCCCCTAAACTAGTTCTCAACCCTCGACCCCCTAAACTAGTTCTCGACCCCCCCTCATGTCGAAGTTATCAGGGAGGGGGTATATCGACCCCCCCTCATGTCGAAGTTATCGGGGAGGTTTATATCGACCCCCCTCCTGTCGAAGTTAACTGGGAGGGGGTATATCGACAATGACATGAATACATGGAAAAAAAATGCTATCCATCTATACATACATAGCCACATACATATATACATGGAAATAATGCTATGAAAAAAATATGAACAAAAAAATGCTATGAACAAAAAAATAATACACATAAACAAAAAAATACATATATGAACAAAAAATGCTCTGAACAAAAAAATAATACACATATATGAACATCTATACATACATATAGCCACATACATATATACATTATATATATGTACAAAAAAATAAAAAAATGATAAACAGGTGGCGGCGGCTCACAGCAGCGAGGTTGACTGGCGAGGGCGACGGCGAGGGAATCGGCGAGGGCGGCGGCGAGGGCATCGGCGAGGGCGGCACGGGCTCTGGGAGGAGGGCTCGGGGATGACGGCGAGATCGGGGGCGGCTCGGGCTTGGGGACGACAGCGAGCTCGAGGGTCGGCGTGAGCTCGAGGGACAGCGCGGGCTTGGGGACGACGGTGAGCTCGAGGGACGGCGCGGGCTCCGGGGCGGCGCGGGCTTGAGGGCGGCAAGGGCTCGAGGGCGACGCGGGCTCGAGGAGCGGGCAGCGGCGGCGACGAGGAGCGGGCGGTGACGGCGACAGCGACCTCGGGGCGGCG
>NC_041384.1:6725452-6751578 GCF_002162155.2 Triticum dicoccoides | reverse complement strand
CATTAGTTTTCAAATTTGAAAACACTTTTTCGTTTTTTTGTTTTCTTTGTTGCTTTATTTATTTTATTTTGTGATTAACTTTACTATAAAAATAGTTTGTTCCTGTTTTTTTATTTTTTTTGCATTATTTATTTTCTTTTGTTTTTTCCTTTAATTTTTAATTCTGTTTGCTTTTAGGTTAGCAAAATTATAAACTTTCTGTTAGTGCCATTAGTTTTAGAAAAATTATAAACGTTCTGTTAGTGCCATTAGTTTTCAAATTTGAATAGTTAAAATTTGAATTCTTTGAAAATTGTTTGAATCACAAGTTTGTGATTAACTTGCTAAAAAATGAGACTAGATGCGCTTATAGAGAAAATTCAACCTAAATTCCTAGTAAATTTCTATGAATTTCAGAGAAATTCACTATGAACTTAGGTTAAACTTTTCTCTATTAGGCCATCTATTTTCACTTTGAGAGGAGCTCAACAAGGCAGAGAGGGAAGGGCTTATAAACCGGTGTGAGCCCCCTTCGGTTGGCGAGGTGGGACTAAACTCTGCTCGCAATGAGGACCAACCCTTTAGTCCCGGTTTGTGGCACAAACCACGACTAATGGTCATGGGCCAGGGGCGAGGAGCAAAATTATAAACTTTCTGTTAGTGCCATTAGTTTTAGAAAGTTGAAAGTTGAAAGTTGGCATGGGCCAGGGACTAATGGTCATGGTATTACGAGGGCCGAACCATAAGACATGAAAGCATTTCAAATGAACTCTGAAAAAGTTGAAAGTTGGCATGGTATCATAATTTCACCCACATAGCATGTGCATGTAAAAACGGACAATGGTAGCATGTTCGTGTGTTACAAAGTTGGCATGGTATCATCATAATAGTTCCGGGAGGAAGTCTACACTTTTTCTTCGCTTGTGTATTTTGCTTATTGCGCCACAACCATGGATAATCTTCATTGTTTATCAGGATCCTTGGGTCAGGCTTGACATTGAAGGGAGGAATTTCATGAAACTTTTCATAATCTTCTGACATGTCTGTCTTGCCATCCACTCCCAGGATGTCCCTTTTTCCTGAAAGAACTATGTGGCGCTTTGGCTCATCGTATGATGTATTTGCTTCCTTATCTTTTCTTTTTCTCGGTTTGGTAGACATGTCCTTCACATAGATAACCTGTGCCACATCATTGGCTAGGACGAACGGTTCGTCAGTGTACCCAAGATTTTTCAGATCCACTGTTATCATTCCGTACTGTGGGTCTACCTGTACCCCGCCGCCTAACTGATTGACCCATTTGCACTTAAACAAAGGGACCTTAAAATCAGGTCCGTAGTCAAGTTCCCATATGTCCACTATGTAACCATAATATGTGTCATTTCCGCTCTCGGTTGCTGCATCAAAGCGGACACCACTGTTTTGGTTGGTGCTCTTTTGATCTTGGGCGATCGTGTAAAATGTATTCCCATTTATCTCGTATCCTTTGTAAGTCAATACAGTCAAAGATGGTCCCTTGGACAAAAAGTACAACTCATCACAAACAGTGTTGTCACCTCTGAGACGTGTTTCCAACCAACTACTAAAAGTCCTGATGTGTTCACATGTAATCCAGTCGTCGCACTGCTCCGGTTGTTTGGAGCGCAGACTGCTCTTGTGTTCATCGACATACGGGGTCACCAAGGTAGAGTTCTGTAGAACTGTGTAGTTTGCTTGAGACGAAGAATATCCGTCCCTGCATATTATTGAGTCTCTTCCAAGAGTGCCTTTTCCAGTCAGTCTCCCCTCATACCGCGATTTAGGGAGACCTATCTTCTTAAGGCCAGGAATGAAGTCAACACAAAACCCGATAACATCCTCTGTTTGATGGCCCATGGAGATGCTTCCTTCTGGCCTAGCACGGTTACGGACATATTTCTTTAGGACTCCCATGAACCTCTCAAAGGGGAACATATTGTGTAGAAATACGGGCCCCAGGATGACAATCTCGTTGACTAAATGAACTAGGACGTGCGTCATGATATTGAAGAAGGATGGTGGGAACACCAGCTCGAAACTGACAAGACATTGCGCCACATCACTCCTTAGCCTTGGTACGATTTCTGGATCAATCACCTTTTGTGAGATTGCATTGAGGAATGCACATAGCTTCACAATGGCTAATCGGACGTTTTCCGGTAGAAGCCCTCTCAATGCAACCGGAAGCAGTTGCGTCATTATCATGTGGCAGTCATGAGAATTTAGGTTCTGAAACTTTTTCTCTGGCATATTTATTATTCCCTTTATATTCGACGAGAAGCCAATCGTGACCTTCATACTGAGCAGGCATTCAAAGAAGATTTCTTTCTCTTCTTTCGTAAGAGCGCAGCTGGCAGGACCTTTATACTGCTTCGGAGGCATGCCATCTTTTTCGTGCAAACATTGCAGGTCCTCCCGTGCCTCAGGTGTATCTTTTGTCTTCCCATACACGCCCAAGAAGCCTAGCAGGTTCATGCAAAGGTTCTTCGTCACGTGCATCATGTCGATTGAGGAGCGGACCTCTAGGTCTTTCCAGTAGGGTAGGTCCCAAAATATAGATTTCTTCTTCCACATGGGTGCGTGTCCCTCAGCGTCATTCGGAACAGCTAGTCCACCGGGACCCTTTCCAAAGATTACGTAGTGTAAATCATTGACCATAGCAAGCACGTGATCACCGGTGCGCATGGCGGGCTTCTTCCGGTGATCTGCCTCGCCTTTGAAATGCTTGCCTTTCTTTCGACATTGATGGTTGGTCGGAAGAAATCGACGATGGCCCAGTTACACATTCTTCCTGCATTTGTCCAGGTATATACTTTCAGTGTCATCTAAACAGTGCTTGCATGCGTGGTATCCTTTGTTTGTGTATCCCGAAAGGTTACTGAGAGCGGGCCAATCGTTAATGGTCACGAACAGCAACGCCTTAAGGTTAAATTCCTCCTGTCTGTGCTCATCCCACGTACGTACACCATTTCTATTCCACAGCTGTAAAAGTTCTTCAACTAATGGCCTTAGGTACACATCAATTTCGTTGCCAGGTTGCTTAGGGCCTTGGATGAGAACTGCCGTCATAATGAACTTCCGCTTCATGCACATCCAAGGAGGAAGGTTATACATACATAGAGTCACGGGCCAGGTGCTGTGATTGCTGCTCTGCTCCCCGAAAGGTTTAATGCCATCCGCGCTTAAAGCAAACCATACATTCCTTGGGTCCTTTGCAAACTCATCCCAGTACTTTCTCTCGATTTTTCTACACTGCGACCCATCAGCGGGTGCTCTCAACTTCCCATCTTTCTTTGGTTCTCACTATGCCATCGCATCAACTTGGCATGCTCTTCGTTTATGAATAGACGTTTTAACCGTGGTATTATAGGAGCATACCACATCACCTTCGCAGGAACCCTCTTCCTGGGGGGCTCACCGTCAACATCACCAGGGTCATCTCGTCTGATCTTATACCGCAATGCGCCCCATACCGGGCATGCGTTCAGATCCTTGTATGCACCGCGGTAGAGGATGCAGTCATTAGGGCATGCATGTATCTTCTCCACCTCCAATCCTAGAGGGCATACGACCTTCTTTGCTGCGTATGTACTGTCGGGCAATTCGTTATCCTTTGGAAGCTTCTTCTTCAATATTTTCAGTAGCTTCTCAAATCCTTTGTTAGCCACAGCATTCTCTGCCTTCCACTGCAGCAATTCCAGTACGGTACCAAGCTTTGTGTTGCCATCTTCGCAATTGGGGTATAACCCTTTTTTGTGATCCTCTAACATGCGATCGAACTTCAGCTTCTCCTTTTGACTTTCGCATTGCGTCCTTGCATCGACAATGACCCGCCGGAGATCATCATCATCGGGCACATCGTCTGGTTCCTCTTGATCTTCAGCAGCTTCACCCGTTGCAGCATCATTGGGCACATCGTCTGGTTCCTCTTGATCTTCACCAGCTCCCCCCGTTGCAGCATCACCGTATTCAGGGGGCACATACTTGTCATCGTACTCTTCTTCTTCGCCGTCTTCCATCATAACCCCTATTTCTCCGTGCCTCATCCAAACATTATAGTGTGGCATGAAACTCTTGTAAAGCAGGTGGGAGGGAAGGATTTTCCGGTTAGAGTAAGACCTCATATTCCCACATTCAGTGCATGGACAACACATAAAACCATTCTGCTTGTTTGCCTCAGTCGCATCGAGAAACTCATGCACGCCCTTAATGTACTCGCGGGTGTGTCTGTCACCGTACATCCATTGCTGGTTCATCTGCGTGCATTATATATAATTAAGTGTCCAAATTAATAGAAGTTCATCATCACATTAAAACCAAAGTGCATACATAGTTCTCATCTAACAACATATAGCTCTCTAGAGCATCTAATTAATTAAACCATACATTGAAACTATGTAAAACATTTCAATGTGAAAACAAATGCGATCATAATCGCAACCAAGGTAACAATTGATCCAACGGCATAATGATACCAAGCCTCGGTATGAATGGTATATTTTCTAATCTTTCTAATCTTCAAGCGCATTGCATCCATCTTGATCTTGTGATCATCAACGACATCCGCAACATGCAACTCCAATATCATCTTCTCCTCCTCAATTTTTTTATTTTTTCCTTCAACAAATTGTTTTCTTCTTCAACTAAATTTAACCTCTCGACAATAGGGTCGGTTGGCATTTCTGATTCACATACATCCTACATAAATAAAATCTATGTCACGTTGGTCGGCATAATTTTCATAAACAATAAATCAACCAATAGTTATAAAGATAATATATATACCACATCCGAATCATAGACAGGACGAGGGCCGACGGGGGCGAATACCAAAACCATCGTACTATATAAGATGCAATGATAAAAGTAAGAAAATAATACAAGTATCTATGTAAACATACAAGTAAGAATATTTTTCCTTTCAGAAAGAAGATAAAACAAGAGGCTCACCACGGTGGTGCCGGCGATGAGCTCGGCGCGGGTGATCGACGGCGGTGAAGACGGGGATGGGGCGTGACGCACCGCTAAACCTAGACAAATATTATGGAAAATGGAGCTTGGAGGTCGAGCTTGGAGAGGAGAAAGCTTAAGTAGTGTGGCTCGGGCATTCCATCGAACACCTTGTGTGCATAGGAGGTGATCTAGAGCACCACCAAGCCCTCTCCCCCTCGGCCAGAGAAAAATAGAGCACTGGGGTGCTCTGCTCACGAGCGAGGGGTATATATAGGCACCTCATTGGTCCTGGTTGGTGACATGATCAGGGACTAAAGGGGAGCCTGTGGTCCCGGTTCAAGCCACCAACCGGGACCAATGGTGGTGGGCCAGGAGCGAGGCCCATTGGTCCCGGTTCATCCCACCAAGCGGGACCAAAAGGTCCAGATGAACCGGGACCAATGGCCCACGTGGCCCGGCCGGCCCCCTGGGCTCACGAACCGGGACCAATGCCCACATTGGTCCTGATTCTGGACTGAACCAGGACTAATGGGCTGACCCGGCCTGGACCAAAGCCCTGTTTTCTACTAGTGTCACTGGAATTATTTCTTATTAAAACCTGTTTGTTTTTCAATTTGATAGAAGCAATGTACTGCAGTGTACAGCAGAATATTTATGCTATGAAATAGAAGAGTCAGCTGCCATGTATATCGAGAATAAATCACATTAGGCTACCACTTGATGAACTCCACATCAACTATAGGAATGAATTCATCTTTGTTGGTACACATCCACACAACCTAGTGTTTAATCTCCTTTGTTCCTCATGTACCAAAGCAATTTATTACCATAATATTTGCTGATTAAATTAATGAGTTATGAACAAACTAAACTTTTTTGTAAGGGTCGGGTTACTGGATATGCTATTTGCATTGGATACGTGCAAGAAGCTGAACCGAAGGGTGACCAAAACCTACAAAAAAATTATAATCAGTTTGTAGACATATATAGGTCTTGCAACGCATTTGGGCTGGATAGTTAAAGTATTTGTGTAAACTACATTTCAGCTATAATCGTCAAAGCATTTGGGAGCAACAAATAAGCTTACTACATTTCAGTCTAACTTCTTTAGCTTACAAAAGCAATTATTCTACAGGGAAGATTATAAGTCTACTACTCCCTCCGTCCACGAAAAGTTGTCTCCAAGGCGATTTTACAGAAAACTCCTCCCCAAACTCCCGACACAACCCGCACTCCTCGTCTTCTTCAGTCGATGCTCCACAGCTCTGACACAGGCGCATCGATGCCGGAGCTCCCCTGCGCCGCCCTGCTCCCCTGCTCTCCTGCGCGTCCGTCGCCTCCGCCGCAGCTGCCTCCTCCGCTACTCCCTTTTGCCTCGCGCAGCTCCCCTGCCTCCCTTGCCTGCCTCCCGAATCTCCCCTCTTTCAATCCAAAAATTTCTTCTTCTTCTTCCTCCCACCGTGTCTCTTGCTCGCGCCCACCCCCTCCCTCGTAGCGTCGATGGAAGGAACATGGCCAGCCCTCGGCCTGGCGGCCGGCTACGCGGCCTTCCCGCCTCCCCCCGGCACCGCCGCTCCGACCCCCGTGGCGTTGGGCGAGGCTGTGACGGCGCGGCAGGAGACGGTGGCCAAGGAGTCGTTTGCGCAGGCGGTGAGCCAGATCGTGCGTAGATGCCCCAACTCGAGCGGCCTGGTTGTGGCCGTCGTCGACGCCAAGCCATCACCTTTGGCAGCGCCGCTCTCGCCTCCACCACGGGCCGGCTAGTGAATGTGCCCGAGATCCTCGAGGAGGTGCGCGACGCCACTGCGCGCCGGAGGCTCGCGCTCCTGCCCACCCCGTCGAGACCGTCAAGCCCACCCCTGAGTTCGTCAAGAGAGGTCGAATGTTTACTTTAGCCGGCCTAGAGCTCGTACTACTATTTTCATCTGCTGAATAGAGCTTAAGCTCTGCACTTTCATGGACTGATGTTCATTTTACTCATTGTGCTGCTTTCTTTTTCTGTAGCAAACATCAAAAACGTCTGTACATGGAGTAATTGGGATCTTCATTTGACAATATTACAATATTGCAAACTATTCTGACGACTGTGAGACACAACAATACTGTTTCATTTGCAACAAGTATAATCACCCAATGACCATGCACCGGTGTCCTACTCTCAAAATGCCGAAGCCGGGGTTGATGCTTTGCGGATATGGAACTAAAAATATGGCTTTCTTTCAGATGCCCGACAATATCTGAGGGCGGATCTCTCACCAAAGGATTCGCCAATAGCATTGGTATCAATTTCTGGCGGCTCTATCAGTCCCAATATTATGGAGGCAGAGGTTGCTAAGATAGCTCAGTGTCAGCAGCAATGGACTTGGGAGGCTATACCGCATGGCCAGGATGCTTTTCTCATGTCCTTCCCAAACGAGGAAGTTCTTCAGAGGGTGACTGGGTTTGCAGTTTTCATCAAGTCTCACAATGTTACTATTGAGTTCAAGCCCTGGAGGTTGGAGGAGATACCACATCGATTCGAGCTGCTTCCTATCTGGGTGCATGTGCATGGGGTGCCTCATGCTCTCCGTCACTTCTTGGGTCTTCGGGCGGTTGGCTCGGTGATTGGCAAGACTCTGGATGTTGACCTTCTCTGTTTGCGTCGAAGAGGAATTGTTCGTATTCAGGTAGCGGTGCTGAACCTCGACGCTTTCAAGAGGAGCACAGTGGATTTTCTTTCTTCTGATGTGGTTGTTCAAAGGAAGGGGTATGAGCTACGGTACAACCTGGAGAAACTAGATTTCCGTGTTGATGCTGATTTCGTGCCTCGTGTGTGGGAGCACGGAGATGATCCAGGGGCGACAAAGGACATGACAGGGAGGATACAACGAGGGACAACGATCCAAGTAATAGGCCCAAACCTACTTCATCGTCCAACGGCTCTTTGGTTCCTACTACCTCGGGTGGAGTGGTGCCTATGCAGTTGAGCTCGGCCTCGCCTCTCTCCGGGGGGTCTTCAACACCGGATAAGATCTTCATCAATGTCACACCACCTAACCCTAATCGACGTATGCATTCCAAGGTAGTTCCTATGTCACTACAGGGATCTCCACCGTCGGCCATGACACCTTCGACATGTTCTCTATGGCAGCCCCGGTGATCAATGCGCCATCTCTACTGACGACGACGGCGCCATAGACTTCGAAGCCGCCGACTCCGACGCAGTTGGCCGCACCGCCGCACCTCGAAGAGGGTGCCTAGGAGCGGACTCAGCATGAGGAGTTGGCACGGGCGGAGGTACCTGTGCGCGCAGCTTCGGCGCCACCGTCGCCGGCACCTGCTTCACCTTCCAGGCGGGGAGTGATCTTCTCCCCGTCCGTTAAGGCTAACCATGAGTCGGCCATGGCAGAGCTGCGAGCTTTGTCCTCTACGCCTTCGACGCCGGGAGGGGTGTCTGCATCTAGGGAACTTGCGGAGCCGGAGGATGACATGCAACCCTCACGGTCTTCTTCATCATCGCCGCGCCCGTCTATTCCACAACTCAAGACCGGAACTGCCAATGTTACTGGCCTCACTCCACCATCACTGAGGCGCAGCGGTCGGCACGCCATTGGTGCTGATGGTACAACAGCCACCGACGAGGACTCGCTGGTGAAGGCCATGCGTCGGGTGGCGGCCCGCAACCTCAACTTTGAAGGTACCTCTTCTCGTCAATCTTTTTTTTCTTTTGATAATTCCAAAGTATCTTCAAATATTACTAGCCTTGGAGTTTCATTAGGACGTAGCGAGAAATAAGTAGATTTTTCTGTTACGACGCTTAAACAAGTGGAGTTCGACCGGCTTACGGTTTCTCCTAAGTTGTCGAAGTTCGTGGAACCTCTTTGTCAGATGAGGAGGATGAGGAAGTTGATGCCAACAATGAAGGCAAGCTTCTCTCCCATCTGGTTAAAGACACAATAGAGGTAGACTTGGATGATACTGTACGTGACACGATGCTATGTGAGCTGGTCGCGTCGGTACGAAAGAACAAATCTAACCCAGCGAAGAAAAGAGGGCGCCCATCTAAGAGGGCAAAGGCCTCTAATAAAAAAATATGGTTCATCATGAGAGGCATGTTTTGGAATAGAGGAGGTCTTGGTGACTTGGCCAAACACAAACATATCGCCGATTGTGTAAAGGATCATGCATTGGAATTTGTGGCTATTACTGAGTCGGGTAAACGAGACTTCCCAACACGTGATCTTGACCACTTTTCATGTGGTTACGATTATGAATGGCATTTGGTGTTTACATCTGATTGGATGTTTGCAACAACTACCAGCTTTAAATTGTAGTTGTAAAAACATGTTCCTTATGCAGAACAGATCCATTTATTTGTTTATATAATTGCGAAACCTGATACTTGTGTTCTTGTTTCTCTTTCAGAGTCGTATCTCTTATGCCAGGCGGAACTTTAGGGAAGATAGTGAGCCAAACCATCTTGAAGAGAGCGAGATGACCCCAAGGTCCTGTCTTGATGAAGACTATGAGTTGAAGCTACTCACAAGCCGTTGTGAGACAACCTCTGTGCAGTCGCTGCCTCAATCATTTCAACTGCTTCAGTCTCAACTTAAAGCGGAAAGACTTGCTTTCCCCCGTTTGGGAGGTCCGATGGAATCTTGCTAGGCATCCATTCCACGTACTTGGAACTTTTGCCCACGTCAAAGGGGGGATATCATATCAAATTTCACCTTTGAAACAAGTCCGAGAATCTCCTTTGGAGCCTGGCGGCTGTATATGGTGCCGCTCAGACGAGTTTAAGTCTGCTTTTCTAAAGGAACTTGTTAATACCTGCCGAGACAATCCCCATCCCATGTTAATCGAGGGGGGGGGGGATTTCAATATCCTTCGATATCAGCAGGAAGAAAACAATGACCGGTTTGATACTAGGTGGCCTTTCCTATTTAATGTTGTTATTGACAGCCTAGATCTGCGGGAGCTCACTATGTCTGGCCGTCAGTACACCTAGGCCAATAACTGATCAGTTCCAACTTTCGAAAAACTTGACCGGGTGCTGGTTACCACTGACTGGGATTACAAATATCCCCTAGCCTTGGTACAGGCACTAGAAAGGATTGAGGCCTTATCGGATCAAGCTCCATTGCTAACCGATTTTGGAGAAACACCTCCAAGTTCTAACTGTCATCAGTTTAAATTTGAATTGGGATGGCTCACTAGAGAGGGATTCCTGGACATGGTTAAGAAAGTGTGGGTGCGTCAACCTCGCGGCAACACACCCATTCAACGATGGAACAATCAAATTCGCGCCTTGCGCCGATTCCTTCGTGGATGGGCTAAACACACTACTGACATTTACAAAAAAGAAAAGTTGCGGCTTTCTACTTTAATCGATACCCTCGATAAAATTGCGGAGGTGAGGCCTCTTTTTGCTGTTGAGATTGAGAAAAATATCCATCTTAATGAGCAGATGGCACGCTTGCTTCGTGAGGAAGAGATTAAATGGTACCAACGTTGCAAGGCTGTTTCGCTCGTTCAAGGTGATGCTAGCCAATGGCAGACATAGAAAGAAACGTATCTTTGCTCTTGACCAGGAGGAAGGCAGTATTGAGGGGGAAGCACCACTCGGGGACTTTATTACTAAATACTACAAAGAGCTTTTTGGCCCTTCCACTGAAACACATTTTGAGCTGGACGAGTCTATTACTCATGACATCCCTCAAGTTTTGGAAGCGGGAAATGGATTCTTAACCTCCATTTTCTGAAGAGGAAATTCGAACCGCGGTGATTCAAATGGAACACAACAAGGCTCCGGGACTGGATGGTTTTCCGGCAGAGTTTTATCAGTACTTTTGGGACGTGATCAAGGCGGACTTGGTTCAGTTGTTTAACCAACTGCATACCGAAGACCTTGATATTTCTCGCTTAAACTTTGGGGAGATTATCCTACTGCCTAAGATTAAGGAGGCTAGTCGTATTCAACAATATGGACTGATTTGCCTTCTCAATGTAAGCTTCAAAATCTTTACGAAGGTCCCAACTAACCGGTTGAACGGGGTGGCTGACCATGTCGTCAAGCCCACTCAAACAGCATTCATGCAAGGACGCAACATACTAGATGGTGTGGTTGTGCTGCATGAAACGGTACATGAGCTTCACCGCAAAAAGTTGAATGGAGTGATATTTAAAATAGATTTCAAAAAAGCCTATGATAAAGTTAAATGGCCCTTTCTGTTGAAAACTTTACGCATGAAGGGGTTTTCACTGAAATGGTGTCAATGGGTTGAGAGTTTTTTTTCTGGAGGTAGTGTGGCCATCAAAGTTAACGATGAGTTTGGCAACTATTTTCAGACAAGTAAGGGGCTTCGCCAAGGAGACCCCGCATAACACATTTTGTTTAACATTGTGGCTGACATGCTAGCTACCCTTGTTGAGCGGGCTAAGGTGGCCGGTCAAGTTAGCGGCGTCATTCCTCATTTGGTAGAAGAGGGTTTATCTATCCTACAGTATGCGTATGATATGATACTTTTCTTGGATCGTGATCTAGATAAAGCAAGAAATCTCAAGCTGCTTTTATGTGCATTTGACGAACTTTCTGGCCTCAAGATTAATTTTCATAAGAGCGAACTTTTTTGCTTCGGGGATGCTGTAGAACATGCACCTAAGTATAATGACATTTTTGGATGCCAGCTCGGGCAGTTCCCGATTCGGTATCTGGGTATTCCCATACACTATCAGCATTTAACTATCGCTGAGTGGAAGCACGTGGAAGAGAGACTTGAGAAACGGCTTGCCAGTTGGAAAGCCAAACTCTTTTCATATGGGGGGGGGGTTGATCTTGATCAATTCCATCCTAAGCAACATGGCTTCATATATGTTGTCATTCTTCCATCTACCGAAAGGGGTTCTTCAGCGTCTTGATTACTTTAGATCTAGGTTTTTTTGGCAGTGCGATAATGAATCAAAGAAATATCGACTGGCTAGGTGGACTGTATTATGTCGACCTAGAAGTCAAGGGGGACTTGGAATTCAGGGCCATTCTATATCATTGTTTTGGTACTAACGTATTGAAATAGTGCCAAGTGCCAGTTGCTGTTTTTTGCATGTTTTTTACATCGCAGAATATCAGTACCAAACGGAGTCCAAAAGCAGTGAAACTTCACGGAGATTTTTTATGGACCAGAAGACACCCAATGGGCCAAAGAAGCACCTAGGGGGTGCTCCAAGGGGAGCACAAACCACCAGGGCACGCCTGGGGGCCCAGGCGCGCCCAGGTGTGTTGTGCCAACCTCGGGACTCCCCCGCACCGGCTCTTTGCTCTATAAATACCCCAATATTCCAAAAACCCTAGGGGAGTCGATGAAGTTTTATACTAGCCGCCGCAGAGTCCAGAACCACTAGATCCAATCTAGACACCATCACGGAGGGGTGCATGATACATCCATTTTGCATCATGCTTTTATGACAATATTTATTGCATTAGGGGCTGTTAGTACACACTATATCACAATAGATATGGCTATTCTCTCTTATTTTGCAAGGTTTACATCAAGAGGAAGAATGTCGGCAGCTGGAATTCTAGACCAGAAAATGAGAAAATATTAGAGACCTATTCTGCACAACTCCAAAAATCCTCAAACTTCACGGAGATTATTTTCGGAATATATAAAAAATATTGGGTGAAGAAAGTACCAGAGGGGGGACCAGCCAACCACAAGGGTGGAGGGCGCGCCCAACCCCCCTGGGCGCACCCTCCGACCTTGTGGGCCCCCTGGCAGGCCTCCAGTGCCCATCTTCTGCTATATGGTCTCTTTTAGTTTGGAAAAAATCATACAAAAGCTTTCGGGACGAAGCTTCACCGTCTCGAGGCGGAACTTGGGCGAAACCAATCTTGAGATCCGGCAGGGCTGTTGTGCCAGGGAAACATCCCTCCCGGAGGGAGAAATCATTGCCATCATCATCACCATCGATCTTCTCATCGAGTGGGGGTCAATCTCCATCAACATCTTCACCAGCACCATCTCCTCTCAAACCCTATTTCATCTCTTGTATTCGATCTTGGTCCCAAAACCTCAGATTGGTACCTGTGTGTTGCTAGTAGTGTTGATTACTCCGTGTATTTGATGCTAGTTGGTTTATCCGATGGAATATTATATTTTCAGATCCTTAATGATAATTAATACTCCTCTAACCTTCATCATGACTATGCTTTGTGGGTAGTTACGTTTGTTCCTGAGGACACGGGAGAAGTCTTGTTATAAGTAATCATGTGAATTTGGTATTCGTTCGGTATTTTGATGAGATGTATGTTGTCTTTCCTATAGTAGTGTTATGTGAATGTCGACTACATGACACTTCACCATTGTTTGGTCCAAGGGGGAAGCATTCGTAAGTAATAATTAGATGATGGGTTGCTAGAGTGACAGAAGTTTAAACCCTAGTTTATGCGATGCTTCATAAGGGGATGATTTAGATCCATATGTTTCATGCTATGGTTAGGTTTACCTTAATTCTTCTTTCATAGTTGCGGATGCTTACGAGAGGGGTTAATCATAAGTGGGAAGCTTGTTCAAGGAAGGGCAGCACCCAAGCACCGGTCCACCCACATATCAAATTATCAAAGTAACGAACGCGAATCATATGAGCATGATGAAAACTAACTTGACAACAATTCCCAAGTGTCCTCGGGAGCGCTTTCCTTCAGTTAAGAGTTCGTCCATGCTTGTCCTTTTCTACAAAAAGGATTGGGCCACCTTGCTGAACCTTAGTTACTTTTATTATTTGTCACCCGTTACGATTTATCCTATCACAAAACTATCGATTACCGATAATTTCAGTGCTTGCAGAGAATACCTTGCTGAAAACCACTTGTCATTTCCTTCTGCTCCTCATTGGGTTCGACACTCTTACTTATTGAAAGGATTATGATAGATCCCCTATACTTGTGGGTCATCAAGACTCTTTTCTGGTGCCATTGCCCGGGAGTGAAGCGCCTCTGGTAAGTGGAATTTGGTAAGGAAATATTTATATAGCGTGCTGAAATTAACTGTCCCTTGTTACTATGTAAAGTAATCCTTTGAGGGTTTTGTTCGGGGTATCTTCACCCCGACCAGAACCACAATTAGTTGCTCCTCAACCTGCCCACAGCCATCGCACCCACAGCACCCTCAACGTACCAGCATGGGCCTACACGGTGTCGCAAGAGAGGTGGTACTCTTTCATATCTGCTTAAGTTATTGATCTCACCCGGAAAATAGATATAACTTATTTACCATACTTTTCTTGTCCGTACCAAATCGTACTACCTAGCTGAAAGCAAACATTGGTTGTGAAGTAGCCTTTTTCCGGTTAGCACCTTCAGATCCACCATCGCACGATCACAATACTTGTAAAGCTTATGGTTTTGCCCCTTTATATTCACTGCCATCATCGTAGGTGCTACGTGTCGTGCTAGCACTGCTCCTCAATACCTCAACCCATCAGGTGAAACAACATTCCACTCATAATTCCAAAGCTTAGTTGTTGAAATACGAATCTGATATGATGCTCATATTACTAAAACAGAGAATGTTTAATTGGTCACCTAATGTTCCTATATTCATTCCGAAGCATGTCCGCCACACACTGGCGCAGCTACAGTTAAAATATTAGGCGGGTCAGATGGCTTAAGCTACAGGGGATCCCAAACTTTGGTACAAATTTGCCTTCACTCCTTTGTATATTGGAGTAGGGCTGGGCCAGCCATGGCGTTGTTTTGTTCTTATGTAGCTCTGTCACTGGCGCCACATATAGAGGGACAACAGGGATTTGCATTTCTCTCTGCGCTCTGGTTCATCATGGGCGGGCAACACACATTGTATTATCTAACTAGCAAGATGCCTATGCGTTGCACGGAACATCAAGATGCATTTGTATGAGTAGTTTACCTTGTGGTAGAAAAGGATGAACGAGGGAAGGCCTTATCTGCAAATGTGGAGAGGAGTGCGGGTAAATTGTCATAGTTTCCTTCCTATCTGTTAGATTTAGATCGGACGGACTATATTGCAGGATGGCAGGCACACCATCATCACCAACTCTGCTTTTTCTAAGAGTAGAGGGTAGAGATAGAGAGATGGAGATAAGAGTATAAGAGTAGAGAAAAAAGTAGAGAAATCTGCTTGCTCTTTGTTATCATGTTCCTCTTCTGTTCTTCTTAATAAGTATATTACTTCCTCAGTTCCTAAACTGCCTTGGGTGCATGCGTTTGTTGTGGTGGCGTGCATTTGTACCGGGTGTTTTTCATCGTTGCTTTATTTACAAAGCGGGGTGAAAGCCTTTTTTGTAAAATATAAGTCTTTTTAGATATTCCAATAAGAACTACATACAGATGTATATAGACATATTTTAGAGTATACATTCACTCATTTTGCTCCGTATGTAGTCCTCATTCGAATATCTAAGAGACTTATATTTAAGAACGGAGGGAGTAGTACAATATGTTCCTTGTCAGGAAGTGGAGAGGGACATTTGCAGTCGACAGGCCTATTGGGTAGCTTCAGATGGATGCTTACAACAATTCTAGATGGTCTGCCATAATATCCGGGAAATGTTGGGAGCTATGTCGTCTTTGATAGTCTAGACTAATAGTAACAGTATTGTGCCTTCAGTTGAATAGAGTTGCCTCTTTTAGGGCTGAAGCCTTTCCGAACCCTTTCTTGTCGTACCGGCAATACAAGCCCATATAGTCCAGCTAGTTCCACTTTCCTGATTTTACTGTTGATGCTTAGGGTTTTCCCCTTTTATCTACTCTACTACGATCTGTGTAGGTACTTTCTGTCGTACTAGAAGTACTCCACCCTTCAAGCTAAACGACACAACAATCATAATCCCAAAGCTTAGTTGTTTAGATATGATTGTGATATGATACTGATATTAGTTAACATACACATTTAGTTGGTTAGCTAAAGATCCCACTTGAGTTTCCAAATGCATGTCACGACATATAGATAGAAAATAGAATTGCATTTCTTTGTCACTTGTTCATTGTACTTTCTTGTCCATACCAAATCTTAGTTATTATTTTAAAGCAAACATCAGTTGCTAACTACCCTTTGCGCGGTTTGGAGCTTCAGATCTGCCATCCCACTGTCACGTCAACACTATACACATCATGCTTGCAGTTTCTCCATTTTATGATGACCATGATCAGCCTACGTGGTTCGTGTCGTAATAGCACTGCTCCACCCATCGATCTAAACAAGCCTAGTTGTACAAATTCAAATCTGATATTATGCTGATATTAGTAAAACTGAGACATGTTTAATTGGTCAGCTAAATGTTCCTACTTCAATTTCGAAATGCACGTGTGCCTCATATGGAGAGACCGGAAGGAATAGTATTTCTCTGTGCGCTCTGGTTCATCATGGGTGGGACATACATTGTATAGAAAGACTTGTAATATCTTCAATCTGCATGCTGTTGTGCTCTTCTTAACATGATCCTCTTCTCTTCTTTAATAAGTATGTTACTTGTTGGGAAGAGTAGCAGAGACATTTGCGGTCGACTGGTCAGGTCAAGTTGTTCTCCCTTGGTATATTTTGAATCTATCAGGTCAGGTCGACTTGTTCTTCTTTACTATATGTTGAAGCTGTCATATGCGAAGTATAATCACTTATGGAGCTCTCGTATTTTGAGTAGTAGGCCACATTATATTAATGCACAGACCAAATTATAGCATGCATGGAATCTCTCAGAAGAATTGTAGAGATAGCACAAAGGGGATTACAGGGAGGCAGTACTGGATTAGAATCACTTCTCCATTACAAAGATAATCTCACTTGTTTTTATGTTTTCATGCATGTCAGGTATTGAACATGATCAAAATGAATATGAGAATGGGCGCACGAGAGGAATATTGCAGAACAATCCACTGGCTAACAAACATGGCATGGTGGAGGATGGCCTATCTTATTCACCCATCAAGGTGCTTGCTCTAACTTGGCAAGGTTGTATTGGTCGCACATATTTTGCATATGACCTCTTGCACTACTTCTACTTTGTTACACCACCATCTGCTTAGTTTAAGCATCATATACGAGTATATGCCATACCTATCCATTTTTTGTACCTATTCCATGTGTCATCATACTATGTTTTTCCAGTCAAATGTTGTTCTTTCGTAATAGATGTCCAAAAGGAAGAGGGTGAGTGCAGATCCTCAAGGAGTACAAACTAGGTATTTGGAAAAAGGTAGTGATACCTGCTAAATGAGATAGTTCAGCAGCCACAGAAAACACAGGCCCAACTGCACCACACTTTACCCCTACTCCACTGGACAAACCCCTATTGGAACTACAGAGAGCCCAACATCAGGTACTGTCTATGATATCAATTCAAAATTTGAACTCCTAAATTTCTACATGTGCCTTACCTTCTCTCTTGTATGAAAACTAATTTCAGATGAATCTCCTTGCTCAAAGGATCATAGGATCTCACAACAATACTGGTCACTACATTGCTCTTGTCAGTACCTCTTGCCCTTTGTCAACATACTTACACTCATTGTTGTTTGATTATGTAGCATCGCTGTAAATGTTCGCTTCTTTATCCTCCCTTTGCTCGAAATTATAAGATCTATATTTACTCTTAGATAAATGTAGAATTAACACAATGGTTATGAAGTTTTGGATTGCTCATGTAAGTACCTGTTGTCATGTACTACCTCTGTATCGAATTAATTGTTGATCAATTGGATGTATTTAGAACTTAATAGTGCTAGATACATCCATTTGAGCTACAAGTAATAACGGACGGCGGTGGTATTACTGTAGTTGCATTGCGAGATAGTTGATTGTCTAGCATTACTCTACATCTTATTTGCCCAGCCCTCCACTTTCTCCAAATTATAAGATCTACATTTACTCTTACCAAAATGTTGAATAAAGCCAGTGCTACTGGACACGTTGATGCCTGCATTCCTCTTGTTAGTACCTTTTGCCTTGTAACGTTGTACTTAATTAATTGCTATTTGATTATGTATCATCACTCTGCACCTGAGCTTCATTATCCTCTATTTCTTCCAATATTATTTGATCTATATTTACTCTTTGCAAAATGTAGAATAATGGCAATGCTTATAAAGATGTTTCTTTGGGGAATTTATTGAATTATCCTTCCATCAACATGGAGAGGGGCTTTGTCCAGCCCGTGTTAACATGTAATGTAAGTTCATCCTTCTCAATCCTTCAAACTTTGTTTTAGTACAGATTTGGATAGGCATCATTTCCTCCACTGTTGTTTACTTTGGTGTTTACATCTGATTGGATGTTTGCAACAACTACCAGTTTTAAATTGTAGTTGTAAAAACATGTTCCTTATGCAGAACAGATCCATTTATTTGTTTATATAATTGCGAAACCTGATACTTGTGTTCTTGTTTCTCTTTCAGAGTCGTATCTCTTATGCCAGGCAGAACTTTAGGGAAGATAGTGAGCCAAACCATCTTGAAGAGAGCGAGATGATCCTAAGGTCATGTCTTGATGAAGACTGTGAGTTGAAGCTACTCACAAGCCGCTGTGAGACAACCTCTGTGCAGTCGCTGCCTCAATCAGTTCAACTGCTTCAGTCTCAACTTAAAGCGGAAAGACTTGCTTCAGCTTAGCACCAACTTGATGTCAACGATGCAATGAAGATCTCAGAGGACTGCCTTGCGGGCTTTGGTGGTATACAACCAGGGATAGAGCATCTAGCGTTGACACAATTGAGGTCTCATCATCTTGTTTGGCTGCTTGTGGTGCCCGTCCTGGCCAGGCCTAATGCTTTCTAAAGTGCTCTCAGTTTTTTATATTCTTTTGTCGGTGCATTTATATACACTAGTGGCTACCTATGATGCCCAGTGTATGTAATCCGTGGTCACGTTGCGCTTTATTATCACTGGTGGCGAACTTTGATGCCAAGTGGATGTAATATGTCGTAATTTGTTTATGGCATAGTTTAGGTTTATTCTGGGTTGGTATGCTGTAATTTATGCTGGAAGGTTCAATGGATCTCAATGTTGTTGGTCTTCAGGCCGGCCCGTTACTCATATGGGCTAAAACATGGGCCTATAATCATCTTGGGCCATTAGCAGGTCTAAACGTATTGTAGTTTTCCGCCTTTAACAGGTCGAGTAAAGTTCTGGCCAGCTGGGCCAGAGAATGCCATGGGCTTTTAACAGGCTAAAACTACATTGGGCTAGCGTTGAGTCGAAAAACTCGCGGGCCAATACAGTCCGAAACTTCCTAAGGCCCATGTTTCGCCCAAATAGGACAAGCCGTTAACAGGCCAAAATATATCTCGGGCCCTGTTTGGCCCAATAAAATTATGGGCTTTAAGCAGGCTGGTATCAACATGGGCCATAGGCCCAACAGTGTCAAGGGCCATAATCAGATGGGTTGTATGCAGGCCGGATTCAACGCGGGCTGTAATTAGGCCCAACTGTTACACGGGCCATTAACAGGCCAATAGCCCTGTTGGGATGAGATTTATCCACAAAGACTATGGGCCGTTAAGAGGCCTAAAGTTAGTTCGGACAAGAAATAGCTCAGTTTCTGCATGGGCTGTTAAATGGCCTAAACTTAAACCGGGTCGACAACGTCTGAGATGCACCACGGGCTGCTAATAGGCTGAAACTATTATCGGGCCAAACTAGTAAACGGGCATTTAACAGGCTGAAATACAAAGTTGGCTTAGAATGGGCCCAAAAGAACAGTGGAATATTAACGGGCCTGATACAATATGGGTCATAATTTGACCCCGAACACGACAGGCTATGAATGGGCCTGATCTGATATGGGCCTCAATTTGACCCAAAACATGGCAGGCTGTTAATGGGCCAGCCCACTTGTGTCTGAAAAAATATGGTGGGCCTTTAGCTGGTCCGGCCTTTTTACCTTAAACGGGCCACTGTTGGGCTGTGCCACATGTTGACATACCATAGGCGTCTTCCGTCCATTGTAGGGATGACATCTGTCCCAACGATGAGCTGACACGTGCATTATCCGACGAATGAGAATTTTACACATGGAAAATCCCCATTGGTCGGGGCTATTAAGGGCTTATCGGATCCAAAACGGAACCCGATAGCTTAACGGCGACCCGTTACGGTGGATGCCACATGTCGATCACCCTTGACGAAAGCACTTCTATGACGCGCGATTTATCATCATGGAAGTGGACACTTCCATGATGATAATTTTGGTAATGTCATGGAACATTTCTACAACAGCAACTGTATGACTATCTTGATTCTGTCATAAAATCATCATGGATGTACATGCATGCAAGAAAACCTGACCTATTGTGACAAACACGTATCATCATGGAAGTGTATATTTTTTGTAGTCTCATCGCGTACTCGGCTGCTGATTGGGTTGGCTGCCCTGATACTCGCTGGTCCACTTCCAGTTATTGGGTATATCTCGGTGACAACCTTTGTCCTGGTCCCCAAATGCAAGGCTACAGTCTCTCGCTCCAGTGACGAAGCCAACTATCGTGTCGTGGCTCACGTTGTGGCTGAATGTTCTTGGCTTTTTCAACTTCTGCATGAGCTTCATCACCCCCTCCACACCACCACTCTCGTCTTTTGTGAAAATGCCAGCGCTATCTACATGGCTTGCAACCCAGTTCAGCATCGTGAAAAGGTGTCTCTCGGTCTGATTCGGGTTCTTCATGTGCCATCTTCGCATCAGTTTCCTGATATTATGACAAAGTGTCTACCGTCCAGCTATTCATGGACTTTCCATACATTCTATGTGTCCGTCCATCCGATGCATTGACTGCGGGGGGATGTTAAAGTACATACCTTGTATAGCTATATCATACCTCCGTATCTTGCTAATTATACTCACTTGTAGATTGATATGAGGAGGTATGTTCGTTGGCTTCCAAGGCTCAATGTAATCGTGATATAAATATAGAGCTGATCGCCCCGATTGAGTGGCTTTTTCCCTCATCTCTCTTGCTCGTTTATAAAATGCAAAACATTCAGTTTATGACTGGTGACTGAGATGAACAACCCAGATTTCTACAAAGTTACAACATTTATATTGAACCAAGTCTTAAGCTGTCACTACATTCCCCTCTTAAGACTTGGGGGCTACATGTAATATGGATATAAGGGAGGTACACCTTCAAGTTCTCAGTTTTGAGCAAACCGGGTGTCGTGTCAAAACCGGCGGATCTCGGGTAGGGGGTCCCGAACTGTGCGTCTAGGCGGATGGTAATAGGAGACAAGGGACACGATGTTTTTACCCAGGTTCGGGCCCTCTCGATGGAGGTAAAACTCTACCCCTGCTTGATTAATATTGATGATATGGGTAGTACAAGAGTAGATCTACCACGAGATCAAGGAGGCTAAACCCTAGCAGCTAGCCTATGGTATGATTGTTTGTATATGATCTATCGACTAGCCTGGCCTTGGTTTATATAATGCACCAGAGGCCTAGGATAACAAGAGTCCTAGCCGAATACGCCGGTGGGGAGGAGTCCTTGTCTTGATCGCCAAGTCTTGTGGAATCTTCCTTGTATGTGGCAGCTGTCCGAACTGGCCCATGATTATACGGCCATGGGGGTCCTCGGCCCAATCTAACAGATCAGGAGATGACATGGTGAGCACCCCCTAGTCCAAGACACCGTTACCGGGTATCATATTCTTTGTTGAGAAATTTGCAAAGTTTATCTCCTCCAAGCTATTCATAGAAAGGCCCGGAAAACCGACTCAACAATTTGAAGCTATAATTACAAAAGCAAGCACCAAGTCATCACAAGGTGCTAACTCGAGCTTGGGGTTACAGTTGATACATATATTGGAGTTGAAATAAAATTCAGATTGACCCGGGCTGGGAAAACCTAACCTGGGAGGATCCTTCCTATAAGGACTTGGTCTGAAGAAACCAAGGACAACAAATTACATGAACTACTGTTAGCAACAATCATGACCCATTGTCAGGAACAATCATGGCCCGGCATCATCAATCTCTGTAACTCGGCAACTTCGACGATCGCAACTCGACAAGCTCTACATCCTCAAGCTGACTTATTATCAGACGGATATCTTAAGTCCAATTTTTTTATCAAGCCGACGTATTCAAAGCCGGCTCAGTATCATAAGGATATCTTAAGTCCAATAATTTTTTCGAACCAGAGCATTGAAAGCAGACTCAAATGGATTATTATTTCCCCAATATTTTTCTACAAGAAAGCAGCGTCATATAGTTGATTTTGAAGCCGTCCCAGTGATGTAACAAAGAGACTCGGACTTTCCAAGAGGAATTCCATTGATGAAGCGCTTGAATTTTTGCATTGACAAAGTTTGACATATCTTCTAAAAAAAGATGATGTCATGATATGGAGTAACTCAATAATTTCTATGTGTGGAAAATTTGCACGACCTGACAAAGATTGACTCGGTCGGGTGTCTTCAAAGAAGGAAATGACAAGGACTGTAGGACGAACATACGTTGGTCCAGAAGAACCCTCGACCCGGTGCATAACCTATCAAATTTGTTCTTGTGTTATTTTTTAGGATAATTTTAACATGGATAAATCCAAATTAAACTAGGGCTAACGTTGGGGATATTCCCCATGGTTTGACCTGGCCAGGAGGTGTAACCCGGCCCATCACTTGGCGGCCCAACGAGTCACCTGACTTAACGGGTCAACCCAGACGACAAGGACTAAAGGCCCAGTGTGCAACCAAGTAGAAAGCCAGCTCACGAAGAGGCTGGAGGCCGGCTCATGGAGAAGGCCCAGACTGGGTAAACCCAGCCAGGAAGATCACGACCCGGCCGACGAACCTTGCCAGGAGAAGACCCAAACTAGACTCCGGCTTGAAATAGAAAAGAGACTAGTTGTAATCCTACTAGGACTCTACATGAAGGCGCCCCTTTAACTTATATAAGGAAGGGCAACGCACCCCAAAGGGGGGTAGACAGACAAGTATTAGACAAGATCAAAGTAGATGCTCTCGAGATGAGAGGTAGAAAAATAGCACCATTGTAATCAAGATCATCACCATCATCAATATCAATTAAGCAGGATGTAGGCTTTTTCCAACATCACGAGGGGCCGAACCTGGGTAAAACTTGTGTCTCTCAACTCCAACCAACCCCGTTCAAGCTACCACCGAGGTGCGATGGCCTCACCACTAAGTCATTTCACAAGGACATATTGCCGTGACAAAACTACGATAAGCAGGCTCAAGGTATAGGCTAAAAAAGCACCATGCTATCAAATTTACTTTGCGTATTGTTTTATGATATAATGCTAATACCTGAGCCTTTGGTTTTGATAGCCGTAGTGACAGAGCTTGAGGCTCTTAAGGTTGAGCTAAGTAGAGCTCGGCGTGAGGCGGAGCAGCAAAGGCTGCAGCCGCTCGGGCCGAGAAGGAGCTAGCCGAAGAAAGGGTAACTCGGGGAAACGACCAGGCCCGGGTCATCAAGGTCAAGGACACCCTGAAAGGCATGTACGTTGATCACGACGCCTTTCAGGTAGAGGAGAAGAAGGTGACCACGGAGCTCAAGAGCCTGGCATACGCTGAGGTCCAGACCCAGGCCCGGGCGGACCGCAAAGTGCTGTAGCAAGTGAAGCAAATCGTTGTTGGTAAGCCGTTTTTTGCATCAGTGTATTTTTGGCCGCAAGGGGTTCATTGAGCTCACCCAAGTATGGTGATCCGCAGAGGCTTTCAGGGACCTCATGAGGAGCGCTTCAGACGTCGGCCACTACTTCGGTGCTCAAGAGGTCCATGCCACGGAGAAGGCGTTCTAGAATCTGTTCCAGGCACCATCGTACCCAGAGCTGCTCAATAACCAAATGAAGCTACTCATGGAGATTTTTCGGATGGTGAAGCCGGCACTTCAAGATCTTTACGTCCAGCTCTGGCCCGCGGCAGCGCTGCATAGCATCTTCTTCGGTCCACAGGCCCACCTGCGAGAGGTCGGCCCTCAGGTGAATCACTGGAGGGCATCCAATGGGCGTATGCTTGCATGGCGACTAACTATCGGCGTATTGATGTGACGCTCATGGCCTCGGGCCCCCTGAAGGGAAGAATCAGACCGTGGAGTAGTACTTGATTGTGGTGATGGAGGGAGCTCAGATCACTGAGGAGCGGTGTCCCAAGGACACATTATACTTCGGAATGACAAAGTTAGCACGATGTAAAGACATGCTTTTTGTTTGGTAATAAATGTGGCTTTATGTTCCAATGTACGAGCGTATATATTTATTTGCCCTTATATTTTTACTCTTGTGTGACCGAATTGGCTTTAGAGGCAAGCACAGGATACAAAGGGTGTTTCATGTGCAGTTTCAACCCTTAGCCGATGTCTTGGTTCCCAAAGGCGGTCCACGCATATGAAATGAAGTAATCCGACTATTTTGGTTTCATAGCTTTCACTTAGTCTTTAAGATCTTAACTGTGGGTACTAGCGAATAGCCCCTGATGTGTGAAGTGTTCTGCAACTGGTCGGGGTTTAAGCCGCTATTCACTTCTGCCTATTTGAAGAAAAGCCCCTTGTTTTACGTGGATGATCTGCAACGAACCTTTGTTTGACAATGTCTTCCCATTGCCGAATAGTTTACGCTTACAAGGACAGTTAGTTTTCGCCTTTCTCCACTGAGCCGCTGATACAATTGAAATGTCGGCGCAGTCGTAGTGGTTCTCCCTTTACACTCTTAGCCGAATGGGTCGTGAGCGTTAGAGGCAAGCACAGGAGCCGGGAAACCCAACTATTGATACTACTACAACTGGCAAGATACAGATTTCTAGAAAAGCACATAGCAACATGATACTACTACAACTTCGATTCATTCACGCCAGACCACATAACCACCTCATACGACTGGCAAGATAGAGATGTCTAGAGATGCAAGGTGGCACAATCTGGTGCAACCAATTAGTTAATCCATTGGACGCGGATGCTTGGATTTTCCTCCTATCATTCATTGGACGGAGGTAATTCAACGGATGGTATTCAAAGTTATTCATGCACTATATAGGGTGTCACCTCAATATATTCAAAGATCCTAGACATCTATGAGGTATCACCTCTTATTTTGAACTTCTTTTTGTTGGGTTGAATCTTGCTCATGCTATGATTTTACCTATATTAGATTGAATCTTTTGGGAATCAATGAGATTTAATATGATGCATGTCTAGTATAAATTTGAAAGACACCCGAGGTGATGTCTAGCATCATTTATGGGGCTGCCTGAAGCAACATGGGCATGCTCAGTACATTAAGATTAAGGATACAACTATGAGGTGTTCTTAGTAATACATTTGAGGTCTCATCCCACTTTGATCTGACAAAAGATGGAACTTATGTGTGATTCTTTACCCCACTTTTTAGGGTATATCGTAAATTTTCATCAAGGCTCATTTAATTTATTCACATTGATTACCAAACCTAGTAAATAAACATATGATTTCTTACTAGGATGATGCATGCGAGTGAAATATCAAATGTTGCTAATAAGCACTCAAAAATCTGTTTAGTTTAAGGATACATCAAACAGTAATTAGGTATAATTCTGTAACATCATAATTTGAATACAATGGTCTGGAATAAATAAATAAATAGAAGGTGATATAGTATTCACCATGATTGGTGTTACAACATGTTTGACGTCAATCATTAAAACCGATGAAAATTTATAAATAGTAGTAACTTGGTAGAAGAAAGTCGCATGTTGCCTCCCTAATGATCACAAGTCTTAGGGTAACATTCGCACTTGGCACCCATTAGTCTTTTAAACCTATTCCGGCATTGTCCATCATCCCATCCGTCTTTCACACAACTATCTCGACACATTCCATTTTGATCAGGATGGCATTTATTCCAATGGTTGTGATAGCACATGTTTTCGGTAGATGAAACCTCACCTATGGATAAATAGACAAGGTTAGGAGAAGTAATATGAATGAATGTGTCCAGCAATGTTGATATGTCATTGCACAACATGAAACTTCGGCGAAATGCTGATACTATGGATAATTATACTTACTACATGTAGCCATAAGGCAGAAAAGAATCAAGCAACACATGGTTGTCTTCCTCCAGGCCTCCATGGTATAATGGCAGAATGTCGGTGATTTTTCTGAGAGAAGGCAAAGAATGTTGTGAAGATGGTGTGTGTTTTGGTTTCTATCATTTGGAGGTTCTTATAATGTCCGTGCCCTATA
>NC_041384.1:6656718-6725282 GCF_002162155.2 Triticum dicoccoides | reverse complement strand
AAGGAAGCAAAATTAACCAGAGGAATACAACTAAGTGAACTAAACTTGGCACACGTCTTACAACTTAAAATAAATAGTATATCTATCACCTATCTAAGTTTAGCTTGTTGAACTGAATCATTCCGCACATTGACAGGTGATAAGTGCATTACTATTTATATAGCATCCAAACTAAGATTGACGGTAAAGCACATTGGCTACAAAAGGGAACCAATGATATCTTCTTAATTTATCTATGTTTTTTGTTCTATTCATTCCATAATTCTATTAATTACAAAAATATTCAAATTTATTTGGACCAACATATTAATCAATTTTGTAGAGCTAGTTCATGTTTTCAATACTTATGCTTTAAGTGAAAATAGGTTTTTGGAGTTCCAGGGGAAGTCTGGAAAATTAGGAGGTTCAATTTAATAAAGGAAGGGAATCAAAAGTCCAAGGAACAAGGTCAGGAAGGACATTGGTGCATGGACACCCTGCCTAGGTTCTTATGCACACCCGGTTGGGGTTGATTTCTGATACCCTTGGTATATATACACCTCAAAAAACTTGGTCATATTTATCATATTTTTTTGTTTGGTGGCACTTCGCAACCCAAGGCCATCATATCTATAGTCATATTAAGGTAAGCTTCCTGAGCGAGGAAAGATCACTATCTTAGTTAACATTGATAATTGATGCTCTCATGGCAATATGTGAGGTGCCCATCAACAACATGAATCATTGTGCTCTCATAATAATCTGTTAGGTTATTCTTTATCTTTCATTTTTCCAAAAACAGGTAAAAAAACCCATGTTTTAACTTCTTCAGATGGCATTGACATTGTAGTCTTAACAACATGGCACCTCATAATGTTTCCGATCCCATGTGATTGAGTGGGTTGGCTATAGGGGAGTCCATAACTGACCACAGGGAAATGTTTGCAATCTTAAAACCGTCCCACGTGATTTCTAAACCAAGAATCATATGAGAATATGGAGTCAATCACTGCCAATTCATTTCATTAAATTGCTTGTGATGGCATAACTATCTCTTGTTGTTTCTTCCCATATACCATTTGCGATGATACTAGTCATCACACACGTTACATGTCAGATGGAACGTGTGCCTTGTACTGTCAATAGCACATGCAAAAGTTCAAAAAATCACTTTAATCTAGTTATGTATTGCACATGTTACATTCTAGGTGAACCTTGTGATTTAATATGTTCATAAAACATGTATTCTTTTAATAAATTGTGGGATTTGATGTAACCATAAATTTCTTCGTTGCATCACAACCCAACAGACGCCTTGAGATGTAACACTCAGTGTACTCCTTTGGAAAGCACTAACCGGAAAGGCATTTAGTTACAAAACAATATTAAATGCTGCAACATGGCAAGGCGGTGAAAAAGAAGTAAACTACTCTATCTAGTCATATTAAATGAGGTGGGAAATATTTAGATAGCATCCCTCAAAAATACCTCATGGCATTTAATGAGGATAATTAAGGTTCTTCCCTAAACTGTATTATAGGAGCTGCTAACCTGAAACTCAATGGTATATGTGAAAATAAAGTTAATTAGCTATGAGTTTAGTTGCAATCTACACATTTGTACTTTCCTAAACCATATATAAAATTTTGTGATCCAAAATGAAGTTAATTAGTTACGAGTTTAGCAATTTTACAAGGGTATTTGAGCAATTTTAATTCAGACACCAAGTTAAAAATTGTTGACATATGTGAAAATAACTTATTAAGAAACTTGACGAAATTCTAAGAAACTTACATATATAACATATTTTAATCGGACCAATGGTTTAAAAGTTATAACATATGCATAGAAATGGCATTTTTAAGAATGTATAAAATATAGAAATAACTAATATAAATAACAAGACTAACACAACTGAGCATCAGATATTAAATCGCACCCATAGGCGGTGTGTTGGCGATATTACTATTGGGTGTAATCCGGCCAGGAGAGGCTGGGTTAACTTCATCAGTAGTTGGTTATGCTTGAAGCCCATGAAGACAGATGAGGATGTTGTGTAAGGCCCAGGGCCCAGGACCGTTTTAAGGCATGCAACTGTAAACCGGCTTTTGGTATGTAACTTGTATTGTAAGATAGAAGTAGTGGAGACCGAACCGGACACGCTTATGAGCCGGTCTCGGGACTCCTTAAACCGACGGGCGTCAACCCATGTATATAAGGGGACGACCCGGCGGTGGTTCAGGACAACAGATAACAACTCGAGACTTAGGCGAAGCATATTCGCTCCCTGGTCATCAAAACCCCATAAATTCCATCACAAATAGACGTAGGCTTTTACCTTCATCGAAGGGGCCGACCTAGTATAAACTCTCTTGCGTCCCTTGTCCGCTTTAACCCCTTCAAGCTAACCCATAGCGATGGTTCCACGACTAAGCCCTTTCAAGAGGACATCTGCCGTGACAAAACCACGATAGTTGGCGCCCACCGTGGGGCTATCGCACGATGGTCTCAAGTTCTTGGAGGGCAACTTTGAAGGACTCCAGGGTTACGCCGTGGGCCAGATGACCAAGAGTCATCGCGGCAAGCTCTACATCGACGATGCAGGATGGGGCCCCGAGGCCGGCTCAATTTTAGCGTATACATTCACTCATTTTGCTCCGTATGTAGTCCTCATTCGAATATCTAAGAGACTTATATTTAAGAACGGAGGGAGTAGTACAATATGTTCCTTGTCAGGAGGTGGAGCAGGGACATTTGTAGTCGACAGGCCTATTGGGTAGCTTCAGATGGATGCTTACAACAATTCTAGATGGTCTGCCATAATATCCGGGAAATGTTGGGAGCTATGTCGTCTTTGATAGTCTAGACTAATAGTAATAGTATTGTGCCTTCAGTTGAATAGAGCTGCCTCTTTTAGGGCTGAAGCCTTTCCGAACCCTTTCTTGTCGTACCGGTAATACAAGCCCATATAGTCCAGCTAGTTCCACTTTCTTGATTTTACTGTTGATGCTTAGGGTTTTCCCCTTTTATCTACTCTACTATGATCTGTGTAGGTACTTTCTGTCGTACTAGCAGTACTCCACCCTTCAAGCTAAACGACACAACAATCATAATCCCAAAGCTTAGTTGTTTAGATATGATTGTGATATGATACTGATATTAGTTAACATACACATTTAGTTGGTTAGCTAAACATCCGACTTGAGTTTCCAAATGCATGTCACGACATATAGAGAGACAACAGAATTGCATTTCTTTGTCACTTGTTCATTGTACTTTCTTGTCCATACCAAATCTTAGTTATTATTTTAAAGCAAACATCAGTTGCTAACTACCCTTTGCGCGGTTTGGAGCTTCAGATCTGCCATCCCACTGCCATGTCAACACTATACACATCATGCTTGCGGTTTCTCCATTTTATGATGACCATGATCAGCCTACGTGGTTCGTGTCGTAATAGCACTGCTCCACCCATCGATCTAAACAAGATTAGTTGTACAAATACAAATCTGATATTATGCTGATATTAGTAAAACTAAGACACGTTTAATTGGTTAGCTAAATGTTCCTACTTCAATTTCGAAATGCACGTGTGCCTCATATGGAGAGACCGGAAGGAATAGTATTTCTCTGTGCGCTCTGGTTCATCATGGGTGGGACATACATTGTATAGAAAGACTTGTAATATCTTCAATCTGCATGCTGTTGTGCTCTTCTTAACATGATCCTCTTCTCTTCTTTAATAAGTATGTTACTTGTTGGGAAGAGTAGCAGAGACATTTGCGGTCGACTGGTCAGGTCGAGTTGTTCTCCCTTGGTATATTTTGAATCTATCAGGTCAGGTCGACTTGTTCTTCTTTACTATATGTTGAAGCTATCATATGCGAAGTATAATCACTTATGGAGCTCTCATATTTTGAGTAGTAGGCCACATTAGATTAATGCACAGACCAAATTACAGCATGCATGGAATCTCTCAGAAGAATTGTAGAGATAGCACAAAGGGGTTTACAGGGAGGCAGTACTGGATTAGAATCACTTGTCCATTACAAAGATAATCTCACTTGTTTTTATGTTTTCATGCATGTCAGGTATTGAACATGATCAAAATGAATATGAGAATGGGCGCACGAGAGGAATATTGCAGAACAATCCACTGGCTAACAAACATGGCATGGTGGAGGATGGCCTATCTTATTCACCCATCAAGGTGCTTGCTCTAACTTGGCAAGGTTGTATTGGTCGCACATATTTTGCATATGACCTCTTGCACTACTTCTACTTTGTTACACCACCATCTGCTTAGTTTAAGCATCATATGCGAGTATATGCCATACCTATCCATTTTTTGTACCTATTCCATGTGTCATCATACTACGTTTTTCCAGTCAAATGTTGTTCTTTCGTAATAGATGTCCAAAAGGAAGAGGGTGAGTGCAGATCCTCAAGAAGTACAAACTAGGTATTTGGAAAAAGGTAGTGATACCTGCTAAATGAGATAGTTCAGCAGCCACAGAAAACACAGGCCCAACTGTACCACACTTTACCCCTACTCCACCGGACAAACCCCTATTAGAACTACAGAGAGCATTGCTCTTGTCAGTACCTCTTTCCCTTTGTCAGCATACTTACACTCATTGTTGTTTGATTATGTAGCATCACTGTAAATATTCGCTTCTTTATCCTCCCTTTGCTCGAAATTATAAGATCTATATTTACTCTTAGATAAAGGTAGAATTAACACAATGGTTATGAAGTTTTGGATTGCTCATGTAAGTACCTGTTGTCATGTACTACCTCTGTATCGAATTAATTGTTGATCAATTGGATGTATTTAGAACTTAATAGTGCTAGATACATCCATTTGAGCTACAAGTAATAACGGACGGCGGTGGTATTACTGTAGTTGCATTGCGAGATAGTTGTTTGTCTAGCATTACTCTACATCTTATTTTCCCTACCCTGCACTTTCTCCAAATTATCAGATCTACATTTACTCTTACCAAAATGTTGAATAAAGCCAGTGCTACTGCACACGTTGATGCCTGCATTCCTCTTGTTAGTACCTTTTGCCTTGTAACATTGTACTTAATTAATTGCTATTTGATTATGTATCATCACTCTGCACCTGAGCTTCATTATCCTCTATTTCTTCCAATATTATTTGATCTATATTCAGTCTTTGCAAAATGTAGAATAATGGCAACGCTTATAAAGATGTTTCTTTGGGGAATTTATTGAATTATCCTTCCATCAACATGGAGAGGGGCTTTGTCCAGCCCGTGTTAACATGTAATGTAAGTTCATCCTTCTCAGTCCTTCAAACTTTGTTTTAGTACAGATTTGGATAGGCATCATTTCCTCCACTGTTGTTTACTTTGGTATTTACATCTGATTGGATGTTTGCAACAACTACCAGTTTTAAATTGTATTTTTTTGACTGGAAACTGTGAGGCAACAGCCCCACAGCACTTTATTAAAACCCAACCACCAAGCATAACAAAAGGTTCTGTATAGGAAATGTAACTAAAGGAAAAGAAAAACTACTTACCTACTGAGCTATTAACAGCGTATGCACAAATATATACATGGATACATACAACCAATTAAGGCAAAGAATTAACCCAAGCTAACAGCCGCGGCCTAATAGAAGACTTGAATCTCTGAGAGTGCAGGGTAGCATCATGAATGAAATTTCTCTTCCAAGCAGCAATAGATGGCCTTTCATGTCTGAATATTCTGCCATTTCGAAGGAGCCAAATATTCCAAGCTTCTAGATAAACAACCTCCCGGAAGAAAGGTTTGCCAATGCTTTTCCTTGCAGCAAATAAACATTGGGCTGGTGTTAAACCAGCTAACCATTGAATGCCCAAGTAGTTCCATACTCTTGTGCTGAATTGGCATGTAAAGAAGAGATGATCCCTATCTTCATGGGCATGGGCGAAGCATAACAAGCAGGTGTTATCATCCTGAGTGGATCTCTAGTGCCTTCTCACTAGCCCGTCTCTTGTATTGAGTCGATCATTTAGCATCAACCATGCGAAAACCTTTATCTTCATTGTCGCCTTACTTTCCCAAATCCACCTGGTTGGAGTATCTGTGGCCATATGAGAATGCATTACACTGTAATAACTCTTAGTAGAGAAAACCCCTTTACCAGGTGTCCATGACCAGTAATCTGGTATCTGTGTATCAGCATGAAGATCAAAAAGACCAGACTGGACAACATTCAGTTCATCCATTGCTTCTAGCGACAAGGGCAGATGGAAAAGATCAGCCATATTAGGTGTGCTGAGAACCTCTCGTACCGACACCTTGTCATCAATGACAAAAGAGAATAGTCTCTGAAATCTCTCTCTGAGGGGAGTAGATGAGCCGAGGAACAGCCAAGCATCATACCAAAAAAGAACAGAGTCCCCCATGTTGATGATTACCTCTGAGTAGAGTCTGAAAACATCATTAAGCTTAAGGATATCTCTCCACCAGTAAGAACCACATGAAACTGTGCCATGAGGAACAACACCATCATAATAAGTGTTCCAGATGAGAGTAACCCATGTAATATCTGCTTTGTTATAAAACTTGGATAGGTGCTTGGACAAAAGAGCTCTGTTTTGGATACTGAGATTAAGTATCCCCATGCCACCTTTATCTTTGGGTCTGCACACAAGTGGCCAAGCTGCAAGTGATTGCCTAGGAGTATCAGAATTTCCTCTCCATAAACATTACCTCATAATCCTTTCAAGTTGCTTTATAATGCCAGCTGGCAAACTTAAACTGCAAAGAAAGTAAATAGGCAAAGAGGACAATACCGACTGGAGGAGTTGTAACCGAGCACCCTGATTGAGAAGACTTGAACTGGCAGATAACCTTCTTTCAACCCTATCAACCACAGGAAACAAGTCTTGGATTTTGGGTTTAGTTGTTCCCACAGGAAGCCCCAGATAAGTAAAGGGGAGGGTTCCAACTTGGCAGCCGAAAACAGCAGCCAACCGGGCAGTTTCTGCATCATCCACATTAATAGGCAAAATGCAAGATTTATGGAAGTTTACTCGAAGACCTGTGGAGGCATGGAAATCTTGAAGCATTTCCTTCAGAGCTAAAAGCTGCGAATCCACCGTAGGTACAATGAGAAGAGTGTCATTAGCATATTGCACTATAGGGAACTCTGGATCAGGTGATTCAATAGGTAGGGAGAGAACACCAGATCTGAGCATATGATTGACCAGGGTTTGCAACAGGTCAGCTGCAAGGACAAACAAAAGGGGTGACAGTGGATCACCTTGCTGTACTCCCCTTTTACAGCTAAATTGCTTTCCGGGCACCCCGTTTAAAATGACAAAGGAAGTACCCGAGGACAGTAGCTCTCTTATCCAACCAATCCATTTGCTATCAAATCCTTTGTGATGCAAAAGTCGGAGAATTAGATCATGTTCAACAGTATCGAAGGCTTTGGCGAAATCCAACTTGAGAATCAAAATGGGTTTCTTGGATTGGTGACACTGGTGGATATATTCTAAAGTCCAAGCAATACAATCATGTATAGATCTACACTTAAGGAACCCATATTGATTTTTGTGAATGCACTTTAGGATCACCCCCTGTAATCTGTTGGCCAACAGCTTCGTCAAAAACTTCAGGCAAGTGTTGGTCAAGGAAATAGGTCTGAAGTCATTAGGACTTTCAGGTGAAAGTTTTTTTGGAATTAGGGTGATTAAAGACCCATTGATGCTGCTAATAGTGATGTTGCCATCATAGAAATCTTGAAATAACTGCAAGAAGTCATCCTTAATGATGTGCCAGCAACGTTTGACAAACAAACCAGTAAAACCATCAGGGCCTGGTGCCCTGTCAGTAGGCAGAGATTTTAGCACTTCATTTATTTCCTCTTCAGAAAAGGGAGCACATAAGCTATCCAGATTATTCACTCGTTCAATCAGTGAGGCTAAGTCAAACTTCATATCAATCTCTTCAGAAACACCCATTCTGTCCTTGAATGTACCCCATAACATACCAGCCATCTGCTGGTGATCAGAGACAACAGTATCGTCTTCATTCTGCAGAGAGGAAATTGAGTTTCTCCGAAAACGTTCAGTTGCCATTGCTCGGAAAAACTTAGAGTTTTCTTCCCCAACTTTTATCCACCGAACGGTACACCTCTGTTTCCAGTATAAAAACTGTAGATGGAGAATTTCCTCAATATGAAGTTTCACTATTTTCCTGAAATTAAATTCAGGTCTCGTTAAAGGCCTTAACTCCTCAAGATCATCAAAAAATATTACCACCTTGTTACACGCTGCAATGGCTTTCTTGAGTTTAGAGAGGCTGATGTACCAATGTTTAAGAGCATTCCGAAGCCTTTTGAACTTTTCTATCAAACGAGTTGCAGAATTTGTTCTCTTGGTTGGTGCACTCCATGATTGTTCCACATAGTCAAAGAAACCTGGCAGATCCACCCAATAGTTTTCAAACCGAAAAATCTTAGACTCCGGGATAGTTGTTGCAATGGAGACAACCCAAGGTACATGGTCCGAGGCTGTTCTTGCTAAAGGAAAGACCATGGTGTTAGGATACTCATTAATCCAGGTGGAGGAAGTAAAAAACCAGTCCAATTGCTCCAGCAACGGGTTTTCTTTCATGTTAGACCATGTGTATGATCTTCCTTTTAAAGGTAACTCAACTAGACCAAGGTGGCCGATGACCTCATTGAAGAGGAAGATATCATTTATGTCTCCTCCTGGCAAGTTTCTATCTTGTAGTTGTAAAAACATGTTCCTTATGCAGAACAGATCCATTTATTTATTTATATAATTGCGAAACCTGATACTTGTGTTCTTGTTTCTCTTTCAAAGTCGTATCTCTTATGCCAGGTAGAACTTTAGGGAAGATAGTGAGCCAAACCATCTTGAAGAGAGCGAGATGACCCCAAGGTCCTGTCTTGATAAAGACTGTGAGTTGAAGCTACTCACAAGCCGTTGTGAGACAACCTCTGTGCAGTCGCTGCCTCAATCAGTTCAACTGCTTCAGTCTCAACTTAAAGCGGAAAGACTTGCTTCAGCTTAGCACCAACTTGATGTCAATGATGCAATGAAGATCTCAGAGGACTGCCTTGCGGGCTTTGGTGGTATACAACTAGGGATAGAGCATCTATCGTTGACACAATTAAGGTCTCATCATCTTGTTTGGCTGCTTGCGGTGCCCGTCCTGGCCAGGCCTAATGCTTTCTAAAGTGCTCTTAGTTTTTATATTCTTTTGTTGGTTCATTTATATACACTAGTGGCTACCTATGATGCCCAGTGTATGTAATCCGTGGTCATGTTGCGCTTTATTATCACTGGTGGCGAACTTTGATGCCAAGTGGATGTAATATGTCGTAATTTTTTTATGGCATAGTTTAGGTTTATTCTGGGTTGGTATGCTGTAATTTATGCTGGAAGGTTCAATGGATCTCAATGTTGTCAGTCTTCAGGCCGGCCCGTTACTCATATGGGCTAAAACATGGGCCTATAATCATCTTGGGCCATTAGCAGGTCTAAACGTATTGTAGTTTTCCGCCTTTAACAGGTCGAGTAAAGTTCTGGCCAGCTGGGCCAGAGAATGCCATGGGCTTTTAACAGGCTAAAACTAGATTGGGCTAGCGTTGAGCCGAAAAACTCGCGGGCCAATACAGTCCGAAACTGCCTAAGGCCCATGTTTCGCCCAAATAGGACAAGCCATTAACAGGCCAAAATATATCTCGGGCCCTGTTTGGCCCAATAAAATTATGGGCTTTAAGCAGGCTGGTATCAACATGGGCCATAGGCCCAACAGTGTCAAGGGCCGTAATCAGATGGGTTGTAAGCAGGCCGGATTCAACGCGGGCTGTAATTAGGCCCAACTGTTGCACGGGCCATTAACAGGCCAATAGCCCTGTTGGGCTGAAATTTATCCACAAAGACTATGGGCCGTTAAGAGGCCTAAAGTTAGTTCGGACAAGAAATAGCTCAGTTTCTCCATGGGCTGTTAAATGGCCTAAACTTAAACCGGGTCGACAACATCTGAGATGCACCACGGGCTGCCAATAGGCCGAAACTATTATCGGGCCAAACTAGTAAACGGGCATTTAACAGGCTGAAATACAAAGTTGGCTTAGAATGGGCCCAAAAGAACAGTGGACTATTAACGGGCCTGATACAATATGGGTCATAATTTGACCCCGAACACGACATGCTATGAATGGGCCTGATCTGATATGGGCCTCAATTTGACCCAAAACATGGCAGGCTGTTAATGGGCCAGCCCACTTGTGTCTGAAAAAATATGGTGGGCCTTTAGCTGGTCCGGCCTTTTTACCTTAAACGGGCCACTGTTGGGCTGTGCCACATGTTGACATACCATAGGCGTCTTCCGTCCATTGTAGGGATGACATCTGTCCCAACGATGAGCTGACACGTGCATTATCCGACGAATGAGAATTTTACACATGGAAAATCCCCATTGGTCGGGGCTATTAAGGGCTTATCGGATCCAAAACGGAACCCGATAGCTTAACGGCGACCCGTTACGGTGGATGCCACATGTCGATCACCCTTGACGAAAGCACTTCTATGACGCGCGATTTATCATCATGGAAGTGCTTCCATGATGATAATTTTGGTAATGTCATGGAACATTTCTACAACAGCAACTGTATGACTATCTTGATTCTGTCATAAAATCGTCATGGATGTACATGCATGAAAGAAAACCTGACCTATTGTGACAAACACATATCATCACGGAAGTGTATTTTTTTTGTAGTCTCATCACGTACTCGGCCGCTGATTGGGCTGGCTGCCCTGATACTCGCTGGTCCACTTCCGGTTATTGGGTATATCTCGGTGACAACCTTTGTCCTGGTCCCCAAATGCAAGGCTACAGTCTCTCGCTCCAGTGACGAAGCCAACTATCGTGTCGTGGCTCACGCTGTGGCTGAATGTTCTTGGCTTTGTCAACTTCTGCATGAGCTTCATCGCCCCTCCACACCGCCACTCTCGTCTTTTGTGAAAATGCCAGCGCTATCTACATGGCTTGCAACCCGGTTCAGTATCGTGAAAAGGTGTCTCTCGGTCTGATTCGGGTTCTTCATGTGCCATCTTCGCATCAGTTTCCTGATATTATGACAAAGAGTCTACCGTCCAGCTATTCATGGACTTTCCATACATTCTATGCATCCGTCCATCCGATGCATTTACTGCGGGGGGATGTTAAAGTACATACCTTGTATAGCTATATCATACCTCCATATCGTCCTAATTATACTCGCTTGTAGATTGATATGAGGAGGTATGTTCGTTGGCTTCCAAGGCTCCATGTAATCATGATATAAATATAGAGCTGATCGCCCCGATTGAGTGGCTTCTTCCCTCATCTGTCTTGCTCGTTTATAAAATGCAAAACATTCAGTTTATGACTGGTGACTGAGATGAACAACCCAGATTTCTCCAAAGTTACAACATTTATATTGAACCAAGTCTTAAGCTGTCACTACATTCCCCTCTTAAGACTTGGGGGCTACATGTAATATGGATATAAGGGAGGTACACCTTCAAGTTCTCAGTTTTGAGCAAACCGGGTGTCGGTGTCAAAACCGGCGGATCTCGGGTAGGGGGTCCCGAACTGTGCGTCTAGGCGGATGGTAATAGGAGACAAGGGACACGATGTTTTTACCTAGGTTCGGGCCCTCTCGATGGAGGTAAAACCCTACTCCTTCTTGATTAATATTGATGATATGGGTAGTACAAGAGTAGATCTACCACGAGATCAAGGAGGCTAAACCCTAGAAGCTAGCCTATGGTATGATTGTTTGTATATGATCTATCGACTAGCCTGGCCTCGGTTTATATAATGCACCAGAGGCCTAGGATAACAAGAGTCCTAGCCGAATACGCCGGTGGGGAGGAGTCCTTGTCTTGATCGCCAAGTCTTGTGGAATCTTCCTTGTATGTGGCAGCTGTCTGAACTGGCCCATGATTATACGGCCATGGGGGTCCCCGGCCCAATCTAACAGATCAGGAGATGACATGGTGAGCACCCCCTAGTCCAGGACACCGTCACCGGGTATCATATTCTTTGTTGAGAAATTTGCAAAGTTTATCTCCTCCAAGCTATTCATAGAAAGGCCCGGAAAACCGACTCAACAATTTGAAGCTATAATTACAAAAGCAGGCACCAAGTCATCACAAGGTGCTAACTCGAGCTTGGGGTTACAGTTGATACATATATTGGAGTTGAAATAAAATTCAGATTGACCCGGGCTGGGAAAACCCAACCTGGGAGGATCCTTCCTATAAGGATTTGGTCTGAAGAAACCAAGGACAACAAATTACATGAACTACTGTTAGCAACAATCATGACACATTGTCAGGAACAATCATGACCCGGCATCATCAATCTCTGTAACTCGGCAACTTCGACGATCGCAACTCAACAAGCTCTACATCCTCAAGCTGACTGATTATCAGACGGATATCTTAAGTCCAATTTTTTTATCAAGCCGACGTATTCAAAGCCGGCTCAGTATCATAAGGATATCTTAAGTCCAATAATTTTGTCGAACCAGAGCATTGGAAGCAGACTCAAATGGATTATTTTTTCCCCAATATTTTTCTGCAAGAAACCAGCGTCATATAGTTGATTTTGAAGCCGTCCCAGTGATGTAACTAAGAGACTCAGACTTTCCAAGAGGAATTCCATTGAATGAAGCGCTTGAATTTTTGCATTGACAAAGTTTGACATATCTGCTAAAAAAAGATTAGTTATGAGATCATGGACATGTATCAAGGTGGTTGAGATGATGTCATGATATGGAGTAACTCAATAATTTCTATGTGTGGAAAATTTGCACGACCTGACAAAGATTGACTCGGTCGGGTGTCTTCAAAGAAGGAAATGACAAGGACTGTAGGATGAACATACATTGGTCCAGAAGAACCCTCGACCCGGTGCATAACCTATCAAATTTGTTCTTGTGTTATTTTTCAGGATAAGTTTAACATGGATAAATCCAAATTAAACTAGAGCTAATGTTGGGGATATTCCCCATGGTTTGACCGGGCCAGGAGGTGTAACCCGGCCCATCACTTGGCGGCCCATGAGTCACCTGACTTAACGGGTCGACCTGGACGACAAGGACCAAAGGCCCAGTGTGCAACCAAGTAGAAAGCCAGCTCGCGAAGAGGCTGGAGGCCGGCTCATGGAGAAGGCCCAGACTGGGTAAACCCAGCCAGGAAGATCACGACCCGGCCGACGAACCTTGCCAGGAGAAGACCCGAACTAGACTCTGGCTTGAAATAGAAAGGAGACTAGCTGTAATCCTACTAGGACTCTACATGAAGGCGCCCCTTCAACTTATATAAGGAAGGGCAACGCACCCCAAAGGGGGGTAGACAGACAAGTATTAGACAAGATCAAAGTAGATGCTCTCGAGATGAGAGGTAGCAAAATAGCACCATTGCAATCAACATCATCACCATCATCAATATCAATTAAGCAGGATGTAGGCTTTTTCCAACATCACGAGGGCCGAACCTGGGTAAAACTTGTGTCTCTCAATTCAACCAACCCCGTTCAAGCTACCACCTAGGTGCGATGGCCTCACCACTAAGTCATTTCACAAGGACATATTGCCGTGACAAAACTACGATAAGCAGGCTCAAGGTATAGGCTAAAAAAGCACCATGCTATCAAATTTACTTTGCGTGTTGTTTTATGATATAATGCTAATACCTGAGCCTTTGGTTTTGATAGCCGTAGTGACAGAGCTTGAGGCTCTTAAGGTTGAGCTAAGTAGAGCTCGGCGTGAGGCGGAGCAGCAAAGGCTGCAGCCGCTCGGGCCGAGAAGGAGCTAGCCGAAGAAAGGGTAACTCGGGGAAAGGACCAGGCCCAGGTCATCAAGGTCAAGGACACCCAGAAAGTCATGTACAATGATCACGACGCCTTTCAGGTAGAGGAGAAGAAAGTGACCATGGAGCTCAAGAACCTGAGCCTGGCATACGCTGAGGTCCAGACCCAGGCCCGGGCGGACCGCAAAGTGCTGCAGCAAGTGAAGCAAATCGTTGTTGGTAAGCCATTTTTTGCATCAGTGTATTTCTTGCCGCAAGGGGTTCATTGAGCTCACCCAAGTATGGCGATCCGCAGAGGCTTTCAGGGACCTCATGAGGAGCGCTTCAGACGTCGGCCGCTACTTCGGTGCTCAAGAGGTCCATGCCACAGAGAAGGCATTCTAGAATCTGTTCCAGGCACCATCGTACCCAGAGCTGCTCAATAACCAAATGAAGCTACTCATGGATCTTTTTCGGATGGTGAAGCCGGCACTGCAAGATCTTTAAATCCAGCTCTGGCCCGCGGTAGCGCTGCATAGCATCTTCTTCGGTCCACAGGCCCAACTGCGAGAGGTCGGCCCTTAGGTGAATCACTGGAGGGCATCCAATGGGCGTATGCTTGCATGGCGACTAACTATCGGCGTATTGATGTGACGCTCATGGCCTCGGGCCCCTTGAAGGGAAGAATCAGACCGTGTTTTTATACTTGATTGGGGTGATGGAGGGAGCTCAGATCACTGAGGAGCGGTGTCCCAAGGACACATTATACTTCGGAATGACAAAGTTAGCACGATGTAAAGACATGCTTTTTGTTTGGTAATAAATGTGGCTTTATGTTCCAATGTACGAGCGTATATATTTATTTGCCCTTATATTTTTACTCTTGTGTGACCGAATTGGCTTTAGAAGCAAGCACAGGATACAAAGGGTGTTTCATGTGCAGTTTCAACCCTTAGCCGATGTCTTGGTTCCCAAAGGCGGTCCACGCATATGAAACAAGGTAATCGGACTATTTTGGTTTCATAGCTTTCACTTAGTCTTTAAGATCTTAACTGTGGGTACTAGCGAATAGCCCCCGATGTGTGAAGTGTTCTGCAATTGGTTGGGGTTTAAGCTGCTATTCACTTCCGCCTATTTGAAGAAAAGCCCCTCGTTTTACGTGGATGATCTGCAATGAACCTTTGTTTGACACTGTCTTCCCGTTGCCGAATAGTTTACGCTTACAAGGACAGTTGGTTTTCGCCTTTCTCCACTGAGCCGCTGATACAATTGAAATGTCGGCGCTCGTAGTGGTTCTCCCTTTACACTCTTAGCCGAATGGGTCGTGAGCGTTAGAGGCAAGCACAGGAGCCGGGAAACCCAACTATTGATACTACTACAACTGGCAAGATACAGATTTCTAGAGAAGCACATAGCAACATGATACTACTACAACTTCGATTCATTCACACCAGACCACATAACCACCTCATACGACTGGCAAGATAGAGATGTTTTGAGATGCAAGGTGGCACAATCTGGTGCAACCAATTAGTTAATCCATTGGACGCGGATGCTTGGATTTGCCTCCTATCAGTCATTGGACGGAGGTAATTCAACGGATGGTATTCAAAGTTATTCATGCACTATATAGGGTGTCACCTCAATATATTCAAAGATCCTAGACATCTAAGAGGTATCACCTCTTATTTTGAGCTTCTTTTTGTTGGATTGAATCTTGCTCATGGTATGATTTTACCTATATTAGATTGAATCTTTTGGGAATCAATGAGATTTAATATGATGCATGTCTAGTATAAATTTGAAAGACACCCGAGGTGATGTCTAGCATCATTTATGGGGCTGCCTGAAGCAACATGGGCATGCTCAGTACATTAAGATCAAGGATACAACTATGACGTGTTCTTAGTAATACATTTGAGGTCTCATCCCACTTTGATCTGACAAAAGATGGAACTTATGTGTGATTCTTTACCCCAGTTTTTAGGGTATATCGTAAATTTTCATCAAGGCTCATCTAATTTATTCACATTGATTACCAAACCTAGTAAATAAACATATGATTTCTTACTAGGATGATGCATGCGAGTGAAATATCAAATGTTGCTAATAAGAACTCAAAAATCTGTTTAGTTTAAGGATACATCAAACAGTAATTAGGTATAATTGTGTAACATCATAATTTTGAATACAATGGTCTGGAATAAAGAAATAAATAGAAGGTGATATAGATTCACCATGATTGGTGTTACAACATGTTTGACGTCAATCATTAAAACCGATGTAAATTTATAAATAGTAGTAACTTGGTAGAAGAAAGTCGCATGTTGCCTCCCTAATGATCACAAGTCTTAGGGTAACATTCGCACTTGGCACCCATTAGTCTTTTAAACCTGTTCCGGCATTGTCCATCATCCCATCCGTCTTTCACACAACTATCTCGACACATTCCATTTTGATCAGGATGGCATTTATTCCAATGGTTGTGATAGCACATGTTTTCGGTAGATGAAACCTCACCAATGGATAAATAGACAAGGTTAGGAGAAGTAATATGAATGAATGTGTCCAGCAATGTTGATATGTCATTGCACAACATGAAACTTCGGCGAAATGCTGATACTATGGATAATTATACTTACTACATGTAGCCATAAGGCAGAAAAGAATCAAACAACACATGGTTGTCTTCCTCCAGGCCTCCATGGTATAATGGCAGAATGTCGGTGATTTTTCTGAGAGAAGGCAAAGAATGTTGTGAAGATGGTATGTGTTTTGGTTTCTATCATTTGGAGGTTCTTATAATGTCCGTGCCCTATAGATAGTATAAATAGTTAGGTCGTAAGGCCAAGAGGAAAGCAAGGAAGCAAAATTAACCGGAGGAATACAACTAAGTGAACTAAACCTGGCACACATCTTACAACTTAAAATAAATAGTATATCTATCACCTATCTAAGTTTAGCTTGTTGAACTGAACCATTCCGCACATTGACAGGTGATAAGTGCATTACTATTTATATAGCATCCAAACTAAGATTGACGGTAAAGCACATTGGCTACAAAAGGGAACCAATGATATCTTCTTAATTTCTCTATGTTTTTTGTTCTATCCATTCCATAATTCTATTAATTACAAAAATATTCAAATTTATTTGGACCAACATATTAATCAATTTTGTAGAGCTAGTTCATGTTTTCAATACTTATTCTTTAAGTGAAAATAGGTTTTTGGAGTTCCAGGGGAAGTCTGGAAAATTAGGAGGTTCAATTTAATAAAGGAAGGGAATCAAAAGTCCAAGGAACAAGGTCAGGAAGGACATTGGTGCATGGACACCCTCCCTAGGTTCTTATGCACACCCTGTCGGGGTTGATTTCTGATACCCTTGGTATATATACACCTCAAAAAACTTGGTCATATTTATCATATTTTTTTGTTTGGTGGCACTTCGCAACCCAAGGCCATCATATCTATAGTCATATTAAGGTAAGCTTCCTGAGCAAGGAAAGATCTCTATCTTAGTTAACATTGATAATTGATGCTCTCATGGCAATATGTGAGGTGCCCATCAACAACATGAATCATTGTGCTCTCATAATAATCTGTAAGGTTATTCTTTATCTTTCATTTTTCCAAAAACAGGTAAAAAAACCCATGTTTTAACTTCTTCAGATGGCATTGACATTGTAGTCTTAACAACATGGCACCTCATAATGTTTTCGATACCATGTGATTGAGTGGGTTGGCTATAGGGGAGTCCATAACTGACCACAGGGAAATGTTTGCAATCATAAAACCATCCCACGTGATTTCTAAACCAAGAATCATATGAGAATATGGAGTCAATCACTGACAATTCGTTTCATTAAATTGCTTGTGATAGCATAACTATCTCTTGTTGTTTCTTCCCATATACCATTTGCGATGATACTAGTCATCACACACGTTACATGTCAGATGGAACGTGTGCATTGTACTGTCAATAGCACATGCAAAAGTTCAAAAAATCACTTTAATCTAGTTATGTATTGCACATGTTACATTCTGGGTGAACCCTGTGATTTAATATGTTCATAAAACATGTATTCTTTTAATAAATTGTGGGATTTGATGTAACCATAAATTTCTTCGTTGGATCACAACCCAACAGACGCCTTGAGATGTAACACTCAGTGTACTCCTTTGGAAAGCACTTACCGGAAAGGCATTTAGTTACACAACAATATTAAATGCTGCAACATGGCAAGGCGGTGAAACAGAAGTAAAATACTCTATCTAGTAATATTAAATGAGGTGGGAAACATTTAGATAGCATCCCTCAAAAATACCTCATGGCATTTAATGAGGATAATTAAGGTTCTTCCCTAAACTGTATTATAGGAGCTGCTAACATGAAACTCAATGGTATATGTGAAAATAAAGTTAATTAGCTATGAGTTTAGTTGCAATCTACACATTTGTACTTTCCTAAACCATATATAAAATTTTGTGATCCAAAATGAAGTTAATTAGTTACGATTTTAGCAATTTTACAAGGGTATTTGAGCAATTTTAATTCAGACACCAAGTTAAAAATTGTTGACATATGTGAAAATAACTTATTAAGAAACTTGACGAAATTCTAAGAAACTTACATATATAACATATTTTAATCGGACCAATGGTTTAAAAGTTATAACATATGCATAGAAATGGCATTTTTAAGAATGTATAAAATACAGAAATAACTAATATAAATAACAAGACTAACACAACTGAGCATCAGATATTAAATCGCACCCATAGGCGGTGTGTTGGCGATATTACTACTGGGTGTAAACCGGCCAGGAGAGGCTGGGTTAACTTCATCAGTAGTTGGTTATGCTTGAAGCCCATGAAGACAGATGAGGATGTTGTGTAAGGCCCAGGACCGTTTTAAGGCCTGCAGCTGTAAACCGGCTTTTGGTATGTAACTTGTATTGTAAGATAGAAGTAGTGGAGACCGAATCGGACACGCTTATGAGCCGGTCTCGGGACTCCTTAAACCGATGGGCGTCAACCCATGTATATAAGGGGACGACCCGGCGGCGGTTCAGGACAACAGACAACAACTCGAGACTTAGGCGAAGCATATTCGCTCCCTGGTCATCAAAACCCCATAAATTCCATCACAAATAGACGTTGGCTTTTACCTTCATCAAAGGGGCCGAACTAGTATAAACTCTCTTGCGTCCCTTGTCCGCTTTAACCCCTTCAAGCTAACCCATAGCGATGGTTCCACGACTAAGTCCTTTCAAGAGGACATCTGCCGTGACAAAACCACGATTGGCGCCCACCGTGGGGCTATCGCACGATGGTCTCAAGTTCTTGGAGGGCAACTTTGAAGGACTCAAGGGTTACGCCGTGGGACGGATGACCAAGAGTCGTCGCGGCAAGCTCTACATCGACGATGCAGGATGGGGCCCCGAGGCCGGCTCAATTGAGTATGGGTACCGGGTCCCCTTTGTTGGCATACACGTCTTCATCGGCAAGATCGGTGAACCGGGCCCTGAGCCGGACATCTGCACTGACCTCGTCAAAATGGCTCAGCGTGCAGGATCTGCCCGGGTCAAGCCGTCCATGAAACGTGCCTTCGTGGGATTCATCCATGGAGGGGAATACGAGGATAGATCGGAATCTGGTGGTGAGATCGTCGTTTATTCCGGCGACGAGTCATTGACCGGAGAGACCGAGTCATTGTATCAATTACAAGATGGCCGGATTGGGGGCTGTTCCGATGGCGACAGTATTCCGGACCCTTCTGATCCGCCAAACCGGGTTGGAATATTCATGGTCGGTACACACTACAAAAAAAACACTTCCGTGATGATACGTGTTTGTCACAGTAGGTCGCTTTTTTTGTCATCCATGTACATCCATGACAAATTTATGACAGAATCAAGATAGTCATACCTGTGCTGTCGTAGAAGTGTTCCATGACATTACCAAAATTATCATCACGGAAGTGTCCACTTCCATGACGATAAATCGCGCGTCACAGAAGTGCTTTCGTCAAGGGTGACCGACACGTGGCATCCACTGTAACGGAACGCCGTTAAGCTATCGGGTCGGGTTTTGGATCCGATAACCCGTTAACAGCCCCGACCAATGGGAAATTTCCACGTGTAAAATTCTTATTGGCCTGACGAAACACGTGTCAGATCGTCAGTGGGTTAGAGAGGCACCTATGATATGTCGACACGTGGCATGGCCCAATAGAGGCCCATTCCAGTGAAAAGGCCGGTCCGCTTGACTTGGTCAAAAGGTGGAGGGCCGGCCCAAGGAAAGCCAGTTAACGGCCTGTTCGCATATAGCCCATTTATAGCCCGCTAAGCCTAGGCCCGTTACGCCCAATCCGAATTAGGCCCAGTAGCGTCATCTGGGCCGTCCAATATGATTCCAGCCCGTTTTCACTTCTGGCCCATGTATAGCCCATGACGTCTTTTGGCCCATATGAAGCCCTTTGTAACTCTTGGCCCATTAGCGGCCCGTGCTGAAACTGGCCCGTAATGAACAGTGTATTACTTTACACCCATTAACGGCCCGTGGTGAAACTGGCCCATAATGAACAGTGTATCACTTTATACCCATTAACGGCCCGTTATTCCATTAGGCCGTTTCCAACCCAAGTTAACTTTCGGCCTTCTGAGGGCCCATTTATTCTTGGGCTCATTTGCAGCATTCGGTTATTTACGGCCCATTACTGTCATTTTTTGCTTGTGGGCCAAATTTAGCCCGTCGTTACAGTCGGCCCGTTTGTGGTCTGTTAATACATTGGGCCATTTTCATAGCGTCATCAAAGGTGGCCTATTAATGATGGCCCGTTACGGTCGGCCCATGAACGGACGATTCCAACTCTAGACCGTTTACGGCCATAATGCGGCCTGTTATTGGCCCATGTTTGGCCAATCGATCATACGGCCCGTATAAGGCCCATTGATGATACGGCCCGTAGAAAGCCCATTGTTTCTCTGGCCCGTAGAAGGCCCACTGTTTTTACGGCCCGTAGGAGGCCCAGTGTCACTACAGTAAATATTAGCCCAAAGTTATTGTGGCCTAGTTTTAAAAAATAGGTTATTGGAGCCACTAGTTAACCGCGGAAAAAGAACTGCAATGACTACAAGCAAACAAATAAAAAAGACAACAAGGAAATAAATAAGCAAGCAACTAACTCTAGGCTATCACGGCTATTACACATATTACATCCGCCGGGCATCAAAGTTCGCCACCAGTGCAAATATAGGGAACAAAGCAGCATATCATATACACTGGCCGTCAAAATTGGCCACCAGTGCAAATAAACGCGGCAGCAAAACAAGAGCATAACTGAAACAACTTCAGAAGAGCTCAAGAAACGTCATCCTGGGTATCCACCATGCTGGCAATAAGCTTAGCAAGCTGATTAGCTTTGTCCTGTTTGGCGCTAAAATCCTCCAACGCTTGCTGTTGCACCAGAAAGTATGCATCTGAATGCTCCAGGGACTTCCGCAGTCCTTCCGCTTCTTGTCGCAGCACACCTGATTGATGTGTTTCAGCTTGTAGTTGAGACTCAAGAAACCGAACTGATTCAGACAGTGAGTTTGAATAGCTTGTGCAAGCGGTAGTGGCCAGTAACTCCAACACTAAACCAAGAGAGGATGTGTCACTATCCTGAACCTTATCTGCATTACTTCCTTTACCGTTGCTTAATAAGGCACTCTTCCCCAATATTCTATCAGCATTCTAAAAGAAGAAACAAGCAGACACATAACAAGTTTAGCATGTACTACTATATGAAACTCATTTCGGTGAACCAGTTCATTGGTAAGGTGGACAGGATTAAACTACCAAGTCTTCTATTGCCAAGTACTAGTACATAATAAGAACATCAAACAAACATATATCTATGTCCTATGGTAGCAATGGAATCTTAGATTAGAACAGTTGTTCTTCAGGTTTAGGCACTTGTTCTACATGAACAGAGTACAAAAAGACGCAAGAATATAATACTTAAAAATAGAAAATGAGCTCATAGACGTTACCACAATCTTGGTTCAGGACCAGTACAGAACAAGGCGTTCCCAGTCATCGTGCAGTAAATGTGTCTCAGGAGAACGTAAGGGAATTTGATGATTTTCTTTGCCGGTGAAGTACGTTTTCTTCAGGTAATTCCGATACTGCCACCAAGAATTCTTGAAGATAGCAGAGGTATTAGCACAGGTTACCTCATCCTGAGTTTCCAAATCGGTCCTTCTCTATAGAGAAAAATGCGAAAATTTTCTGTATTATAACCATCATGGAGGTAGGATGTATGGGACGAAGCAAAGTAATTGCCATGAATAACATTACTTACACATAACTCCTGGACAAACACCTGCAACTGGCATTTTCCTTCATCTTCAGTATAATATTTCCAAGATGGGAAGATACGCACATACGATTTATGTCACACCCTAGCTAGTTATGCATTAGAGTGTTGCATCATGTTTACTCATTCATCAGAAACTTGAAATGGGGATGACAGAACCCCCAGTCCCCTCTGAAACCAACTAGGGTTTACTAAAATAATTTTTCAATGAACCTGAAATGCCCTTCTAAAATGCCCATCATTTTTGCCTTGGTTCAGAACCTCTGCCAAAAGTGGTGCACATTTTCCTAGGCCATCCTAGGGTTTTGAATTAAATCATAACTATTTGAATTTGGGCATTTAAAATTATATAAAATATTTAAATGCTCAAATATCTCCAAACTAAAATGTTTCATGTTGGAAATAATCCAACTATGGACCAGGAGTAGTTTGGTGATTTTTGGAGTTGCCTAGGTATTTTATTTAATTCAACAAAGTCGCAGTTATATTAAATAAAAACAGAAAATAAAGAAAGGGGAAGACTTACCTGTGCGGCCCAGCCCAGCCGGCCCAGCACTGTGCTGGCCCGTGCCAGCCAGCTGCTTCCCCTCGCCAGAGCAGGCAGGGAGGTGAGCATGGCGCGCCCGAGCTCGCCACGCACCATCCAGCCTCTCTGCATCGCCCTGGTCGCCGTTGCGCCGCGTGGATCGTCTTCTGGTCGTCGCCCCGACCTCGCCGACACCCCATTCACTCTCCCCCGGCTCTCCCTCACTCTCTCTCTCTCACGGCCGAAGCTCACCGTCGCCGCCGTTCGCCTTAGCCACCGTCTCCGACCACCCCTCGCTTCCCCGACCAGCTCAGAAGCTCCGCCTCGACTCCTTCTTCCTCCCCACCGCTCCACGGGTCCCCGGAAGCCCTGCATCGCCGCCACGTCGCCGTTCCCCTCTTCGGACTCCGACCACCGTCGCCGTCAAATTCGTCGTCTCCGACGCGTCCCCGAGCCCGCTTCGACGCCCACTGCAACCGCGGTGAGCTACGCCACCGTTTCCCCCTTCTCCCCTGCTCTCTCCCGACCCCTAGGCCCTAGCCCCACCGCGGCCAAAAGCTTCACGCCGCCGGCGATGTCGCCGTCGTGGCCACGATCGCCGTAGCGCCTAACCGAGCACGCCATCGTGCTCCACATCTCACTAGGAGCACGTAGCACGCTCCAACACCCCCCCTAACACCCTGCAACACCGTTCCCGTGCACGACCGAACCCCGGCCGCCGCAGCCGAGCTCGCCGCCATCGACTCCGGCCACCCCGACCCCAACGGACTCCGCCAAGAGCCGCGGGTCGTCCTCAGCTTCACTCCGGTGGCCTCCGCGGTTCATTTGGTGGCCGAAACGACCTAAACCACTATCGCCGCCGCACTGATGGTCGCCGCCGGCCAGAACTCCGGCGAGCTGACATGGCCTAGTTAATTAGCCACTAAACCACCACCTACTGACGCTGACAAGTGGGCCCCAGGGCTTAGTCAAAGCTAACCAGCCCGGGTCAACACGGGATTAGCCCCTGTGTCACTGACGTGTGGACCCCACACGTCAGGTTTGACCCGAGCCAGCCCTGTTGACCTGCTGATGTCACTGTGACGTCAGGCTGACGCAGTAAATGATATTTCTGGATTTAAATTAAATCAGGAAATTCCAGAATATTAATTAAACTTCAAAAATTCATAACTTTTATTCTGTAACTCCAAATTGGACAAATTATATATGAAAAATGATCAGAAAAATCCAATCTATCCATCTGTACTATTTTCATGCATGATCCAACAAGTTAAATGGATGTTTTAATCAGAACAAGGAAAAGCACTTTAAAAGGCCATATTTGAAATTGAAATTTGAATCTTTGATTCAAATTTGTTCAAACCCTTCTGGCTTTAGTTGCATTAGCCCAACACACTCATATTGCCATGTTTCGTGCATGCATCATATTGTTGCACATTGTTTGGTGATGCCTGTGTATCGTTATTCTTTACGACAGGATCTGTCCCCGAGGAGTACCGTGACTACCCTAACGAAGAACCGTATCCGTGCATCGAACCATCAGGCAAGCAACCAACCATTTGATCATATCGATACAATCCCATGTTCTCGCTCCTGCTCTCTTTTACTGCATTAAGACAACGCGATTCAAACTACTGTGTGCTACGGTAGTTGAACCCATTTCCTCTGCATGACCTGTCATTGCCACAGTAACTAGATGAAACCCACTAGCATGTGTAGGAGTTGATTGAGACATATGTATGTGTTGTTCCTACCTTGCTATGCCTGCTATGCTTAGAGTCGTGTCAGGTCTGGTTCATCTGGGTGATGGGCTAGAGTGAAATGATTATGTCGGTAATGAGAGTGGTGTGGTGAACACGATTTGGTAAAGGTATCGATGAGAGGCCATGTAGGAGTACATGGTGGGTTGTTTCATTGAAGCCGACCTTAAGCACTGAGATCTGTATGTGTGATTTAAGAATCAGCTACTACCATGCATTGGGCCCGAAACCAATGGACCCTCTCGACTTCTTATTCACCCTAGTTCTCCGTCCAGGAGTTGCAAGTAGTTTCTGGTGTTTGTAGCCTACTGGAGGCCGTGGACAACGCTGACCGTAGGGGTGGGCTGTGATGCGGTAGGTACGTGGCCGGGTGTACCGAATACCCGTTAGGTATCTCGGGAACCCTGTTCACATCGTTCGGGGCCGTATGGGAAACCTCGGCCGGACTCTCTGCGGATGGAACCTGAATAGGCGATAAACCTGGACTGGAGGCTTAGGTGATTAGGTAGGTCGTGGCCGACACCCACGTTGGGCTTCCGCTTGAAGGTTGCCGAGTACATGTCGTGTAAACGACGGTAAGTGGTGAGAGCGTGTATGAAGAAGTACCCCCTGCAGGGTTAACATGATCTATTCGAATAGCCGCGTCCGCGGTAAAGGACTACTTGGTTGCCTATACAGTTCATAGACAAGTAAATGGAAACTACTAAAAGCCTCAAGATAAGTGTGAGTGCCGAGGATGGCTCCTCCGTAGGAGGACGGAGGTGGATCCTCGGTAGTGTATTGAAGTGGTGAATAGTGGACTCGTGTGCGCAAAACTATTTCAAGTTGGAGTATCGTAGGATAGCCTAGCCAAGAGTCAAAGCTGGCTTGCTGCAATAACTCCACCAACCCTTCTTGATACTATGCATGTATGTAGGATCTGATGTAAGTCTTGCTGAGTACCTTTGTACTCATGTTGCTATAATCTACATTTTTACAGAAGACGCTGCAACCCCTTCTGATGGGTTCTATGTAGACGTTGACATCAACGAGTAGGCTAAAGACCCAGGTGGTGACCCTGAGCTTGTGAAGGACCACATAGTATAGCCAGAGGCTTTCCAAGCCTCTTTTATTTTACTAGTTGTCTGTACTCAGAGAAGTTACATCCGCTGCTGGCTTGTATGATTGTATGACTTGTATGTTGGGTCGTGAGACCCGTACCTTTGTGTGTATGTTATGTATGGCTCACTGAGCCTTAAATAAAGTACTTGTGTCATAGAGTCATGTTGTGATGCTTCGTTGTATTTGCACATATCGAGCATATTGTGTGTATGACTGAAATGCTTGGTATGTGTGGAATCTGACTATCTAGTTGTTTATCTTTAGTAGCCTCTCTTACCGGGAAATGTCTCCTAGTGTTACCGCTGAGCCATGGTAGCTTGCTACTGCTCTGGAACACTTAGGCTGGCCGGCATGTGTCCTTCTTCGTTCCTGTGTCTGTCCCTTCGGGGAAATGTCACGCTTTGAGTACCGGAGTCCTGTTAGCCCGCTACAGCCCGGTTTACCGGAGTCCTGCTAGCCCAGTGCTACAGCCCGGACCCACTTGCTGATGACCGACACGTTCGAAGCTGGGTCATGGATTCCTGTCCCTGTAAGTCTGTGCCACTTTGGGTTTACGACTAGTCATGTCAGCCCGGGCTCTTTATCATATGGATGCTAGCGACACTTTCATATACGCGAGCCAAAAGGCGCAAACGGTCCCGGGAAAAGGTAAGACGACACCCGTGGGGATACCGTGCGTGAGGCCGCAAAGTGATATGAGGTGTTACCAGCTAGATCGATGTGACATCGAGTCGGGGTCCTGACAGCGTTGGCATCAGAGCAGGACTGCCTGTAGGTTCTCCAAGCCGAACTGGTCGATGTTGAGTCTAGAAATTCTTTAGTTATATGTAGGGGAATTGTTTGTGGGTTGGAACGTAAGGCTCTTTTTACTCCTTATACCCTATGACTTTCTGATCTGAGTCAGTCCATTCTTCCACCGGGGGTTAAGGAATTAGGATCTACTCTCTCTATCAGGATCACGTGTTACTAATCAGTAGTACCTTATAAGTTTGATGGTTACAAGCCTAGTTCAGTTCTACTACCACATTATGTTGTTAGAATGGTTCCAGAACTTTGATATGATGATGTTGGGTGTGTACGAAATCCTTTGTCAAAAGTCTCAATATCCTTTTTGAGCATTTACAGCTGTTATGTTGCCGAAATTTTGCTAGAAATTCTAATGCCTTGCATTATGATTATGCTTTCAGATGGCCACTCGCGACCTCAATCAAGTGGTTCGCCTAACTCGATGCCTAGATGTACCCGGCCATACTGCTAAGTTGGTCAGGGTAATGACTGAGGCTGGATACCGCTGGTATCCTGAGTACACGGTCGAAGAGCAATTCCGAGATTTTAATCAAAGCCAGTATCTCTGCACTGTCAGGATATTTCCATCTTATCCTGGATCCACTGAGACTCTTCACTGCTCCTATGGACTCGGGGTTACTATTGAGATGGTTGTGCAGGACGCCGCCTACTCTATGATGACCATTATGCGAGTCAGATCTGGGTTATTTCGGGACTCTGACTTCCGGTATATGCCAGGATCACTTCCAGGAGCACAAGGATATCTCCAAGCTATTTATGCTGACTCCACTCAGGAGGATTCACGGACTCGCACCACTGCTGAGATGCTCGAGGATAAGGACCGTGAAAATCGGGCCTTAAGGTTAGAGCTCTTCAATACCCGTGCCGATCACTGGGCCACTTTGACTCGGTTCGCACCGGCGGTGCAAGCTGGATATTCGGATATGCGCGATCTCTATCCTGTGAGATCTGCTCTGCCGGACGTGATGGTTTGGCGTGATGTAGGAGGCATCACCCCACCTCGCGGTCCCCGCAGGCCACCGTTTGTTGGTCCAAGGCCTCATCCTAGCCCCTATGGTCCACAAGCTCCGCGAGATCGTCTGTTTCCGGATGAACATGTTGAGCTTCCAGGCTATGGAGGTGACTTTTATGAGGACTACTACGGATCGGTCTGAGTTAGGGGTAGCATCACTAGTTCGCACTAGCTGTGTCATCTATCGTTCCGCGTGACTCGTGGGATATGTCCTAGTTTGTACTCTTTCCGGAGGTGTAGAAAATAATGTATAGGAGCTTGGAATGCCTCTGACGAGATGTAATCCTTTTCTCACCATAATAGTACTTTGTTTGGTCTTGTACTAAACCTTGTATGGTGTGCATGATGATGGAATAAAGAAGCAGTTTCTGTATCTACCATGTCATACGGATGATCATCTTGCATTTCGAGTTATTCCTTACCTTATGTATCCTATGTCGGAATTCTACCATCCTGACTAAATCATTGTCTTGTCTACCTAGGATGGTCAACACGCGCGCTAATCCTGCTTCCCAAGAGCAGGCCGAAGGCAGTGAAGCCAGGAATGAAAATCTGCCTCATCCTCCTTCACTAGCCGAGGTGATGATGGAAGCTGAGAGAAACAAGCGGGAGACAAACCGTTTGTTGGAGCGTATAGAACAGAATACAGCACACCATCAGAGGGCTAACGTGGTATCACTCAGTGATTTTATCAAATTGCATCCACCCACGTTCCACCACTCCGTCGAGCCTCTCGACGCTGATGACTGGCTTCGCAGTATCTCTCACAAGCTGCATTCCGCGTTGGTAGCGGAGGCTGACAAGGTCACCTTCGCCGCATATCATCTTGAAGGCCCCGCCAGTCTATGGTGGGAGAATTATGGAGCCATGCGCCCAGCGGGCCATGTCACCACTTGGGCTGAGTTCAGTGAGGCTTTCCGTGAACATCACATTTCGGAGGGTCTCATGGACCGTAAACGTGAAGAATTTTGCAGTTTCACCCAAGGCCGACTTTCTGTGGATGCCTATAGCAGAGAGTTTGGTAATCTCGCACGATATGCAACTGAGGAAGTTTCTACTGACGCCAAGAAGCAAGCAAGGTTCCGAAAGGGCCTTAGCCCTGAGCTTCGCCGCGACCTCCGTCTGCATGAGTGCACATCTTTTTCGAAACTTGTCAACAAAGCCATCAGTGCTGAAACTGGTCAGACTGATTATGATGCAACACGCAAGCATGGACGTGATATGGGTTCCTCATCCGGTGCTGGTCCTCAGAAACGCCGCGTGTGGGTACCCAATACCGCCCTGCCACCCAGGTTCACACCGAGGCCATCTTTCCAGGCGCCTCGCCCTGTTCAACAGTCTGCACCGGCCAAGCCCTATGGGGGTCCATCCAATAATGCTCCTCCACGTACCAGTTCCGTGAGTTGTTTCAAGTGTGGGGAATCTGGTCATTATATGCGCGAGTGTCCCCAGACCAACCCCAATCAATCTGCTAAAGCTGTTGGCCGTGGCAAGCCGACAGGGAAGGTGTTCCATGCCAAACCGGTCACCGCTTCACGTGGCCATGTCAACTGTATCTCTGCCGAAGAAGCTCAAGAGGACCCCAACGTCGTTCTCGGTACGCTTCTTGTTAATTGCCACCCGGCATCCGTTCTTTTCGATACAGGAGCCTCTCATTCTTTTATATCTGAAAGTTATGCCCGTTTGCATAACGTTGCATTCTGTGACTTGCCATCCACTATGGAAATCTCTACCCCTGGGTCTAGATGGCAGACCTCTAGGGTAAGTTATGGAAATGAGATCCAAGTCGACAGACTTGTTTTCCTTGCATCCTTGATAGCCCTTAAATCTTCGGATATTAATATCATTTTGGGTATGGACTGGATGTCAGCTCATCAAGCCAAAATTGATTGCTTCTCTAGGACTGTTCAACTCACCCATCCTTCGGGGAAGATAGTCAATGTCTTGACCCGAATAGCCAAGCGACAATTATATTCTCTTAACGCCAGCCCTTTGCCAGACCTTGAGGACGTTCCGGTAGTCCGTGACTTCCCGGATGTCTTTCCAGAGGAATTGCCAGGTGTTCCACCTGACAGGGATGTTGAGTTCGTAATAGATCTCATTCCAGGAACTGTTCCGATTGCTAGAAGACCCTATAAGATGGCACCCCTAGAACTAGCCGAGCTTAAGAAACAACTCGATGAATCCTTGAAAAAGGGTTTCATCCGCCCTAGTTCATCTCCATGGGCTTGCCCCGTCCTATTCGTTAAGAAAAAGGATGGTACGGACCGGATGGTTGTAGATTACCGACCTGTCAATTTGGTCACAATCAAGAACAAATATCCACTTCCCAGGATCAACGACCTGTATGATCAGCTCGCTGGATCCTCAGACTTCTCCAAGGTTGCTAAACCTCTAACTGAACTCCTCAAGAAAGATAAGAAGTTCGAATGGACTCCACAATGTGAGCACAGCTTTCAGGAACTGAAAAGACGCCTGACCTCTGCTCCCGTACTGGTACCGCCAGACTTCTCCAAGGACTTTGTTATCTACTGCGACGCCTCGCGACAAGGACTAGGTTGCATTCTCATGCAAGATCGACACGTAATTGCTTACGCTTCACGGCAATTGCACCCACATGAGGAGAATTATCCCACTCATGACCTAGAGCTTGCAGCCGTAGTCTATGCACTTAAGACCTGGCGACATTATCTCCTCGGTAATCGTTGCGAAATATTCACTGATCACCAAAGTCTGAAGTATATTTTCACCCAACCGGATTTGAATCTCAGGCAGAGACGTTGGGTTGAATTGATCACAGACTTCGACTTAGGGATAACCTATACCCCAGGGAAAGCCAACGTCATGGCTGATGCGCTAAGTCGTAAATCTTATTGTAACAACCTGATGTTACAACAAAGTCAACCGCTTCTCCATGAGGAATTTCGGAAGCTTAACCTTCACATTGTACCTCAAGGTTTTCTCTCCACCTTGGTGGCAAAACCTACCCTTACGGATCAAATTATCAACGCACAGAAGGTAGATTCGGGAATCTCCCGCATCAAGAGAAACATTCAGAAAGGAATTGCGAATTGTTTCTCCGTTAATGATCAAGGAGTCGTATACTTCGGGAATCGACTAGTAGTTCCCAAAGTGCGCAACCTAAGGCGATTAATCCTTAAGGAAGCTCATGAATCTCCTCTCACCATTCACCCCGGTAGCACAAAAATGTATCAGGACCTACGCCAGAGGTTCTGGTGGACTAGGATGAAGAGAGAAATCGCTCAGTATATTGCTAATTGCGACGTCTGTCGTCGTGTAAAAGCAGAGCATCAATGGCCTGCTGGCACCCTTCAACCATTAGCTATTCCTGAATGGAAATGGGATAAAATTGGTATGGATTTCATTACCGGTTTTCCCAGGACCAAAAGAGGGAATAATGCTATTTTCGTTGTGGTCGATCGTCTTTCCAAAGTAGCTCATTTCTTACCTGTTCGTGAGAGTATAACCGCTAGTCAGCTGGCAGACTTATACATCTCCCGAATAGTGTCTCGTCATGGTGTCCCTTTGGAAATCAATTCGGATCGAGGAAGTCTTTTCACCTCTCGATTTTGGGAAAGTTTCCAAAATGCTATGGGAACCCGTCTCTCCTTTAGCACCTCTTTCCACCCTCAGTCAAGTGGTCAAGTGGAACGCGTCAATCAGATTCTAGAAGACATGCTTCGAGCCTCTGTTATCTCGTTCGGAATGGACTGGGAGAAGTGCCTTCCATTTGCCGAATTCGCTTACAACAACAGTTATCAATCCAGCTTGGGTAAAGCCCCTTTTGAAGTCCTCTATGGACGGCGATGTCGAACACCCCTTAACTGGTCAGAGACCGGGGAAAGACAATTCTTTGGCCCGGATATGATTCAGGAAGCAGAAGAACAAGTTCGTATCGTTCGTGAAAAGTTGAAAACAGCCCAATCTCGTCAAAAGAGTCAATATGACCGAAAACATAAGGCTATGACTTTCGAGGTTGACGAGAAGGCTTATCTTCGGGTCACCCCTCTGAAGGGAACCCATCGTTTCGGTATCAAAGGCAAATTGGCTCCTCGTTACATTGGACCTTTTCGCATTCTTGCCAAACGAGGAGAAGTTGCCTACCAATTGGAACTACCTCCGCACCTCTCCAGAGTTCACGATGTCTTCCACATTTCTCAACTCAGGCGTTGCTTCTCGGATCCTATCCGTGAAGTGGACCACGAAACGCTTGATCTCCAAGATAATCTTACCTATCGAGAGTACCCCGTTCGTATCCTCGATCAAGCCGAACGTACCACGCGACGTCATAATATCAAGTTTCTCAAGGTTCAATGGTCGCACCATTCTGAAGATGAAGCAACCTGGGAAAGGGAGGATCGTCTTCGACTTGAATATCCCGCCTTCTTCCCGGAGGAACCCAAATCTCGGGACGAGATTCTTTTGAGTGGGGGTGAGTTGTCATACCCTAGCTAGTTATGCATTAGAGTGTTGCATCATGTTTACTCATTCATCAGAAACTTGAAATGGGGATGACAGAACCCCCAGTCCCCTCTGAAACCAACTAGGGTTTACTAAAATAATTTTTCAATGAACCTGAAATGCCCTTCTAAAATGCCCATCATTTTTGCCTTGGTTCAGAACCTCTGCCAAAAGTGGTGCACATTTTCCTAGGCCATCCTAGGGTTTTGAATTAAATCATAACTATTTGAATTTGGGCATTTAAAATTATATAAAATATTTAAATGCTCAAATATCTCCAAACTAAAATGTTTCATGTTGGAAATAATCCAACTATGGACCAGGAGTAGTTTGGTGATTTTTGGAGTTGCCTAGGTATTTTATTTAATTCAACAAAGTCGCAGTTATATTAAATAAAAACAGAAAATAAAGAAAGGGGAAGACTTACCTGTGCGGCCCAGCCCAGCCGGCCCAGCACTGTGCTGGCCCGTGCCAGCCAGCTGCTTCCCCTCGCCAGAGCAGGCAGGGAGGTGAGCATGGCACGCCCGAGCTCGCCACGCACCACCCAGCCTCTCTGCATCGCCCTGGTCGCCGTTGCGCCGCGTGGATCGTCTTCTGGTCGTCGCCCCGACCTCGCCGACACCCCATTCACTCTCCCCCGGCTCTCCCTCACTCTCTCTCTCTCACGGCCGAAGCTCACCGTCGCCGCCGTTCGCCTTAGCCACCGTCTCCGACCACCCCTCGCTTCCCCGACCAGCTCAGAAGCTCCGCCTCGACTCCTTCTTCCTCCCCACCGCTCCACGGGTCCCCGGAAGCCCTGCATCGCCGCCACGTCGCCGTTCCCCTCTTCGGACTCCGACCACCGTCGCCGTCAAATTCGTCGTCTCCGACGCGTCCCCGAGCCCGCTTCGACGCCCACTGCAACCGCGGTGAGCTACGCCACCGTTTCCCCCTTCTCCCCTGCTCTCTCCCGACCCCTAGGCCCTAGCCCCACCGCGGCCAAAAGCTTCACGCCGCCGGCGATGTCGCCGTCGTGGCCACGATCGCCGTAGCGCCTAACCGAGCACGCCATCGTGCTCCACATCTCACTAGGAGCACGTAGCACGCTCCAACACCCCCCCTAACACCCTGCAACACCGTTCCCGTGCACGACCGAACCCCGGCCGCCGCAGCCGAGCTCGCCGCCATCGACTCCGGCCACCCCGACCCCAACGGACTCCGCCAAGAGCCGCGGGTCGTCCTCAGCTTCACTCCGGTGGCCTCCGCGGTTCATTTGGTGGCCGAAACGACCTAAACCACTATCGCCGCCGCACTGATGGTCGCCGCCGGCCAGAACTCCGGCGAGCTGACATGGCCTAGTTAATTAGCCACTAAACCACCACCTACTGACGCTGACAAGTGGGCCCCAGGGCTTAGTCAAAGCTAACCAGCCCGGGTCAACACGGGATTAGCCCCTGTGTCACTGACGTGTGGACCCCACACGTCAGGTTTGACCCGAGCCAGCCCTGTTGACCTGCTGATGTCACTGTGACGTCAGGCTGACGCAGTAAATGATATTTCTGGATTTAAATTAAATCAGGAAATTCCAGAATATTAATTAAACTTCAAAAATTCATAACTTTTATTCTGTAACTCCAAATTGGACAAATTATATATGAAAAATGATCAGAAAAATCCAATCTATCCATCTGTACTATTTTCATTTATGATCCAACAAGTTAAATGGATGTTTTAATCAGAACAAGGAAAAGCACTTTAAAAGGCCATATTGAAATTGAAATTTGAATCTTTGATTCAAATTTGTTCAAACCCTTCTGGCTTTAGTTGCATTAGCCCAACACACTCATATTGCCATGTTTCATGCATGCATCATATTGTTGCACATTGTTTGGTGATGTCTGTGTATCGTTATCCTTTACGACAGGATCTGTCCCCGAGGAGTACCGTGACTACCCTAACGAAGAACCGTATCCGTGCATCGAACCATCAGGCAAGCAACCAACCATTTGATCATATCGATACAATCCCATGTTCTCGCTCCTGCTCTCTTTTACTGCATTAAGACAACGCGATTCAAACTGCTGTGTGCTACGGTAGTTGAACCCATTTCCTCTGCATGACCTGTCATTGCCACAGTAACTAGATGAAACCCACTAGCATGTGTAGGAGTTGATTGAGCCATATGTATGTGTTGTTCCTACCTTGCTATGCCTGCTATGCTTAGAGTCGTGTCAGGTCTGGTTCATCTGGGTGATGGGCTAGAGTGAAATGATTATGTCGGTAATGAGAGTGGTGTGGTGAACACGATTTGGTAAAGGTATCGATGAGAGGCCATGTAGGAGTACATGGTGGGTTGTTTCATTGAAGCCGACCTTAAGCACTGAGATCTGTATGTGTGATTTAAGAATCAGCTACTACCATGCATTGGGCCCGAAACCAATGGACCCTCTCGACTTCTTATTCACCCTAGTTCTCCGTCCAGGAGTTGCAAGTAGTTTCTGGTGTTTGTAGCCTACTGGAGGCCGTGGACAGCGCTAACCGTAGGGGTGGGCTGTGATGCGGTAGGTACGTGGCCGGGTGTACCGAATACCCGTTAGGTATCTCGGGAACCCTGTTCACATCGTTCGGGGCCGTATGGGAAACCTCGGCCGGACTCCCTGCGGATGGAACCTGAATAGGCGATAAACCTGGACTGGAGGCTTAGGTGATTAGGTAGGTCGTGGCCGACACCCACGTTGGGCTTCCGCTTGAAGGTTGCCGAGTACATGTCGTGTAAACGACGGTAAGTGGTGAGAGCGTGTATGAAGAAGTACCCCCTGCAGGGTTAACATGATCTATTCGAATAGCCGCGTCCGCGGTAAAGGACTACTTGGTTGCCTATACAGTTCATAGACAAGTAAATGGAAACTACTAAAAGCCTCAAGATAAGTGTGAGTGCCGAGGATGGCTCCTCCGTAGGAGGACGGAGGTGGATCCTCGGTAGTGTATTGAAGTGGTGAATAGTGGACTCGTGTGCGCAAAACTATTTCAAGTTGGAGTATCGTAGGATAGCCTAGCCAAGAGTCAAAGCTGGCTTGCTGCAATAACTCCACCAACCCTTCTTGATACTATGCATGTATGTAGGATCTGATGTAAGTCTTGCTGAGTACCTTTGTACTCATGTTGCTATAATCTACATTTTTACAGAAGACGCTGCAACCCCTTCTGATGGGTTCTATGTAGACGTTGACATCAACGAGTAGGCTAAAGACCCAGGTGGTGACCCTGAGCTTGTGAAGGACCACATAGTATAGCCAGAGGCTTTCCAAGCCTCTTTTATTTTACTAGTTGTCTGTACTCAGACAAGTTACTTCCGCTGCTGGCTTGTATGATTGTATGACTTGTATGTTGGGTCGTGAGACCCGTACCTTTGTGTGTATGTTATGTATGGCTCACTGAGCCTTAAATAAAGTACTTGTGTCATAGTGTCATGTTGTGATGCTTCGTTGTATTTGCACATATCGAGCATATTGTGTGTATGATTGAAATGCTTGGTATGTGTGGGATCTGACTATCTAGTTGTTTATCTTTAGTAGCCTCTCTTACTGGGAAATGTCTCCTAGTGTTACCGCTGAGCCATGGTAGCTTGCTACTGCTTTGGAACACTTAGGCTGGCCGGCATGTGTCCTTCTTCGTTCCTGTGTCTGTCCCTTCGGGGAAATGTCACGCTTTGAGTACCGGAGTCCTGTTAGCCCGCTACAGCCCGGTTTACCGGAGTCCTGCTAGCCCAGTGCTACAGCCCGGACCCACTTGCTGATGACCGACACGTTCGAAGCTGGGTCATGGATGCCTGTCCCTGTAAGTCTGTGCCACTTTGGGTTTACGACTAGTCATGTCAGCCCGGGCTCTTTATCATATGGATGCTAGCGACACTTTCATATACGCGAGCCAAAAGGCGCAAACGGTCCCGGGAAAAGGTAAGACGACACCCGTGGGGATACCGTGCGTGAGGCCGCAAAGTGATATGAGGTGTTACCAGCTAGATCGATGTGACATCGAGTCGGGGTCCTGACAATTTAACAACATCAAATGAGATAGATGCTAAACTACGACTAGCTGGTTGTGTTTCCTCCACAGGAATAGGAGTATTAACTGGTGGAGTTGGGGTTCGCCGTGATAGTACTAGCCCTTTGGGCACTGGAGCTGTCTTACTAACTGCTCTTGTTTGGGAGCTCTATGGTGGAGATGGTGCTATGTCAACAAGAACTGGGTTACTATCGGCTGGGGTTGGGGTTAGATTGGGTGAAGCTGGTTCTCTGCCCATCGTAGTAGGGGTACAATCTGTGAGAGTTTGGGTTATGTGTGGTAGGGCTTGTTCTTGTGCATGTACAACCGTGGTGCTATCTCCACCAAGAGGTAGCACTATTTTATTCGAAGACCGTGTTTTTAGTCCGCTAGATACTAGCATCACCCGCTCCAATTCAAATGGCTGATAAACAGGAAACATAGTTGAATGTACAGACATTGTATGAGAGACGGATGCAATAGATAGTGTGGAAAAAAGAGGGCATGAAATAGTTGACATGTATATTGTGTAACTAAAACGGATAGCATGACATAATTTCACATATGTGATGTCTATCTAAACTGGATAGCATAGCATAACATAATTCAAAGATATGATGAATAACTAAACAGGATCACATGACATAATTCACCTACATGTTATCTAAGTAATCAGGATCGCATCATTTAATTCACATATGTGATTTATATGATAAATAGAGGGCATTCGATATGATGTCTAAACTAAGAACATGGTGTTGAATATTGTGTATATGATGTCTAAACTATGCAATGCAAGACACTGTATGCATGATATGAGCAGTATAACTGTGCCAAGTTAGAGCATACACCTCAGTGGGGGAATAGGATTGGTCATCTGTCTCTAAATCCATATCCGAGGAGCTATTGGGACCCAACAAGAGATCTGCTTCGACAGGTAGCACTGTCTGCTCTGAAGGCCTTGTTTTCACTCCAGATTTTTCCATCTCCCACCCAAATGGCTGATTCACAGGAAGAGTAGTTTAATGTACAAACATTGTCGACAAATGGAAATGTAATGAAGAAAAGGAAGGGCAAGATATCATTCAAATATATGATGCCTGGTTAAACAGGATGGCATTGCACATTTCACATATATTATGGTTGGCTAAAAGACATGAGACTGCATAATTCCCATATATGATATAGAAACTAAACAGGTGGCATTACAGAACATGTCTAAACTAAGCAGATGACATATATGATGTCAAAAGTAGGCACTGCAAGGCAACATATGCATGATATGACTAACATCATCATGCCAAGGTAGATCAAACACCTTGGGGGGTAAATAGGAGTGGTCAGCGGCGTCCGAATCCGCCTCAGAACAGATATCTTCCTCTGGATTACAATCTGGAGAGGGGTGGGGAGGGTTTGCCATTGAACCCACCATGGAGCGATGTCTGCATGACATTGTATTTCCGCGCAAAACTCATCTCTTTTTCTCTACATGTTCAGCATGACTGTGTACAATATCTGACATGCATACAAAAAATATGGTGAGATTATGTAAGGAGAGCATGCAGAAATTTAGAGTGATGGTTACAACCAGTGGATCAATCTTTTTCAGTTGAACCAAAATAGCCCTAATGGATCGATGTGAATGTATAGTAATAAGTGATGCAACAAGTGTACAACCTCTTTGCCGTAGCCGTGTCGACCTCAGCATCATTGGGTTGGCCGCTGAAGCAGTTGAGGCAGAGGTGGCTATCGGAGGTGTGGAGGAAGATCTGAGGAATCTGTAGACGGCATCCAGGGCACTGCTCTATTGTGATGGATCGTTCTGTCGCTGGAGCAGCTCCGGTGAGCCGTAAGACATCAAGGCTGAAGCAGCACAAGACAGACATCGTCAATCTCAAGTGGGATTCTAATAGCATCTCCAATAGATGATGAAAAATGGATGTAAAATTAACATCACCAAAAACCACCTGACTATAACAGATGAGGTAAAAACTGTTGACTCTGAACTTAACTGTCGAAACTGAAATTTACTGTGGAATATGAATGCTATTGTCGAAACTGAACGCAATGGTAGTAGAGAGGCACTTGACATGTAGTTTAGGGAGGGCCTACAGTTCATCTTCAACCTGCACCCCCCTGAGCCGCCAGCCACCACCGGCCGAACCGCCGGCCCCAGCGCCGCCTCGCTGCCCCGAAACAACTCGCCACCGCCGCCCCGGCCAGCCCTCTAGCCCCCCCCCCCACCGTGAACCCTAAGATAGATAGTGGGGTACCTCTCGGGCTATCTCGTCCCCATGATAGACGAGGTTAAGGCGGCGCTGTGGGGATGGAGCAGCCGTGATCGACGAGGCGATCGTCGGAGCAGCTTCTTGGAGGTGGAGGACGGGGCGGATGAACCGGCGGGACGGCGAGATGGACGATGGATCCTCATCCAGGGAGGTGGACGAGGGACGTCGAGCTGTTGCGTTTGACGATGTCGTCGGGGAAGAGGCTCCGGTTGGGTAGCGGTGATGTGGCAGATGGAGAAGGGTGGGGTTTCACGGCTGGAGCGGAGAGGTTATGCCGTCCTGGGATTTCGAATGGCGAAAAGGGGGCGATGGGAGGGGTGAAGCAAGACTTAGGAACACGCTTCTCCAAAATGTAGGGTGTGTTACAAAATTACCCCCCACCAATTTGAACTAGCGTCCCTTTCCGCTCAGGGTTAGAAGGGGGATTTCACGTGTCGGGATTTGGCAGCTGGAGGGAGTTTTCGCGCGCGTTGTAATTTCGGGATAGCAAGGCGCGGGTTGTGAAGGCGCCAGTTTTCGGAGCACGATATCTGAATTTTCAGGATATAACAAGACGCGGGTTGAATTTTAGGGACAAGCCTAACGTGTCGTCATATTGTACTTGTACGTATCAAATCAATTCGCACTTCCCTCAACCAAAAATAAAATGAAAAAAATAAAACTATTCACACCACACAAAGAGGGAGTCTTGCCCCGTTTTACTACACAAATGCTATTCAAAGCTACTCCCTCCTTCCATCTATATAGGGCCTAATGCGTTTTTCGATGCTAACTTTGACCAAATATTAGAGCAATGATATATGACATGCAACTTACACAAAGCACACCGTTAAATTCGTCTGGTGAAAGGTTCTTTCAATGATATAATTTTCACATTGTGCATGTCATGTACTATTAATCTTGTCAGTCAAAGGCGGTCCTAAAAATCTCATTACACCCTATATGGATGGAAGGAGGGAGTATGAATCCATGTTATGTCCGATTAAATTTTTTCGCTTGCTGTATAATGCATGTAACCTACTCATACCAACATTTTAGTGCATTCCAAATGACTATACTACCGCTGCAATTTGAACCAAATTTGAATTGTTTCTCTATTTCAATAAGAATCTACAATCGTGATTGTTGCCAACTTCAACCATCAAAGTTTCCTTGCTATCCGCCAGATACAAATCAGACGGCCTATAATGCAGGATGGCAGGCACACCATCATCAACAACTCCGTTTTTTATAAGAGTAGAGATAAAATATATTAAATGTAGTATACCATGTTCATAACCACACCATGTTTATCACCGTTATATATATTCACACATCCATCAGTTTTAAACACTATGATAAATTCTTCAAATATCCGAATTCGCTTTTTATAATGAAGTATATATGATCTCTAAGACTCTTTTACACCCACACAACCCTCTTATCTTTGTAGCTAGCGCTAACTTTCCCTTGCGCATTCACACACCTGCATCCATCTCACCCTCCCTCAGCATTCTCTAGCTCCATCGCGCAAATTCGTGTTTTCACTTTAGGTCATTCACCCACGGTGTGTGTAGCCCCCCCAGCTCCTTCTTTACGGCACACATCGATCGATATGCCTGTCTAGCCAGGTGTGCCTAGCATAAACACAAGCTTCCTCTCTTCCCTTGTCACCGTCCATGCCTCACTCCCACCACTCTTTTCATCGTTCTCGTACTCGCACACTCCTCCCCCTCGATATAGTATGCCTCTCGTACCACCTCCTACATGCATCCCTCTCTCTCTATCCTTCTCCTCGTGCCTCATTTGCTTCTAACACACACATGCATGTATACTGATCGATCTCCCAACATATACCTAGATCGACTTTAACTACCCCCCCCCATCGATCGACGTACCTCACAAGTCATGTCTCTCCTTTCTCTTACAAAGGGCGATTGATCTTCCTATGTAGTTATGTCTGCTTACCACAGCCACATCGTCCCCCCTCATCATTCGTGCATGCCTCCTGACCCGTCTCTCACACGCACGTGCACAGACAACAAGCAGCCATCTCCTCTCTTATTGATATTGCGGGCGTGCCCTCCGTTTGTCTAGCAAGCCTATCCCACCATTTTTTAGAAGCAACTCCACTACCACCCCCTCCAACACTGTAGCTCTGTCTCTCTCCCAACCTTATTCATCTCCTGCACATATGCATGGATGCCGATCGATCTTCCTTAATACATGAGGCAGATCGATCTCCTTAATACATGAGGTAGGCCTCTCTCCTCCTCCACACATATACCAGCCATTGTACCTCTATAGTTAATTGGGCCTCCCTCTTCCCCCACCACACACCGATAGTCGAGCGCTGCAGGTAGGTATCCATGCCACAGAGACAAACTGCACATGTCCCATCTCACGTTCCAGTAGGCCAGCCACTCTATATCTTTGACGTGGACACACACAAATTCGATGGCACTCTTTATCGATCGCGCACGCACACACACACACACACACCATCCCTCTCTTCGATTCTATGGACACCTCAAGCCGATGATACCTCCACTCTCTTCTCATGGATCGCCCCCTCTATATATATGTTATATCCAGGACTCTATTTCACACACATTGCATATGTTAAATTTTTCGATTAACGCCCCCCCCCCCAAAAAAACTCTCAAGAACCCACACACTATATCTCTCTAGGTTTGTATCTCTCTCACACAACCCCACGTAGGTGGTGTACGTATACAAGAAGAGAATAGGTGCACCGTGCACGTACTCACGCTTCGTGCCCAGCCACCCCCGCGCGGGTACACGGTGAAGCTCATTTCTTTACCAAACGGCAGCCCATGTGCTAATTTGAACGCCTGTAGCGGTTGTTTACCTAGGGAGGTCGTGTACCACGCGTGCACAAAACAAATTTTGACTTGACGCGTTGCCGCATTATTTTTAAATAAAGTTATAGCGCTCACTGGCACATACACAGAATATAAAACGATTTTTATGGAGGAAAATGTAGTCCGCTCTTTAGAGTATCTCACACAAGGCTCCGGTGGCCTCTCTCTCTCACCGTTGGTCACTGATCCGGCCGCATCCCGTCCGCCGGGGGAAAGGAAGTGTGGTGGCCTCTCTCACTCTCTCACTTTTGGTCACTGATCCGGCTGCATCCCATCCGCCAGGGGAAAGGGAGGAAGTGCATCGTTTCTCCGTTCGACGGCGCCGAGGCAGCACGTCCCGATCTGCGGTACACGCCGTTCTCTCTGACCAAGCTCCGGCGCGGGAGGGCCTACGCCACCTGCTCGCAGATTCCGCCCGCCGCTGCTCACCTAGTTACATCCCGACGACCTCTAGGTATCCCCTCCGGCCTTGGTCCACTGCCCGTTTTCCCACGTCGCTGCATGTGGATCTTCCATAGTTCTTTGCCCAAAACGTAGCTCGTCCGGCGTACTTTCCATATTACATTCTCGTCCTCACACCGCTTTAGACAAACACAACCGTGTTGTTATCTTCCCTTAGGACAAGGAATATGCTTCTTTTTTTTGTCGTCGCATGTGTCATCAACTGTTATTGGCCAGTAATTGTTTCCTTTCTACCTCTTTTTTGCAAACAGGGCTATCCATTTCACCTCGATGCTATTGCGACCTTTTGGTGAACTGCACAAATCACTTTTTTCTTAAGAGTGTTTTATGCAGTTGTACTGAAATGTCACACGGGCAATGTCTCTACATTTCAGTGCGACTACACAAATGGAGATTGGTTTTGCTCTATCCTCCTCATCCAACTCCAAGCCTAATCTTCTCCAACTAGTTAGTCTTAAGAGAGACTACAAAGGTGACCGGCTTCTATTTGTGTGTTTATTGTTTCATCAGCAGTCCTCTATTATCGTAATCACACTTGATATCTTTGGAACAGGGACGCTCAACTCTATTTTAGTGGGACTGCACAAAATGATCGGAATGTTGCATGCTCCAAACAGCTACTTTCTTTCCCAACATGCCTTGTTGATTTAGACAGAGTTGGGGGGACGTTGCTGCCAATGAAAGCATGGATCAATTTTAGTTTAACACCTTCTCACAACTTTGTCTTCAGTTGTGATGTAATTATTAGCACTGATCTGCTAATAATTAACATGCATTAGCAAGGAAGTTAGTTTTTTATTGTTTCCGAAAGAGCATCGATGGCAAGACACGCGAAACAAAAGCTGAAAGCTCACACCATTGTACAATTTCATGTCACTGAAAAATTATTTGTATAGTACGTTAATTATGTAAACAAATGATGGAAGCTTGATAGCATTGCCAGAAGCCTCTTCATCATCCGGGTCCATGTGCCATGCACAAAATTATACTCCTTCGTTCCTAAATATTTTTCTTTTTAAAAATTTCAAACGGGCATATTTTAGAGTGTAGATTCACACATTTTGCTTCGTATGTGTACTCCCTCCGTTCCTAAATATTCTATTCGTCTTAACAGAGATTTCAACAAGTGACTACATACGGCGCAAAATGAGTGAATCTACACTCTAAAATATGTCTATATACATCCTATGTGCTAGTCCATTTGAAATCTCTAAAAAGACAAATATTTGAGTAGTCACTCATTGAAATCTCTAGAAAGACAAATACTCCGGAGTATATTTAAGAACCGAGGGGGTAGTGCACAACCGCATGGGAGACTCAGCCCGGTCATTGCGCCGCATTAATAGTGAGCAATGAGCATTCAAATCATAAGCCCCACCTTTCCCACTATAAGTTGCTCTGAAGAAGCAACCATCAATACACTCTTCTTTGAATGCGCTCATACTACTCCATCCGTCACTGTTTATACAGCACGCTTCAGAAAAAAGAAAAAAAAAATCTGTGGGACCAAGGCGACTAGCGATCGGCCTGAAAATAGCATTGGTAGTTATAGCACGGCGTCTATTACTAGAGGGAATAATGCGTACAGACATGCATGCTGTGCTTCCACCCCGGGTACACACATGCATGCACTCCGTTGTAGTACAGTACATGGAGAGAAAATTGTGGACTTGATTGCGGTTACCACGCCCTAATTAATTGAGCATTAAACCAAACACGTCTAAAGTCTCTCTGGTGGTGGAAATGCATTGAGAGAAATGCATCATAATGAAGCGCGCTCTGTAAACTGTGACAGAGGGTGGAGTAATATGAAGGTGCAAAACCAAGTACGCATACTAGTACTACGCTTGGCTCTTTTCCCCTTCGTGAAGTCGAACAATGATGGTACTCCGCATGTTGGGTACTACAGTGTATGCCTCTGACAATCTGACACTGAATGGACTGATGCATGTCCACCGAGGGTAGGTTGCATTAGTCAAAAGGCATAAGCGAGCTTCACTTTGTCCCGCAAGCTTGATGGGACACACCAAAAAGTAGTGCTAGTCCATACTCCCTCCTTTCCGGTTAATATGGCTTAATCTTTTTTGCGGGTACATGAGAGAGCTTTATTCATATATAAGCATTCTTAGGACGATCAGCCAAGACATTGGTCACTAGGAAGCGAGGTACCCCGCAAAAAAATAAGTAGGAAGCGAGGTGTTTCATCAAGCTAGCTCTTGGCCACATTCAAAGTGCAGCAAGCACGGTTCGCACGAAGATGCGCCACAAGGTTTGCTGACCTGTTTACATGCTGAATAACAAAAAAAGAGGAAATATTACTGAGCGCTACTATTTGTAACAGGATATGAGCCAGAATTAAACGAGAATTGTGGCGAGTGTTCCATGTAATCAACTTCCATTATCACATGCGAGAACCCTCGAAGAGAACCAAATGTGTTGAAGATTGCTTTATCACATTTTAAAATTACACTAGTGCAGAACCGGGCAATAGCACCGGTTCGTAAGGCCCTTTATTGCCGGTTCGGTAACCGGCACTAAAGTGTGGGCACTAAAGCCCCCCCCCCTTTAGTACCGGTTCAGCACGAACCGGTGCTAAAGGGCAACCACGTGGCACGAGCCAGCTCCGGGGGCAGGGAGCCCTTTAGTACCATTTGGTGAGACGAACCGGTATTAAAAGGTTGGGGGGTTTTGGGTTTATGATTTATTTTTCATTTAATTTTGTGTTTTCCATTTAATTCTTTTTCGTTTGCTGGTATTTTACGATGCTACATATTGTACACATTATGCATATATATAAATATAATGTCTAGTAGAACCGATCATATATATATATCATCGAATGTCTCACAACCACCATTATAATTAATTCACACATAGATACACACATGTATATATGTATACAATTAGGTAGCTATATACAATTTCTCCTAATTGGTGCCTTCGGAGCCAGTGGCATTAGCCTAATTGGTGCCTTCGGAGCACGATGACAATTGGAAGTGGTTCATGGGGGCGGTAGCGGGTAATAGTATTCTCCTTTGGGATCTATGACCTGGTCGAGCAAAAATCCCGCTACTTCCTCTTTATGTGCTTGTACGCGCTTCGTTGGTAGGAGCTTCTCCCACACCTCTGTGAACTGTTAAGAAGGAGATCAATATGCATGTGTATTAGTTGTGTGACTAGATATCGATAATGGTGTAAAAATTGTGAATAGTGTTCTGACAAACGTACCCATTCCTGTCTTTGAGATCTGCTCCTTACGGACGCCATCATGCGAATGTTCTCGCAAACGCAGTTTGCACACAGATCAGTCCCCTGCTCCTACTCAAGGGCCTTTACGAGAATGGAATTTGATCAGATAATAATTAATCAAGCATGATAATTAAAGATATGGCAGCTAGCTAGCTAGTACTACTTAATTACTTACCTTGGGTCGAAACCATTTCAGATTTCGATTCCATTTGCCTGGAGTGACGCTGATGAACTTTGCCCAAGCCCTGCCCGCCGACAAAGAAAATGAATAAATGGGTTATTAAATATTTGTTATCAGGAAATGACAAACTAATTAAATAGGCCGAGATATAGTTAATAATGATTGAAATTACTTGGTGACTATCCCCTTCACGATGGTGTAGTCACTTGCTTTCTTAAGTAGTGAGTCTAGTACTTCAACTGTTCCTTCATCAACTTTAATGATTAACAAGATCCAATGAAATCTGCACGCACACATGTTTGCATGTCTTAATTAAGTGGGCATATGTAAGCAAAAACATGTAGCTAGCTAGTAGGCAAAAACAGAGAATTTGTAGTATAAGACAGTGTGACTCACTAGAAGCTGTAAGGAAGTAGTATATCTTCATTGGTATTGAGGCGCTTCAAGAACTCTAGCATGCTTTCCTCTACACTTTTTTCATAATATGCATCTAATTTCCATGTGTAATCATTAACGGTATTTGGGTTAATGAACCCAATGCCATAGCGTCCACCTTTTTTCATTTCATACATCTTCATCCTGCATAATACCACAAAAAAGAATATAGTGAGGATAATTACAGGTAATGATTGATCAAAATGATCACTACAGCTAGCTTTAGACTTAAATTACAGAAAGAGATCACTTACAGACAATAGAAACTAACGATAGATTTGTCGAGTGCGTCTTGATTGTATAACTGAAATAGTTCTGAATACTCAATGGCCACAACTTTCTCATGGTAGTAATGATCCTTCTTGACATTCACCATGAGGGACTCTCGATTGGAAATCTTGGTAATGTTCATGTACCATTGATGCAATTCATACATTCTTGTTGGGAGCTTCTTGACCTCGTCTGGCTCGACCAAAGGTTGGCCCCGGACATATTTCCATTTTATTTCCTCCTCTGTAAGCAGAGGCATGGGCTCGATCTCGAGGAGTTGTCCAATAGTGATCTTGAGGATTTCAGCCTGCCTTATATCCTCCTTGGTTATTACCACATCGCCCAGCTGGGGAACGTTAACGGTTTTCCCACAATAATATTGGGCGCGTGTACTCTTATGTGTTGTTGGCACAACAAGCGGGGGGATTGATTGCGCCGCCTGTTCTCCCAGCTGGGGAACGGTTTTACCGCATTTTTTGCCAGCTGATTTACTCGAGCTCGAGCTCACCTCTTTCTGTAGACATGCTCGATTTAACTTCCTGATGTGGCGCTCATAGTCTATGTCAACAGGCTTGGGAGATGGTGGTCTAGCCATACGAATGAAGTGGTCAATCTTTTGCTCAGGCACTTTCTCCCTTGGCGGCGGTGGCGGTTTCGGTGCAAAATGGGCTTCCACCTCGGCCTTCGATATGGCTGCGTTTTCCTCCTCGGACTTGTCATAAGGCCTCTGCGAAAGAGGCGCGAGGCTGCTTGGACCATATTGAAATCGCTTGCCTCTGCCTGTACCTCCCGTACTACCTCGACTTGTACCGCTACGCACCATAGATGCGGCGCCTCTCTTCCGTGATTGCTGAGGCGGCGGAAACGGCTGACGTGGCTGAGTTGGACGAGGAGGAGTGGCCTGAAGCTGTGCGAGACTTGGAGGAGGAGTGGCCTGAAGTTGTGCCGGACTTGGAGGAGGAGTGGACGTCTGACGCTGTGTCGGACTTGGAGGAGGAGTGGGCTGACACTTTGCCAGACATGGAGGAGGAGGAGTGGCCTTACGCGTTGGTGGACTTGGAGGAGCGGGAGTCTGCTGACTCGGTGGCGGACTTCGACGAGAAGTCGGGTGACGCGGTGTCGGTGGCCTTCGAAAGAGGATGCAATCCTTTCTCCATAGGATGAGAAGATGTATGGCCTCTCCCAATGTGTGCTCATCGTCACCTCCAGGAATGTCAAGCTGTAGCCCCGAATATGGGTCCACCACCTCATCAACCAAGACACGAGCATAGCCCGCTGGAATCGGGTTGCAATGGAAGGTGGCCTCGGGGGATTTGTAAAAATAACGGCGTCCGCCACCTTCATGGATATGTTCTTCATTTTGAAGTGTAGCTCGCAGTTAGTGTTCTCCATGATGTCATCCACGGGGTATCTATCCAGCATTGCGTCGCCTGGGGCGGAACCCACGCTGCTTCTCGGCATGGACGGGCGGTGCTATCTAATGCTGGATCATCCGCTAGCTGCTGCAGCTGCTGAGACCCCCTTTCCTGGCTAAGTGAGTCGATCTGCTCCTGTTGCCGCTGGAATTTGACTGGCAAAGTCCGCGTGCGCTGATTCTAGGCCTTGAAGGCGTTCATAGTCCAGCTTCCTCTGCTCCTCCTCCATCTTCCTCTTCTTCTCCTTCGCAATCTTCTTTCTCACACAGGTTATGTAGTCGGCGTTCCAGTCCGAAAACCCCTCATACCACGGAATAACACACTTGCCTCATGTTCTTCCCGGGTGTTCAGGATTTCCCAGGGCACGCGTAAGCTCGTCGTTCTCTCTGTTGGGCTGGAACACCACCGATCAAGCCTCTTCTATTGCAACAAGTAGATTATCGTCGGCTCCGTTCAGACATGCCTTCTTCGAAACTTTGCCTATCTTCGGGTCCAACTCCCCCACTTGCGCATAGAACCAAGTCCTGCACCTGGGGGGCCAGCTCCTAGTAACCGGAGAGACACCTGCATCCTCCATCTCTTTCTCAAACTTATCCCACTTAGGCATTACCACCGCGTAGCCACCTGGCCCAGCTTATGGAACTTACCCTTTTTTCGGCATTCTTCTTGTTTATTGTCGACCGTTCCTTGGCTAATTCCGAATCCTTGAATTTCACGAAATCGTCTCAATGAGCACTTTGCTTCTCTAGTGTTCCCTCGAATACTGGAGTCTTCCTTCCTCCCTTGACGTACTTGTCCCATACACGATTCTTGTGGTTGTTGAATGCAACTGCCATCTTCCTAAGAGGAGCGTCCTTGACTTTCTCCACATCTGCATCTGTGAAATGATCTGGTAGGGTGAAATGTTCCATGAGAGTTTCCCAAAGCAGACCTTTTTGTCTGTCGTCGACAAAAGTAACATCTGGACGTGGCTTTGCTGGCTCTCTCCATGCTTGAAGGGAGATCAGGAGTTGGTCCTTCACAAGAACTCCGCACTGACGAATGAACTTGTCCGCAATCTTCTTAGGCGCTAATGGTTCGCCATTAGGTTTGATGGCCTCGATATTGTACTTTTCGCCCTCCTTCAACTTTTTGTTCGGGCCTCGTTTCTTGTTGCCTGAAGATTTGCTCGATCCGGATGGCTGAAAGAAGAAAGATCGATTCATTAATATATCTTCAAGTCATTTAAAACATGTGATGATCACCAGATGCCTGCTTATATAAATATATATACCTCGCCGGTCTTTGTTGTTTCAAGATCAACATTTTCTTCATCATCATCATAATCATAGTTCATAACTTCATCAATTCGGTCGTCGCGATTGAATATCATATCACCCTCCCGGTGTTGTTTAGAAATTCATAGCCGTCATAATCTTCTTCATTCTGATCATCATCTGGCCCGCGAGGATGGCGTCTGATATCGAACAGGGTCTCTTCACCCTCTCTGCCGGTATTGTCCGCCATAGCTTTTATTTAACTAATCCAAAAGAAATATAAAACAATTTAGTATTCAAATTACAATGCATGGATGCAATCAATTAATAAGGAAAAACTGAATCAATCATAGTACATAATAAGCATCATCGAATAGTCTCGAATAATAGATATAATCTCGAATACATCGTCTCGAATAATATATATAATCTCGAATAAATCATCTCGAATATTATATATCAAATACATCACTAGCTAGCTAGCTATCTATAGCAGCTAATAAAGATCGAATACTAAAGAGTAATCTAGGCCACTCGCGGTTCCTGAGGCGCGGGCGGTGGACAACCAAAGTGAAGGAACCATCACTGGATCATAGCTCGGGTGATCTCCCCAAAGAACCTGCCAGGTATTGGAGAACCTGACGTCCATAGCAGCCATGTAGCGATGGACGTGCTCATCCTCCTCCCTGACACGGCGACGTACCACCTCCGGCAGGGCCGGCTCCCTCCGCACCGAAAGTGGCCCACGCGAACACCACCAAAGGAGATGAGGGTCGAGGACGGGACCCGGGGCCGGGTTCCTCACCAAGCGTCGCGCCCCTGAAGGTATCACCTCCCAGTGCCAGCCCGGCGGAGCCCAATCCCGGACATGGGTCCTCTGAAGCAGGACGTCGTCGCGAACGGGTCGATGGCGAGGATGCGGGCCGGGCATCGTCGACAACAAATACTATATGCCGCAAAAGTAAAGTAACATTTTTTAAATGATGGATTGTGATGATTTCATATATGCAAATTCTAAATTTTATAACTAAAAATATAAGAAACTAAAAAAACATTGATCATCGTCTAACAATTTGAAATTAATCTAATTCATCTAGCTAGCTAAAACTAACATTTCCAAAATTTCTAACATTTCTATATAACTAACATTTCTATAACATTTGACATTATATATATTATAGCTAACATTTCTATATACTATTTGACATTAATCTAATCTAATTAATTAATTCATCTAAAACTTTATATGAAAAACAGAAAAACAGAAAAAACTAAAAGCTAAAAACAGAAAAATTGTGTGTGTGTGCACGTGTAGTGTGTGTGTGTGTGCGCGCGCGCTTGCGTGTGTGTGCGCTATGGCCGGCGCCAGCGCGTGGTGTGGCTTTGATCGATTGGAGGGAGGAGAGGGGCCAGGGGAGGGGCTCACAGCGCGCGTGGGCGAGGTCGAGGCGACGGCGACGGCGAGGCGAGGTCGATCCAAGGCGACGGCGACGGCGAGGGGAGGGGACGACAACGGGCCGGTGCGGCGACTGTGACAGGCCGGCGACGGGGGCACCACGGAGTTGACGGGGATGATGCGACGAGGACGGCGGCGTCACGGAGTCGACGGGGACGGCACGACAGGGGCGGCGACAGCGCGGGACGGGGCGGCGGCAGAGATAAGTGGGAGATGAGAAACTAAAATTTTTCGAAGTGTTTCTTATATAGGGGACACCTTTAGTACCGGTTGGAGCCACCAACCGGTACTAAAGGCCTGTTTTGGCTAGGCCAAACGGCGGGAAGGGCAGGCCTTTAGTACCGGGTGGTGGCTGGAACCGGTACTAAAGACCCACCCTTTAGTACCAGTTCCAGCCACCAACCGGTACTAAAGGTGGTGCGCTGGCGCAGGTGCGGTGCGGCAAGTTTAGTCCCACCTCGCTCGCCGAGGGGCGCCCACACTGGTTTATAAGCCCCAGTGCGGTAGCTCTCTCGAGCTCCTCTCTTAAGCAGGCCTTCCGGGCCTATGTCTGCTGCTATGCCCTGATGGGCCTATTGGGCTAGCGGGCCTGCATCCTGGCCCAATTACAATTTGGGTTTCTAGTCGTATGCAGGTCGCTGTGGCCTAGTAGGTGGGCTTTTTTCATTTAGTTTTTTCTTTTCTGGTTTATTTTTTTAGTTGTTTTTGCTGTATTTAGAGTGTCTTTGTGAATATTTTTGCTTTAGGTACAAAAATTAGAAACTTTCTGTTAGTGCCGATAGTTTTCAAATTTGAATAGTTTGAATTTTGAATTATTTGAAATTTGTGTGAATCACTAGTTTGTGAATAACATAACTTTAAAAATCAGTAAAGGCATGAAAGAATTTGTTTGCACATAATATTTCTTCGCGTTTCAAATGCCAAAACACATAACTACCCTAATATTACAGAGATTCCCTCCTGGGTGTGAAACACAGAAGAAAGTGATGATAGTGAAGCCGATCACATCCTAGATCTTTGGGTGTGAAACTTTTTCTTCGCGTGTGTCCCTTCGCGTGTGTCCCTTTTGAATTATTTGAAATTTGTGTGAATCACTAGTTTGTGAATAACTTAACTTTAAAAATCAGTAAAGGCATGAAAGAATTTGTTTGCACATAATATTTCTTCGTGTTTCAAATGCCAAAACACATAACTACCCTAACTATTACAGAGATTCCCTCCTGGGTGTGAAACACAGAAAAAAGTGATGATAGTGAAGCCGATCACATCCCAGATCTTTGGGTGTGAAACATTTTCTTCGCGTGTGTCCCTTTGCGCCATAAACATGGAAAATCTTCATCATTTAACGGGATGCTCGGGTCCATATTCACTTTGAATGGAGCAATTTCATCAAACTTTTCATAATCTTCTGACATGTCTGTCTTGTCATCCACTCCCATGATGTTTCTCTTCCTAGAAAGAACTATGTGCCGCTTTGGCTCATCATACGATGCATTCGCTTCCTTATCTTTTCTTTTTCTCAGCTTGGTAGACATGTCCTTCACATAGAAAACATGTGCCACATCATTAGCTAGGACGAATGGTTCGTCTGCATACGCAAGATTGTTGAGATCCACTGTTGTCATTCCGTACTGCGGGTCTTCCGTTACCCCGCCTCGTGTCATATTGACCCATTTTCACCGAAACAAAGGGACCTTCAAACCACGTCGATAGTCAAGTTCCCATATGTCCTGTATATAACCATAATATGTTTCCTTTCCCGTCTTGGTTTCTGCATCAAAGCGGACACCACTGTTTTGGTTGGTGCTCTTCTTATCTTGGGCGATCGTGTAAAATGTATTACCATTTATCTCGTACCCTTTGAAAGTCATTATATTCGAAGATGGTCACTGGGACAGCAAGTACAGGTCATCTTCAATAGAGGCGTCAGGCATGGTACGTGTCTGCAACCAGCTGGCGAAACTCCTGGTTTGTTCACGTGTAATCCAGTCATCAGACCGTTCCGAGTGTTTGGAGCATAGCAAATTCTTGTGTTCACCCATATACGGAGCCACCAAGGCAGAATTCGGTAGAACTGTGTAGTGTGCTTCAGTGAGAGAATGTCCGTCCATACATATTATTTGTTCCCCTCCTAGCGTGCCTTTTCCATCCAGTCCACCAAGGCAGAATGCCGCGATTCAGGAACACCAATCGGCTTAAGGTCAGGAATAAAGTCAATACAAAACTCAATGACCTCCTCATTTTCATGGCCCTTGGAGATGCTTCCTTCTGGCCTAGCACGGTTATGAACATATTTCTTTAAGACTCCCATGAACCTCTCAAAGGGGAACTTATTGTGTAGAAATACAGGACCCAAAACATTAATCTCTTCGCATAGGTAAACTAGGACGTGTGTCATGATGTTGAAGAAGGATGGTGGGAACACCAACTCGAAACTTACAAGACATTGCACCAAATCATTCTCTAACCTTGGTATGATTTCTGGATCGATTACCTTCTGAGAGATTGCATTGAGAAATGCACATAGCTTCACAATGGCTAATCGAATGTTTTCCGGTAGAAGCCCCCTCAATGCAACCGGAAGCAGTTGCGTCATAATCATGTGGCAGTCATGAGACTGTAGGTTCTGGAACTTTTTCTCTGCCATGTTTATTATTCCCTTTATATTCGACGAGAAGCCAGACGGTACCTTAATACTGAGCAGGCATTCAAAGAAGATTTCCTTGTCTTATTTGGTAAGAGCGTAGCTTGCATGACCCTGATGTATGCCGTCTTTTCCGTGCATACATTGCTGGTGCACAAAGATTCTTCGTCACGTGCATCACGTTGATTGCAGAGTGGACCTCTAGGTCTTTCCAATAGGGCAGGTTCCAAAAAATAGATTTCTTCTTCCACATGGGTGTGCGTCAGTCAGCGTCATTCGGAACAGGTTCTCCACCAGGACCCTTTCCAAAGACCACCTTCAAATCCTTGACCATATCATGTACATCAGCACCAGTATGGTGGCGAGGCTTCGTCCGGTGATCCGCCTCACCTTTGAAATGCTTGCCTTTCTTTCTTACGGGATGCCTGCTCGGAAGAAATCGACGATGTCCCAGGTTGTCAGGACCCCGATTCCAGGTCACATCGATCTAGCCGGTAACACCTCATATCACTTTGCGGCCTCACGCACGGTATCCCACGGGTTTCACCTTACCATGGCCCGGGACCGTTTGCGCCTTTTGGCTCACGTATATGATAGTGTCGCTAGCATCCATATCATAGAGAACCCAGGCCGACATGGCTAGTGGTGAACCCAAAGCGGCACAGACCTGTGGAGACAGGCATACATGAATCACATCGAACATGTCGGTCATCAACGAGTGATTTTGGGCTGTAGCACTGGGATAACAGGACTCCGGGGAACCCCGGGCTGTAGCAGGCTAGGCAGGACTCCGGAAGTCACCGTGTGACATTTCCCCGAAGGGACAGACATAGGGACGAAGTGAAACACATGCCGGCCAGTCAAGTGTCCTGAACAGTAGTGCTAGGCTAGCAGGACTCCGGTGAACCGGGCTGTAGCGGACTACTATGGCTCGAGGAGCACTAGACTACATTTCCCCATACGAAAGGCTGCCAGGGATAAACAACTAGATTGTCGGATCCCACTCATACCAAGCATTTCAATCATACACACAATATGCCCGATATGAGTACATACAACATGGCATCACAACAAAACTCTACAACTCAAGTATTTTATTTAAAGGCTCCAGAGAGCCATACATAACATGTTCATATAGATAGGGGTCACATGACCCGACACTCAAGTCATACAAACATACAAGCGCGTGCGGAAGCAACTAGTCTGAGTATAGACTCTAGAAAGAAAGAAGGCTTCTCGAAGCCTGTCTATCTACATAGGGCCGCCATGGCCAGGGTCACCACCTGGGTGGCTAGTCACTCGTCGACGTCAAGGTCTACATAAAACCCATCGGAGGGGGCAGTGTTGTCGCCTGAAATCAACAAATAAGCAAACATGAGTACAAAGGTACCCAGCAAGTCTTACATCAGAACCTACTATACATGTTTATTCTCAAGAAGGTGGTGGGGTTAATGCAGCAAGCCACCTTTGACTCTTGGCTAAGCTATCCTACGGAACTTCACCAGTAAAATAGTTTTCGCACACGAGTCCACTACTTACCAACACAATACTCCACGGGGATCCTCCATCGTCACCCTACGAGAGGGCCATCCTCGGTACTCACACTTATCCTGAGTCTTTTAGTAGTATCCATTAACTTGTCTATGAACTGTATATGCAACCAAGTAGTCCTATACCGTGGACGCGGCTATTCCAATAGTTTTATACCCTGTAGGGGTGTACTTCGTCACACATGTTTCCACCACTTAGCGTCTACACACGACATGTGCTCGGCAGACTTCAAGCGAAAACCGACGTGGGTGTAGACCACGACCTGACTAACCTCACAAGTCTCTAGTCTAGGTTTATCGCCTATTCAGGTTCCATCCACAAGGAAATCCGGCCGGGGTGTCCTCAACGGCCCCAAACGATGTGTACAGGGTCCCGAGACGCCAAACGAGCGCCTGGCATACCCGGCCACGGTGTATCTACCGCATCATAGCCCACCCCTAGGGTCAGCACTACGCACGGCCGCCAACACATGTCCTCCAAATACTAGAAACTAGTTGCAACTCCTGGACAGAGGCGAGAGGGGTCAGTAAGTCGAGCGGCGTCATATTTTAGGGCCCAATGTGTGGTAGTAGCTGAATCTTAAATCACGCATACAAATCTCAGTTCTTAGGGACGGCCTCAATGAAACAACCCACCATGTACTCCTACATGGCCTCTCATCGATACCTTTACCAAAACATGTTCAACGCATCCCTCACATTACCGGCATAAGCATTTCACTCTAGCCCATCTCCCAGATGAACCGGACCTGACACAACTCTAAGCATAGCAGGCATAGCAAGGTAACAATCACATACATGGCTCAATCAACTCCTACACATGCTAGTGGGTTTCATCTAGTTACTGTGGCAATGACAGGTCATGCAGAGGATAAGGGTTCAACTACCGTAGCACACAGCAGTTTGAATCGCATTGTCTTAATGCAGTAAACAAAAGCAGAAGCGAGAACATGGGTTTGTATCGGAATGATCAATGGTTGCTTGCCTGATGGAGTGGTGGCGGGATACTGCCCTTCCGTTGGATACTCGTGAATATCCTCGGAGGCAGAACCTACCACGAAGAACACATCGGAACACAATCAACACATGACGATATGCAGCAATATGATGCATGTTATGACATGGCAATATCATTGTGTCTTGGCCTAATGCAAGCTAAAATAGGAAGGGATGAGCCCATTTGAATCAAAGATTCAAATATAATCTCATTAGCATGGCATTTATAGTGCATTTCCTTATTCTGCTTAAACAGCAAGGTAAACTTGTTTTGTCATGCATGAAACCATTACAGATGGATAGATTGATTTTTTCTGATAATTTTTCATATATAGATTATTTCATTTGGAGTTACGGTTGAATTTATATGAATTTTTGAAGTTTGAACTATTTTCTGGAATTCCTGTATAAAAATAAATCCAGAAAGTGCATTACTGCGTCAACATTGCGTCAGGCCAAGTCAAACCTGACTGGTGGGCCCCTGCTGTCAGCCTCTCAATGCACTAACTATGTTTAGTTAGCCTAATTACTGGGCAGGGCCCACTAGTCAGTGACTATACTAACTAAACTAACTAATTTTTAGTTAGAAATTAATCTGGATAATTAGCAGAGGGGGGGCCCACTTGTCATTAACTCAAGGGAGTCAACTGGGCCCACCTAGTCCACATCAGTGGTCAAATCCGCCAGTCAAACAGGGCTAATCCCGCCGGCGTTGAGTCGCCGGCGAGGCCGAGACGGCGGAGGGCTTCGGAAAACGCCCTCAGGCGAACAAATCGACGGCGGAGACTATCTACGGGTAGCTGGGAACGAGCCGCAGCGTTTGGTGGTGGTAGTTGGGCTCGGGGTGGCCGGAAACGTCGCCGGCGACGAGCTTGGCGGTCACCGAAGTCGGGTGAGGTCGGTTTCGAGGCTACGGTGCACGGGAGGAAGAACTGGGGGTGGCTACGGGTTCCTGGTGCTGCACTGAGCACATTGAGGCGCTCGGACGCGTGCTTACACGGTCGTAGCCATGACAGTGACATGGCCGGCGGCGAGGAGCACTCGGGCTCAGAGGGGGCGGTGGCTACGAGGCGTAATCGAGCACGGGAACTAGGGGGAAAGGAAGAGGAGCTCATAGCGCAGTCGGAGAGGGGGTCAGCGAGCTTGGGGAGGTCCTGGCGGCGGCGAATTCGACCGGAGATGGCTCGGGTGCCCGAGGTTGAAGACGAGGGCGAAGGCGGCGAAGCAGGGCTGCCGGCGAAGCGTGGCTCGGTAGGGAGGACGAGGGAGTCATGGCGGAGCTAATGGACTCGTCGGAGGCGCGAGGGAGTGGCTGTAGTGGCAACTACGGCGATCGGCGGCGAGGGATGTGCTCGGCCGTCGCGGGGGAGAGTGAGAGAGACGAGGGGGAGAGTGCGAGAGGATGAGAGGGAGACGTGGGGGTCGCGTGGCACTTCAGGGCGTCTCCCGGGCGTCGGCGGAAGCAAGAGGTGGCCGGCGTGTGGCCACGCGCTCCGCGTCCTTCTGGCGCGAGGAGGACGACGACTGGCAGCGCCAGCAGGCTGGGCCAGCACAGGTAAGGCCCAGGTGGGCTTTCTTCTCTCTCTTTTTTTGATTTTTGTTTCTGTTTTCTATTTAACTGCAACTGTTTAGCTTTAAATAAAATACTAAAACATTTCCAAAAATCCTGAAAATAAATGTGGCCTCTGTTTAGATTATTTTCAACAGGAAACATTTACTCCCAGAATTATTTGAGCACTTAGATTATTTTATAGCATTTAAATGCCCAAATTCAAATACTTATGATTTAATTCAATGACCTTCTGTTGACCTAGAAAATTGTGCACCAATTTTTTCCAGAGGTTCTAACCTAAGACAAAGAGGGTGAACTTTTTATAAGGGCATTTCAGGTTCATTGAAAATATTTTTAGTAAACCCTAGTTGTTTCCAGGGGGTGTTGGGGGTTTCTGCCTTCCCCATTTCAAATTTAAGAAAAATTTAAACATGATGCACATTCTAATGCTTGAACTAGCTAGGGTGTGACAACTCACCCCCACTCAAAATAATCTCGTCCTGAGATTTAGGATCCTTTGGGAAGAAGGCGGGGTACTCGAGTCGAAGACGATCCTCCCTTTCCCAAGTGGCTTCTTCCTCGGAATGGTGTGACCATTGAACCTTGAGAAACTTGATATTATGATGTCGAGTGGTACGCTCGGCTTGATCAAGGATACGAACGGGATATTCCCGATAAGAAAGGTTATCTTATAGATCAAGCGTTTCGTGATCCACTCCACGGATAGGATCCGCGAAGCAACGCCTGAGTTGTGAAACATGGAAGACATCGTGAACTCTGGAAAGATGCGGAGGTAGTTCCAATTGGCAGGCCACTTCTCCTCGTTTGGCAAGAATGCGAAAGGGTCCAATGTAACGAGGATCCAATTTGCCTTTGATACCGAAACGATGGGTTCCCTTTAACGGAGTAACCCGAAGGTAAGCCTTCTCATCGATTTCATAAGTCATAGGCTTATGTTTACGATCATATTGACTCTTTTGACGAGATTGGGCTGTTTTCAATTTCTCACGAATAACGCGAACCTGCTCTTCCGCTTCCTGAATCATATCCGGGCCAAAGAGTTGTCTTTCCCCGGTTTCTGACCAGTTAAGAGGCGTTCAACATTTTCGTCCATAAAGAACTTCGAAAGGAGCTTTCCCCAAACTAGCTTGATAACTATTGTTATAAGCAAACTCCGCGAATGGAAGGCATTTCTCCCAACTCATTCTGAGCGAGATAACAGAAGCTCGGAGCATATCTTCTAGAATTTGATTGACTCGCTCTACTTGACCACTTGATTGAGGATGGAAGGCGGTACTAAAAGAGAGACGAGTTCCCATAGCATTTTGGAAACTTTCCCAAAATCGAGAGGTGAAGAGACTCCCACGGTCTGAGTTAATTTCCAATGGAACACCATGAAGAGACACTATTCGGGAGATGTATAAATCGGCTAGCTGGCTAGCGGTGATACTCTCACGAACAGGTAGAAAGTGGGCTACTTTGGAAAGTCGGTCGATCACAACGAAGATGGCATTATTCCCTCTCTTGGTCCTGGGAAACCCGGTGATGAAATCCATACTGATTTTATCCCATTTCCGTTCAGGAATAGCCAAAGGTTGAAGGGTGCCAGCAGGCCGTTGATGCTCTGCTTTAACACGACGACAAACGTCGCAGCTAGCAATGTATTGAGCGATTTCTCTCTTCATCCTAGTGCACCAAAACCTCTGGCGGAGGTCTTGATACATTTTAGTACTACCGGGATGAATGGTGAGAGGGGATTCATGAGCTTCCTTAAGGATCAACTGGCGTAGATGTTGTTTCTTGGGAACCACCAGACGGTTCTCAAAAAAGATAGCACCTTGCTCATCCATGGAGAAACATTTAGCAACTCCGCTAGCGATGTTTTCCTTAATCCGGGATATGCCCTTATCACGCTTCTGGGCAGCTATGATTTGATCCATAAGGGTAGGTTTCGCCACCAGGGTGGATAGGAATCCTCGAGGAACAATGTGAAGATTAAGCTTACGAAATTCCTCATGGAGAAGTGGTTGACTTTGTTGTAACATCAGGTTGTTACAATAGGACTTACGGCTTAGCGCATCAGCCATGACATTGGCTTTGCCCGGGGTGTAAGTTATTCCTAAGTCGTAATCCGAGATCAACTCAACCCAACGTCTTTGCCTGAGATTCAAATCTGGTTGGGTGAAGATATATTTCAAACTTTGGTGATCGGTGAAGATCTCACAGCGATTACCGAGAAGGTAATGTCGCCAGGTTTTAAGTGCATGGACTACAGCTGCAAGCTCTAGATCATGTGTAGGATAATTTTCCTCATGTGGGTGTAATTGCCGTGAAGCATAGGCAATTACCTGACGATCTTGCATGAGTATGCAACCTAGTCCTTGTCGCGAGGCGTCGCAATAGATAATAAAGTCCTTGGAGAAGTCTAGTGGTACCAGTACGGGGGCAGATGTCAGGCGTCTTTTCAGTTCTTGAAAACTGATCTCGCACTGTGGAGTCCACTCGAACTTTTTATCTTTCTTGAGGAGTTCATTTAGAGGTTTAGCAACCTTGGAGAAATTCTCGACGAAGCGGCGGCAATAGCTCGCTAAGCCAAGGAAGCTCCGAACTTGCTTAACCGTCTCAGGTGGAGTCCAATCAAGGACGGCTTGAACTCGCTCGGGATTGACAGCAATACCCTTGCCAGAAATTACATGGCCTAGATAGGTCACTTCTGGCAACCAAAATTCACACTTGGAGAATTTGGCATAGAGGCGGTGCTCTCGGAGTTTCATCAATACCAGCCTTAGATGTACGGCATGTTCCTCTTTATTCTTGGAGTAGATGAGTATGTCATCAAGGTATACTACGACGAATTTATCCAAGTACTCCATGAAGACTGAGTTCATTAACCGAGAGAAGGTAGCCGGGGCATTGGTTAAATCGAAGGACATGACGGTGTACTCGTATTGGCCATAACCAGTAACAAAGGCCGTTTTGGGAATGTCCCCGTTTTTTATTTTGATTTGATGGTAGCCCAGCCTCAAATCCATCTTGGAAAAGACTGAGGATCCAGCGAGCTGATCATACAGATCATTGATCCTGGGAAGAGGGTATTTGTTCTTGATGGTGACCAGGTTGACAGGGCGGTAATCCACAACCATTCGATCCGTTCCATCCTTCTTCTTAACGAAGAGGACGGGGCAATCCCAAGTAGAGGAACTAGGACGGATGAAACCCTTTTTCAAGGACTCATCGAGTTGGTTCTTAAGCTCGGCTAGTTCTAAGGGTGCCATCTTGTAGGGTCTTCTAGAGATTGGAACGGTTCCTGGAACAGGGTCTATCACAAACTCGACATCCCTGTCAGGTGGAACACCTGGCAGTTCTTCTGGAAAGACATCCGGGAGGTCGCGGACTACCGGAACATCCTCAAGGTCTGGAAGGGGGTTGGCATTTAGAGAGTAAAGCTGGCGCTTGGCCACTCGAGTTAAGACATTGACTGTCTTGCCCGATGGGTGAGTAAGTTGAACGGTTCTAGTTGCACAATCGATCTTAGCATAATGAGCTCACATCCAGTCCATACCCAAGATGATATTTATGTCGGAGGACTTGAGAGCTATTAAGGATGCAAGGAAGACAAGTCTATTGACAAGAATTTCGTTCCCATGGCTTACTCTAGAAGTTTGCCATCTAGAGACAGGGGTTTGAATTTCCATGGTAGAAGGCATGTCACAGAATGTCATGTTATGCAATCGAGCATAGCTCTCGGATATGAATGAATGGGATGCTCCAGTATCGAAAAGAACAGATGCCGGATGGAAGTTAACAAGGAGCGTACCAAGGACGACGTTAGGATCCTCATGAGCCTCCTCGGCTGAAACATAATTGACATGGCCACGTGCAGTGGTGGCCGGCTTGGCATAGAAAGTCTTCCCCGCTGACTTAGCACGGCCAACGGACTTTCCAGTTTGATTGGGGTTGTTGTTCTGGGGACACTCTCGGCTATAGTGACCCGGCTCTCCACACTTGAAGCACGTCACCACATTGGGGCGTGGAGCAGCATTAGCAGCGGGGCCACCATAGGGCTTGGGCGGTGCAAATTGCTGGTTGGGACGAGGCGCCTCAAAGGATGGCCTCGGAATAAACCTGGGTGGCAGTGCCGTGCTTGGAATCCAGACCCAGCGCTTCTGAGTTCCAGAGCCGGATGAAGAGCCAAAATCACGGGAGTGCTTGCGTGAAGCGTCATAATCAGTCTGGCCCGTCTCAGCACTGATGTCTTTATTGACCAACTTCTGGAAGGATGTGCACTCGTGCAGACGGAGATCGCAGCGAAGCTCAGGGCTAAGTCCCTTGCGGAACCTTGCCTGCTTCTTAGCGTCAGTAGAAACCTCTTCAGGAGCATAACGTGCCAGCTTCCCAAATTCACGACTGTAAGTATCCACAGTCAGTATTCCTTGGGTGAAGTTGCAGAACTCCTCCCTCTTGCGATCCATGAGACCTTCCGGAATGTGATGCTCACGGAAAGCCTCACTGAATTCAACCCAAGTAGTGATTTGGCCGACCGGGAGCATAGCTTCGAAGTTTTCCCACCAATGGCTAGCAGGGCCTTCAAGATGATAGGCAACATAGGTAACCTTGTCGGCTTCGGCTACGTTGGCAGAACGTAGCTTGTGGGTGATGATGTGAAGCCAGTCATCCGTGTCGAGGGCTCGACGAAATGGTTAAACTTTGGTGGGTACAACTTGATAAAGTCATTGATTGACACCAAGTCATTTCGTGGGTGGCGTGCAGTGTTCTGCTCAATCCGCTCTAGCAGGCGGTTAGTCTCACGCTTGTTTCTTTCCGCCTCCAGCATCACTTCGGCCAGAGAAGGCGGGTGAGGCAGATTTTCACCTCTAGCTGCACTGGCTTCCCCCTGCTCCGGGACAGCAGGGTTGCCGCGGGTGTTGGCCATCCTAGGAGAAAACAAGACAACGGTTTAGACAAGGATGGCTCAAACTTAACAAGGAAGTGCAGAATGTAATGGAAAACACAGAATGCAGAGATGTTCATTCGTATGTCATGGTAATATAAAACTGCCATATATATACCAACGATCATACACATCTTACATAGTTTAGTACAAGCCCAGGCTACAATACAACTATGATGAAAGACATTACATCTCATCGGAGGCATTCCAAGCTCCTATACATTATTTGTCTACACCTCCGGAATTGACTACACACTAAGTCGTATCCCACAAGTCACACAGGACAGTGGAAATACAACTACTACAATACTAGTGGTACTACTACTAACTCAGACAGCTTCGTAGTAGTTCTCATAGAAGTCTCCTCCGTAGCCTGGAAGTTCAACATGACCATCCGGGAACAGACAGTCCTGAGGAGCCTGTGGACCAAAGGGGCTAGGATGAGGTCTTGGACCAACAAACGGTGGCCTGCGGGGACCACGGGGTGGGGTGATGCCTCCCACATCACGCCAATCCACCATGTCTGGCAGAGCTGATCTCACAGGATATAGATCCCTTGTATCCATACATCCAGCTTGCACCGCAGGTGCAAACCGAGTCAATGTGGCCCAATGATCAGCACGGGTATTGAAAAGTTCCAGCCTCAAGGCCCGATTCTCTCGGTCCTTATCTTCAAGCAACTCGGCAGTGGTACGAGTTATTGAGTCCTCAAGAGTGGAGTCAACATAGATAGCCTGAAGATATCCTTGCGCTCCCGGAAGTGAAGCTGGCATGTAACGGAAGTCGGTGTTCCGAAGCAGGCCAGTCCGGACTCGCAAGATGGTCATCATGGAATAGGCAGCATCCTGCACAGCCATCTCAACAGTAACCCCGAGTCCATAGGAACAGTGAAGGGGCTCGGTAGATCCAGGATAAGAAGGAAATATCCTGACGGTACAGAGATATTGCTTTGATTAAAGTCGCGGAACTGCTCTTCGACGGTGTATTCGGGATACCAACGGTAGCCCATCTCGATCATTACCCGGACTAGCATAGCAGTATGACCGGGCACGTCGAGGCGCCGGGTCAGGCGAACCACTTGGTTTTGAACATGGTTGGCCATCTGAAAGCACAACCACAATGCAAAGACATCAGAATTCCTAGGGAAAATTGGACAGTATAACAACTGTAAATGCTCAGAAAAAGACTTGAGACATCCACAACAGTTCGCAATACCACGCAACAACATCATATCAAGGTTCTGATCCGATTAGCAACATACTAAGAATATTACAACACGTGAACCTGATAGAGGAGGAGAGCCTAGTCCTTAACCCACGTTGAATGAGGAGAGAATGACTCAGATCAGAGGCATAGGTAAAGGAGTAAAAGAAGCTTATGTTCCCTCCCACAATCAATTCCCCTACATATAACTAGAGCATTTCTAGACTCGACATCGACTAGTTTGGCTCAACGAACCTACAGGCAGTCAGGCTCTGATGCCAACGCTGTCAGGACCCTGATTCCAGGTCACATCGATCTATCCGGTAACACCTCATATCCCTTTGTGGCCTCACGCATGGTATCCCACGGGTGTCGCCTTACCATGGCCCGGGACCGTTTGCGCCTTTTGGCTCACGTATATGATAGTGTCGCTAGCATCCATATGACAGAGAACCCGGGCCGACATGGCTAGTCGTGAACCCAAAGCGGCACAGACCTATGGAGACAGGCATACATGAATCACATCGAACATGTCGGTCATCAACGAGTGATTCCGGGCTGTAGCACTAGGCTAACAGGACTCCGGGGAACCCCGGGCTGTAGCAGGCTAGGCAGGACTCCGGAAGTCACCGTGTGACATTTCCCCGAAGGGACAGACATAGGGACGAAGTGAAACACATGCCGGCCAGTCAAGTGTCCTGAACAGTAGTGCTGGGCTAGCAGGACTCCGGTGAACCGGGCTGTAGCGGACTACTATGGCTCGAGGAGCACTAGACTACATTTCCCCATATGAAAGGCTGCCAAGGATAAACAACTAGATTGTCGGATCCCACTCATACCAAGCATTTCAATCATACACACAATATGCCCGATATGAGTACATACAACATGACATCACCACAAAACTCTACAGCTCAAGTACTTTATTTAAAGGCTCCAGAGAGCCATACATAACATGTTCATACAGATAGGGGTCACATGACCCGACACTCAAGTCATACAAACATACAAGCGCGTGCGGAAGCAACTAGTCTGAGTACAGACTCTAGAAAGAAAGAAGGCTTCTCGAAGCCTGTCTATCTACATAGGGCGCCATGGCCAGGGTCGCCACCTGGGTGGCTAGTCACTCGTCGACGTCAAGGTCTACATAAAACCCATCGGAGGGGGCAGTGTTGTCGTCTGAAATCAACAAATAAGCAAACATGAGTACAAAGGTACCCAGCAAGTCTTACATCAGAACCTACTATACATGTTTATTCTCAAGAAGGTGGTGGGGTTAATGCAGCAAGCCAGCTTTGACTCTTGGCTAAGCTATCCTACGGAACTTCACCAGTAAAATAGTTTTCGCACACGAGTCCACTACTCACTAACACAATACTCCACCGGGGATCCTCCCTCGTCACCCTATGAGAGGGCCATCCTCGATACTCACACTTATCCTGAGTCTTTTAGTAGTATACATTAACTTGTCTATGAATTGTATATGCAACCAAGTAGTCCTTTACCGCGGACGCGGCTATTCGAATAGTTTTATACCCTGCAGGGGTGTACTTCGTCACACATGTTTCCACCTCTTAGCGTCTGCACACGACATGTGCTCGGCAGACTTCAAGCGAAAACCGACGTGGGTGTAGACCACGACCTGACTAACCTCACAAGTCTCTAGTCCAGGTTTAGCGCCTATTCAGGTTCCATCCGCAAGGAAATCCGGCCGGGGTGTCCTCAACGGCCCCAAACGATGTGTACAGGGTCCCGAGACGCCAAACGGGCGCCCGGCATACCCGGCCACGGTGTATCTACCGCATCATAGCCCACCCCTAGGGTCAGCGCTACGCACGGCCGCCAACACATGTCCTACAAACACCAGAAACTAGTTGCAACTCCTGGACAGAGGCAAGAGGGGTCAGTAAGTCGAACGGGGTCATATTTGAGGGCCCAATGTGTGGTAGTAGCTGAATCTTAAATCACGCATACAGATCTCAGTTCTTAGGGACGGCCTCAATGAAACAACCCACCATGTACTCCTACATGGCCTCTCATTCATACCTTTACCAAAACATGTTCAACGCATCCCTCACATTACCGGCATAAGCATTTCACTCTAGCTCATCTCCCAGATGAACCAGACCTGACACAACTCTAAGCATAGCAGGCATAGCAAGGTAAGAATCACATACATGGCTCAATCAACTCCTACACATGCTAGTGGGTTTCATCTAGTTACTGTGGCAATGACAGGTCATGCAGAGGATAAGGGTTCAACTACCATAGCACACAGCAGTTTGAATCGCGTTGTCTTAATGCAGTAAACAAGAGCAGAAGGGAGAACATGGGTTTGTATCGGAATGATCAATGGTTTCTTGCCTGATGGAGTGGTGGCGGGATACTGCCCTTCAGTTGGATACTCGTGAATATCCTCGGAGGTAGAACCTACCATGAAGAACACATCGGAACACAATCAACACATGACGATATGCAACAATATGATGCATGTTATGACATGGCAATATGATTGTGTCCTGGCATAATGCAAGCTAAAATAGGAAGGGATGAGCCCATTTGAATCAAAGATTCAAATATTAGCTCATTAGCATGGCATTTATAGTGCATTTCCTTATTCTGCTTAAACAGCAAGGTAAACTTGTTTTGTCATGCATGAAACCATTACAGATGGATAGATTGAATTTTTCTGATAATTTTTCATATATAGATTATTTCATTTGGAGTTACGGTTGAATTTATATGAATTTTTGAAGTTTGAACTATTTTCTGGAATTCCTGTATAAAAATAAATCCAAAAAGTGCATTACTGCGTCAGCATTGTGTCATGCTGACCTCAGGAGGTCAAAGGCGCCAGCCCAAGTCAAACCTGACTGGTGGGCCCCTGCTGTCAAGCTCTCAGTGCACTAACTACGTTTAGTTAGCCTAATTACTGGGCAGGGCCCACTAGTCAGTGACTATACTAACTAAACTAACTAATTTTTAGTTAGAAATTAATCTGGATAATTAGCAGAGGGGGGGGGGCACTTGTCATTGACTCAGGGGAGTCAACTGGGGCCACCAAGTCCACGTCAGTGGTCAAATCCGCCGGTCAATAGGGCTAATCTCGCCGGCGTTGAGTCGTCGGCGAGGCCGAGACGGCGGAGGGCTTCGGGAAACGCCCTCACGCGACCAAATCGACGGCGGAGACTATCTACGGGTAGCTGGGAACGAGCCGCATCGTTTGGTAGTGGTAGTTGGGCTCGGGGTGGCCGGAAACGTCGCCGGCGACGAGCTTGGCGGTCGCCGGAGTCAGGTGAGGTCGGTTTCGAGGCTACGGTGCACGGGAGGAAGAACTGGGGGTGGCTATGGGTTCCTGGTGCTGCACTGAGCACGGTGAGGCGCTCGGACGCGTGCTTACACGGCCGTAGCCACGACGGCGACATGGCCAGTGGCGAGGAGCGCTCGGGCTCGGAGGGGGCGGTGGCTACGAGGCGTAATCGAGCACGGGAACTAGGGGGAAAGGAAGAGGAGCTCACAGCGGAGTCGGAGAGGGGGTCAGCGAGCTCGGGGAGGTCCTGGCGGCGGTGAATTCGACCGGAGATGGCTCGGGTGCTCGAGGTTGAAGACGAGGGCGAAGGCGGCGAAGCAGGGCTTCCGGCGAAGCGTGGCTTGGTGGGGAGGACGAGGGAGTCGTGGCGGAGCTAATGGACTCGTCGGAGGCGCGAGGGAGTGGCTGTAGTGGCAACTGTGGCGATCGGCGGCGAGGGACGTGCTCGGCCGTCGTGGGGGAGAGTGAGAGAGACGAGGGGGAGAGTGCGAGAGGATGAGAGGGAGACGTGGGGGTCGCGTGGCACTTCAGGGCGTCTCCCGGGCGTCGGCGGAAGCAGGAGGTGGCCGGCGTGTGGCCGCGGGCGCCGGCCACGCGCTCCGCGTCCTTCTGGCGCGAGGAGGACGACGACCGGCAGCGCCAGCAGGCTGGGCCGAGCCAGGTGGCTGGGCCAGCACAGGTAAGGCCCAGGTGGGCTTTCTTCTCTCTCTTTTTTTGATTTTTGTTTCTGTTTTCTATTTAACTGCAACTGTTTAGCTTTAAATAAAATACTAAAACATTTCCAAAAATCCTGAAAATAAATGTGGCCTCTGTTTAGATTATTTCCAACAGGAAACATTTACTCCCAGAATTATTTGAGCACTTAGATTATTTTATAGCATTTAAATGCCCAAATTCAAATACTTATGATTTAATTCAATGAGCTTCTGTTGACCTAGAAAATTGTGCACCAATTTTTGCCATTGGTTCTAACCTAAGACAAAGAGGGTGAACTTTTTAGAAGGGCATTTCAGGTTCATTGAAAATATTTTTAGTAAACCCTAGTTGTTTCCAGGGGGGTGTTGGGGGTTTCTGCCTTCCCCATTTCAAATTTAAGAAAAATTTAAACATGATGCACATTCTAATGCTTGAACTAGCTAGGGTGTGACACAGGTACACATTCTTCTTACAATTAGCCAAATATATACTGTCGGTATCGTCCAAACAGTGCGTGCATGCGCGGTATCCCTTGTTTGTCTGTCCTGAAAGGTTACTGAGAGCAGGCCAATCATTGATGGTAATGAACAGCAACGCCTTTAGGTCAAATTCTTCCCCCATATGCTCATCCCACGCACGTACACCTGTTCCATTCCATAGTTGTAAGAGTTCTTCAACTAATGGCCTTAGGTACACATCCATGTCGTTGCCGGGTTGCTTAGGGCCTTGGATGAGCACTGGCATCATAATGAACTTCCGCTTCATGCACAACCAAGGAGGAAGGTTATAAAAACATAGAGTCACAGGCCAGGTGCTATGGTTGCTGCTCTGCTCCCCAAAAGGATTAATGCCATCTGCGCTTAGACCAAACCATACGTTCCTTGCGTCATCTGCAAACTCCTTCCCGTACTTTCTTTCGATTTTTCTCCACTACGACCCGTCAGCGGGAACTCTCAACTTTCCTGTGACGCCCGAATAATTAAGCTACAGTAATCCCACGTTAATGATGCCACGTCACCTCGGTTATTTTTGCTAATCTCGCGTTAGTTCGAAACCGATTCAAATTCAAAATTTAAAATCAAGCAAACAATAAAAGTTTTGAAATATTAAAACTAAAATGTTAAATAAATAGTAGATAAATCAGAGGCTATGATAAAATGGTAAACAACATTATTGAAATTTGATAGGTGACTTAAATAACCTCAAACAGTGGTTGAAAACATTATTTAATAACCTTTTTATTAATACAAAATAAATATGAAATGATATTTACCCCAAACTAGTTGTTGTGGTAGGATATATTGTGATGTGATTTGTGGGCCAGCTGTCATATTTTACAAAACTCATTTGGTGCCCAGACAATTAGCAAAAACAGAAAAACAAAAATAAGAAAAAATAAAACAAAACAAGACAAACAAAAGAAAAGAAAAAGAGACCCCTCCCCCGAACTGGGCCTCGACCCAGCAGGCCATCAGGCCAACCAGCCCAACTAGGCAAAGGCCCAGCCAGCCACCCCACTCCCCCCATAACCCCCCACTCCTGGTCAAACCCTAACCCAACCATCCGCACTCCTCCACCCGATCCAGATTGGATCGGGGCTCACAAACACGCCGCCGCCGCTGCCCGGAACGCCGCCTCACTGTCCTCCTCCTCGACCCCTCGCTGGAGCTGCCCCACCGGACTCCATCGCCGACGTCGTCTCCATCTACAAGGCCGTCCCCGTCTTCCTCCTCATGCCTCGCTGCCCCGTACCCTGCATGTCGATGTGAGCCGCCGCCTCCCTCCTCCCTCTCTGCTTCCGCAGCACCATGCCCTTCCACCCACAATGATGACCACTGCCGCTGCTCTACTGCCGCGGCTGCTGCTCCGCTGCCGTCGCCATGTCTCACCC